>NC_054470.1:169769179-170087139 GCF_017639515.1 Carcharodon carcharias
CCCCCACTCCTCATGAAAGCCCACCCACCATCACTCACTTCTGGCTTGGTTCACGCCGCCATGGAGGTGTCAACCTGGTGAAGCTATAAAACAGGACTACTTGCATGCCAAACAGCATAAGCAGCAAGTGATAGACAGATCTTTGCGATCCCACAACCAATGGATCAGATCTAAGCTCTGCAGTCCTGCCATTGGATGTCGTGAATGGTAGTGGGCAATTAAACAACTCATTGGAGGAGGGGTCTCCACTAATATCCCCCATCCTCAACGATGGAGGAGCCAGCACATCAGTGCAACAGATAAGGCTGAAGCATTTGCTACAATCAAGTGAATGATCCATTTCGACCTCCTCCGGAGGTCCCCAGCAACACAGATGCCACTCTTCAGCCAATTCGATTCACTCTATATCAAGAAATGGCTGAAGGCACTGGATAATGCAGAGGCTATGGGGCCTGACAACATTCTGGCCTGTACACAAAAAGCAGGACAAATCCAACCCGGACAATTACTACCCCATCAGTCTACTCTCCATCGTCAGTAAAGTAATGGAAGGGGTCATCAACAGTGCTATCAAGCGGCACATGCTTAGCAATAACTTGCTCATTGATGCCTACTTTGGGTTCCGCCAGGGCCACTCAGCTCCTGACTGCATTACAGCCTTGGTTCAAACATGGACAAAAGGCCTGAACTCCTGAGAGTGACTGTCCTTGACATGAAGGCAGCGTTGGACAGAGTGTGGCATTAGGGAGCCCTAGCAAAACTGGAGTCAATGTGAATCAGGGGAAAACTCTCCACTGGTTGGAGTCATACCTAGCACAAAGGAAGACGGTTGTGGTTGTTGGAGGTCAGTCATCTCAGCTCAAGGACATCAGCACAGGAGTGCCTCAAGGTAGCATCCTAGGCCCAACCATCTTCAGCTGCTTCATCGATGACCATCCTTCCATCATAAAGTCAGAAATGGGGATGTCCGCTGAAGATTGCACAATGTTCAGCACCATTCATGACTCCTCAGATACTGAAGCAGTCCATGTCCAAGTGCAGCAAGACCTGGACAATATCCAGGCTTGAGCTGACAAGTGGCAAATAACAAGTGACAAGTGTCAGGCAATGATAATCTCCAACAAAAGAGAATCCAATCATCTCGATGTTCAATGGCATTACCATCACTGAATCCCCCACTAGCAACATCCTGGGGGTTACCATTGACCAGAAACTGAACTGGGCTAGCCATATAAATACTGTGGCTACAAGAGCAGGTCAGAGGCTAGGAATCATGAGACGTAACTCATCTCCTGACTCCCCAAACCCTGTCCACCATCTACAAAGCACAAGTCAGGAGTGTGATGGAATACTCCCCACTTGCCTGGATGAGTGCAGCTCCCACAACACTCAAGAAGCTTGACACCATCCAGGACAAAGCTGCCGGCTTGATGGGCACCACATACACAAACATTCACTTCCTCCACCACCGACTCATAGTCGTGACAGTGTGTACCATCTACAAAATGCACTGCAGAGTTCACCAAGGCTCCTAAGACAGCACCTTCCAAACTCATGACCACTAACATCTAGAAGGATAAGGACAGCAGATAGATGGGAACACCAGCACCTGGAAGCTTTCCTCCAAGTCACTCACCATCCTGACTGGGAAGTATATCGCCGTTCCTTCCCTGTTGATGGGTCAAAATCCTGGACCTCCCTTCCTCACAGCACTGTAGGTGTACCTACACCACATGGACTGCAGCGATTCAAGAAGGCAGCTTACCACGAACTTCTCAAGGGCAACTAGGGATGGGCAATAAATGCAGGCCCAGCCAGTGAAAGAATAATAAAAAAAATATCCTGGGTCTCTGCTGGGTGTTGTTCCGGCAGCAGCCACCACCTCCCTGGTGGCATTGCTGGGCAAAAGAGCTGCAGCCTCTGATTGGCTGGCTGTTCTTGGCAGGCAGGAATTCCCACCCCCAGGGTCCTGATCCCGTGAAAGACCCACTGGTGACCTCTCAACTGCCTGACTGACACATAATACCAGCGGGCCTTCCTGGATGAGGCAATGAGGGTCTCTCTCCAGTTCTCCAGCCAGTGGCTGCGACCTCCATTTTCTCAAGTAAATTCTCCCTGTGAAATTTATCAGGGCACATAGCAACAATTAACAAAGCCAGGCAGCACAGTTGTTCAGGGCTGATTTTATACTGGCTTTATTATATGGGACCATTACCTATGAGACACATATCGACATTTACGCAGCTAAATCTAGATCACTTACTTGGTACGAGACGTGTACACCTTTGGCTACTTATATATTTTTTTATTCCTTCATGGGATGTGGGCGTTGCTGGTTCGGCTAGCATTTGTTGCCCATCCCTAATTGCCCTTGAGAAGGTGTTGGTGAGTTGACTTCTTGAACCGCTGCAGTCCATATGTTTTAGGTACACCCACAGTGCTGTTAGGAAGGGAGTTCCAGGTTTTTGACCCAGTGACAGTGAAGGAATAGCAGTATATTTCCAAGTCAGAATGATGATGGCTTGGAGGGGAACTTCAAGGTGGTGGTAATCCCATGTGTCTGCTGCCTTTCTCCTTCTAGGAGGGTTTGGAAGGTGCTGTCTAAGAAGCTTTGGTGAATTCCTGCAGTGCATCTTGTAGATGGTACACAATGCTGCCACTGTGCATCGGTGGTGGAGGGAGTGAATGTTTGTGGATGTGGTGCCAATCAATCGGGCTGCTTTGTCCTGGATGGTGTCAAGCTTCTTGAGTGTTGTGGGAGCTGCACTCATCCAGGCAAGTGGAGAGTATTCCATCTAACTCCTGACCTATGCCTTGTAGATGGTGGATAGGCTTTGGGGAGTCAGGAGGTGAGTTACTCGTTGCACAATTCGTAGCCTCTGACCTGCTCTTGTAGCCACGGTATTTATATGGCTCATCCAATTCAGTTTCTGGTCAATGGTAGCCCCCAGGATGTTGATTTATGACCAGTGATGTTGTTTCCAATGCATTAGTTTCACGTAATGATCAAAGTGAATTGGCCTGGTACGTGGCCAGACACTGTCTGCAGGCCTTAATAAACTGCAGTAAACTTCCTTTCAGGTTACAGATTGTTTATCATCCATGGATCTACAGTTCTGCCATAAGGGACTTAAAATTTAACAGTACATATTTAACACCAGAAGGGCAATTCTGAACTAAAACAGGGCTGATGTAGGAGTAGCTCAGGACATATTGGCATTTCACAGGGTTTAGGTAACTGAAACCTAACAATTAAGGTAGTGAGTTTAGTATCCCTACTGCAATCTATTTTTAGGTTTGGAGACTGACTGATGCTAAAAAAGCGAGGGGGCCGGGGGTTGGTGGAGAGGAAGCCGGGAGTTTAAAAATTTTTAAATCTAGAACCAAACGCTCCAATCAAAATCCAATTTCCAATTTGGAGGCAGGTTGGGAGTGGTGGAGTCATTTGCTTTTGGGGTGGTGGGGCGGGGAGGTATGCATCACAAAAATACTTCATGAGGCTTCTTGCCTCAGATATTACTTTTGATGTCTATAGATGAGATTTCCCGCACCTCAGGCAATCCTAAGGCTGAAGAGAGGTGAGAATATAGGATCCATCAGGTAACTGCATTTTACCAGCACTGCCCGTGACCAGAAGGAACAGGAACGCTTCACCTCCAGAAGGCAAAGCTTACCCTCTTCCCTCACTGTGATAAGACACCCATGATCGGCCTCTCTGCATTGGACTCCCAATGACCAACTCCCTTCCATGCAACGTCGGATCTCCAACTGCCTCTCTGAAATTTGGCAGGATCTCCGGAGAAACCTGTGCCACTGGGTTTCCAAGCTGTCAAATCTACGCCACTTCCTACACCACACACCCTGCCTGCTACCTTCCCAACTCTGTTATTTTTGTGCCCTTTGTCTCTAAAGGAGAATGGCTCCAGTACTTCCCTGTACTTCATGAAAAAAATTATACACCCATAAGTTTTTACTTTGTTGCAATCTACGATTATATCAGCTGTAAAAATAGCTGGTAGCTGACTGCTCAACTATGATTTCAACATTTTAGATATTTATATGGCACAAGGGAAATTCTTGAAACAGTGCAATTGGCTGAGGTTACAGACCTATGTCTTGCAGCTTCTGAACTACAATGTTTCCGTAGAGAGCTTGGGAATGGCGGAAATCCACAGAACATTTTTTGTTTCATTTTGAAAGAGTCTGACACAATGGACAAGGGTGTGCTTTAAAACGTCATTAAAATAAATTCTGGCTATCCTGGGTGGCAGAATTCAGGCAGGGTTTTAGTGGCGGGGAGTCAGAATTTGGGGTGGGGGACAGCTTCACTAGAGATACGCACATAGCGATGTAATTGCACACCTCCCCCCATACTAATTTGCTGCCTACTACTGACCACAAAAATTCTAGGAGGGTCAGAACTCAAAAGACCAGTAAGCACAATCCTGGCCTAATCGTTGAGATTGCCGCCTGAGGAAATTCCTGCACCATGCTATAAGCCAAAATATTATTTACATTTTTAAATGTACAATCACCTTTTAACCATGTAACTATTTATTTTATATAAAAGTAAAAATATGCGGATGCTGTAATTTTTTTCCAGGTATTTCTGTCTCTGTTTTTGTATTTATTTTATATTATTGACTGCAAACTGGTTGTGGTGTGGCCCTGCGTATAGAGTTTGTCGCATGGTGAAAGATGGAACATCGAAGTGGAAGAACCCGAGACCGAAGGTATCTCAGAGCATATAGTCATTTGGTAGTACAGAACTTGGGTACAGCTGAAAAAAGAGACATGTTGAAGCTTTTCGTCTTGTACTTACCAGGACACTTCACAAAACTACCAATATAAGGGGAAAACAACACTTTATACTGTATGAGAAGAGAGTGCTGATTTGTTGGCAAGTGGACTCTGATTGGTAGAAGTGTTGCCACGGAGAATACACCAGTGATGGTGACTGACAGTTAGCTGCCAAGCATTGTTTCAAATTTAAACCAGGCAGCTTGACCCTGATTGGTCATGGCATTGCTCTGAGGAATGTGTTGGCAAATGGTTGTCACCTATTTTGTTTAGCTGAAACAGGCGCAATGTGTGTACAAGCTCTTTCTGTCTGCAAAGAACAGGCCCGTGTGTATTAACACATGTAGCTTCCAGTAAACACACTGCAATCCCGACTGACAATTTTAAATTGGTAACAAAAACAGAATTACCTGGAAAAGAAATTACATGCTAAGAAATTACACTGACAACCAATTTAAAATTAGAGATAAGAACAAAAAACTGCGAATGCTGGAAATCCAAAACAAAAACGGAATTACCTGGAAAAACTCAGCAGGTCTGGCAGCATCGGCGGAGAAGAAAAGAGTTGACGTTTCGAGTCCTCATGACCCTTCAAAGGGTCATGAAGGGTCATGAGGACTCGAAATGTCAACTCTTTTCTTCTCCGCCGATGCTGCCAGACCTGCTGAGTTTTTCCAGGTAATTCCGTTTTTGTTTTGGATTTCCAGCATTCGCAGTTTTTTGTTTTTATCTCTAATTTTAAATTGGTTGTCAGTGTAATTTCTTAGCACATTGAGGATTATTTAGCAAGTGTTGTCCAATTGTGGAACCACATCTAATGTTGGACACTGTGTTTTGAGCTTTCCAAGCACGGGCTGGTTGGGTATCGTCTGTACCTTGCCCCTTGTGAACAGCGGCTGGGACATGCTGTTTAATATGATCCTCCAGTCTTTGGGACATATGGCCTACATACTTAGCATCACAGTGGCACTGAAATTCATATACCACATTACTCATTTGTGTGATAGGCAGTATGTCTTTTAGGCATGACAACGGCATCCTGTTAGTGGCGAATACCATTTGTGTTACTGCTGCATATAAGCAGCATGAAACAGCTAGCTTCACCTGTTGCTCAAATTTTTGAGATACCTTACCCTTCCAGGGTAATCTAAGGTGGGCTGGGTACTTTTCAGGGCCGAAAGTGACGGCCTTAGGCCCATTCATGAGTGATAATATACAGCACAAAATGATCTGATCAGGGTAGTCATTATTCTGCAGGATGTCTTTGATGTGCCCTATTTCAGCAGCAATATGCATGGTGAACAAACGGCTCGGACCCTATTTACAAGGTTGCCAATAAGACCAATCTTATAACGTATGGAACTATAAGAACCCCAATGCACGTATTGGCCACGAGTGTCGGAAGCGTGTCCGTTGACAATTAAAGTTGTTGAAGTTCCAATTGTCCCCGATTTTTCATTGTCTGGTCGAATCTGCCAGGCGGACTTTGCATTTTTGATGAAACCTCATCCAAGGGTGGGATGGGATTTCCGTTATTAAATAGAAAATAAAATGTATGGACAGAATTTTCATCATGTATATGTTCAGGTGACTGGGTGTGAGGCGTGGACATTCTCTTCCGATCTTAAAAGCTTTATTTATTGGTTTTAAAGTCTTCAGCCTCCTGAGGCAGCTCTCTGCCTTCAGGGAGCTTTCATTCAGTGCTCACCTGCACCCGCACTTAGGTCAACACCCGCCCTGCTCCCGTCCCCACCCTGGCAGTGCTGAACAATTCAGCACGTGCTTCACACTGTCTGGCCATTAATTGGCTAGCCAGCGTGAAATCACTGTCGGGTGCCTATCATGTGTGGGGTTCCGTTCCCCCGGCCGCTCCCGGGCCCACCGATCATGCTCGCACGCCGACCTAAAAATCCTGCCCTAACATACCATTTGCCTTCCGAATTGCTTGTTGCACCTGCATGTTAGCTTTCAGTGAATTATGAACAAGAACACCCAGGTATCTTTGGACATCAACATTTCCCAACCGCTCCCCATTTAAGAAATGCTCTGCATTTCTGTTTCCCCCATCAAATAGTGCCCCCTCCAATGATGTTTCAATGGGTGCCACGTTTTCTGACTGCCCATTGCCTGGGACAGAGCAGCAAGATATAGCAAAAACATCAGGCTTCCGCAGCTTTTAATTAGTTGTCTAGTTTCAAGGGCAATATCCTTCAGTGCTGCTTTCTGTAAGTCCAGGTAGTCCTGGTTGAGAATATGGAGATCCATTTCAGTGCATGCATCCAGAGTTATGATGTCATTGTGGGTCTTTAGAGCATTTTAAATGAACAATTTTTGAGGGGGTGGACACAGTCCTTGGAACACCTTGTGCTGAAAATCCGTAAGCTCTGCCTTGTGGGTGCATGGGTTGTAATCGTCCATTCAGATCAAGGTGAGCAACTCCAGAAACTTTGTCTACCACCGTCTCTGAATGATTGTAGAGTTGGCCCGAGTTGGTCCTATGCTCTTTTCTACCTCTGAATGCTGCCTGCAGCCCCTGTGCACAGCAGGGCTCCCCAGCAGCTTTGTTTACAACCTTGTTCTTCATAACTTAAAGGCAGGTTATATAAAAATATTGATGTAATGTAAATTATTTAAAGTGTACCAAGACAAACAGAGGGATCCATAATGACAAATGCAGGGCTGCAGGAATTAGTGGTGTAGGTATGACAGGAGGACAGGTGACATGGATCTGCAGGGCGGGGTGGAGATCCTCAAGGACCACCCTCAGGAAGGAGTGGAAGTATATGGCCAGGAAAATCAATTCCTGGAGTCTGGACCCAAGGACATGGCAGCATAGTCACAAGAATTTTAATGACCTCACATCAGTGATCAATGTCAGTGGATGCATCTTCACATTGTATTCCCTACATACTGCAATATCAACCTCTCAGGCTGTTCAATGCACCCCATCCTCAACACTCACCAAGCATCACCGCCACCTCCCCCCCCACCCTCCGCCGCGAACTCAGGATTCACATCTAGATACTCTACTTCGCTCACACAGGCCTATCAATATGGGTAATCTCACACCCAGTCTCAATGCCTTCACATGCCTCCAGCAATTCAGCTATGGCAGAAATATCATCCAAACACAGTGTGACGCAACCACTGACATTCTGCTCTCTCTTGCAGGACAAGGTAGGGGAACACAGCAGAACTGGTGGGGGACAAGGACAACTGGATCTCCTGAACTCTACAGAGATGGTTCTCCATATCATGCAGCTAGCCATGACAAGTCGTGTAGTATCAGATGTCACTGAGCACATTGAGGATGACAGCATGTTCCTCCTTATATTGCTTTTCAACTCTCAGCACACCCTAATCGTGCTAACTGGCATGATGAGCAAGCTGCTGATCTTTTTTATTAATTCAGGGGATGTGGACATTGTTGGCAAGGCCAGCATTTGTTGCTCATCTCTAGCTGCCCTTGAGAAAGAATCTGGAACATCTGCAGTCCTTGTAAAGTATGCACACTGACAGTGCTGAGTAGGGAGTTCCAGGATTTTGACCGCGTGACTGTGAAAGAATGCCAATATATTTTTAAGCCAGGATGATGTGTGACTTGGAGGGGAACTTGCGGGTGGTGGTGTTACCAGATGCCTGTTGCCCTTGTTCTTCTAGGTGGTAGGGGTCACTGATTTGGAAAATTCTGTTGAGGAAGCCTTAGGGAGTTGCTGCTGTGAATATTTACAGGGGCAGATTGGGTGTCAAGTAAGCAGCTGCTTTGTCCTGGACGGTGTTGAGTTGCTTGAGTGTTGTTGGAGCAGTACTCATTTAGGCAAGTGAAGAGTATTCCATCACACGCCTCAAATGTGCCTTGTGGATGATGAAAAAGATTTGGCGCGTCTTGAGGTGAGATACTTGCTGTAGAATTTTCAACTTCTGACTTGCCAATATTTATGTGGCTGGTCCAATTTAGTTTCTGGTCAATAGTAACACCTAGGATGGTAACCCACAAGCTCTAGTGTGCTCCCCTACCTTGTTCTGCAAAAGAGTGGGCAGAATGTCATTGGGTGATTCAGTGATGGTAATGCCATTAAATATCAAAGGAAGATAGTCAGATTCTCTCTTATTGGAGATGGTCATTGCCTGGCACTTGTGTCGCGCTAATGTTACCTGCAACATATCAGCCTAAGTCTTAACGCTGCATGCAGGCATCCACTATTTCCTTATCTGTGGAGTTACGAATGGGACTGAGCACTAAGTAATCATCAGTGAACAGCCTCATTTCTGACCTTATGATGGAAGGAAGGCCATTGATAAAACAGCTGAAGATGGTTGGGCCTAGCACACTATCCTGAGGAACTCCTGCAGCGATGTCCTGAGGCTGAGATGATTGGCCACCTAAAAATACAACCATCTTCCTTTGTGCTAGGTATGACTCCAACTAGTGGAGAGTTTTCAATTTTACTCAGGTTCTTTGATGCTACATTCAGTCAAATGTTGCTTTGATGTCAAGGGTGGTCACTCTCATCTCATGTCTGGAGTTCAGCTCCTTTGTCCATATTTGCACCATAGCTGTATGAGGCCAGGAGTTGAATGGTCCTAGCAGAATACAAACTGAGCATCGATGAGCAGGTTATTACTGAGGACATGCCGCTTGATAGCACTGTTGATAACACCTTCCATTACTTTGCTGATGTAGACTGATGGGGCAGTAACTGACCAGATTGGATTTATCCTGCTTTTTGGCAATTTTCCACACTGTTGGATAGATGTTAGTGTTGTAGATGTACTGGACAGCTTGGCTAGGGGCACAGCTAGTTATGGAGCAGAAATTTTCAGTACTATAGCCTGGATATTACCAGCTGTGTGAACATGGAGCTCTTACTTCCCACCACAACCCATGCCTCTTTCCTCACACCCAACCTTCCCCTTCTGAGTTCCTGCTTTGTGAAGCTCAAGAATTGTCACCTGCTCAGTCACAGGAGCCCCAGGACGAGGGAAGTGAGCAATAGCACAGCACCGATGAAGAGCCTCATCACTTCATCTGACACTTGCAGCCACCAGCTCAGGCACTGGTACCGCATGTGCCTAGTGTACAGTTGGAATCAGCATATAATGAATCATCTGGATACAAAAGGCCTGCAGATGGTTCGTTTGCCAGCTTACTGGAAGACAATGTGGTGGACTACTATTATTGCAGAGGGCTCAGATGTGGATCTTGAAGGGGCAGCATATTGGGAATGGGTATGCTTATGAGATGCTAGGTGCATCGGCTGCCCTGTTTCTGTCTGTAAGGGACATGGAGGAGCTTGGCTCCAACTTGGCAAAGGGGATGGTGCAGATTTTGCCCTTTCTGCAGCCTTGCTCCATCTCCCTGTTATGCTGCACGCTCAGAGGCACAGCCGCTGCCGGCCCTCTACCCATTGCAACCTCTCTGTGCACATGTCACCTACTCTTCTGCGGCCCCCGATCCCCTGTCCCCCCCACCCACTAACCCCCCGATCCATGTGAGGATGTGGCAACACTCTCTGGCGAATCCAGTAACTCAACAGAACACTTCCAAAAATAGCCCCGAGTACTTCCAGGCACATTGCAATAGAAACATTTCTAAAAAATTGAACTCACCTGTAACCATGGTGCCTGGCCATTTAAATAACATGAGTGCAGGGTCCACCTTGAGGCTTCATGCTTGTTTTCTCTCTTAAGTAAGTAACACAGATGCTGCCTAAACATTTGTTGCCCAATTTGGGATCCTGACATCACATCAGCTGGTTGGACTGTGTGACTTCAGGTTAGCGTTGAAACAAAGCCTTCTGATGTATGCAGGGGCCTCACCAGTGTGCATCCTTATTCTGACAGAACATCGCAAAGGATGCAGATCAAGCAGCGCAAGGCCTTCAGGGTGGCGCTATATAAGGCAATCTCTCACAAACCACCCCACCCCCCAAGCCTCCATCTCCTTAGTTTACTTTGGCAGAATTCGCAAAGTAGTTTTTTAGCTGTTGCCTGACTGTTATTAGCTTGCAAAGCACCAGGACCCCAGCATACTGCAGGACTGGTTTACTATAAAACGGTCATTGGTATTCCCAAAACAAACTTCGGTCTAATTTGCACGTGAATGCAACAGCTTCCTGGAATATTAGGCACATGACAAGTAACTTCCCTGGTGTCCTTTATTGTCTGGAGTTAGTGCAGCGTGATCATAGGCTAATTTTATGTCCTTTTCTAATGAATGAACGCTGTCAATGGAAAACTGTTCTTATATTTTTTTTTGGTTTGAACTGTGGGAGTCCAGCAACCATGAGCTGAGTTCCACAATTCATGATGTTTTCCAAAGACCACAGTGGACACATAGTCCACATCTTGTTGACAGGCTACAGAAAATATATTTAACATATAAAAAAAACCTGGAAGCTAGTTCACAAATGCTGGGATCCCCACTGTCCAAATTCAATGAACACTACTACTAAAGCAGCCTAGCTTGGGCTCTGCAAGCTACCATTGGGTTTCCATGTACTTCAGAATGTACAGAATTCTATTCTCCTGCCTTTGTCCCAATTAAAGGTTTATACTGTTCAACTCATCTGTTGTCTATCCTCACAGATACTGACTGACCTTACAAGTGTTTCCAGCATTTCTGTTTTAGTTTCCCTGCATCTTAATTCTTAGCTTTACGTTGTAACTCTTTATGCCAACTGGCCAGGCACTTCTCAGAGCACTGGTTAGATACAGAGGAAACTGCCCTGTACACTGTCCCATCACACATTCCAAGGAAACTTATATCAGAGGGATAATTTTCTCCCCGTCAGGAGGGCTGAGCAGGTGCGGGCACGGGCAGGGGCGCAGCCGATTGCCGCCCACAATTGGCTGCACGCCACTATTTTACGTGATGCACACCCAGAAGTGCTCAGCGTTCCCTGTGCGGGTGGTGGGGAGGAGTTTAAGTCGGGACCTGTGGAGAACACAGAAATCTCCCTGAGGCAATTTATAAATACTTCATGAAACCTCATCCCGCCCTTGGATGAGGTTTCATGATAAATGCAAAGGCCGCTTGGGCTCTTCGCCTGCCTTAAAGTTGGACGGGCAGCCCAGACAATCAGCTTAATTAGATTATTATCGGCCTTAATGGGCCTTTGACAGTTCGGCGGGTGCGCAGCCAACTCAGGTGCATGCCCGCCAAACTGAAGATCTGAATGACGTTGGGACGCACGCCTGATGTCACCACATGTCATTTTAAGCATCAGTGAGCAGGACTGCCCCCGCGCCAACCAGAAGATTCAGGCCCAGGGGTTAGAAATGACTAAAGCAGCACACTGCCCATTTTTATTAAAGAAAAAGCATTTTTTTTAAAGAATAGGACATAGCACTGTTTGCAGTTTCTAGTTCAAGGTATAATTGTTTTCTGGCTGAGTTTCTTTTCCTGCTATTTTTGATGCAGCCAGCTGCCCACTGGCTGTGACGTCTCTGGCACTGCAACTACATGTACAGGGAGTGCATCCTCTGTAGTTGTGGAATCATCAAACTGAGCCTTGGCTTTATTCTACAATTCTGTCCCCTGGTTAAGGAGCCAAATTCATGGTGTAAACACCAGGAGATGGCTCCCGGGTATTGGTTGCACTAGATAAGCATCAGCACTAGGATGTCCATATTTGTGTTCCTGTTGGCACTGCCAAGGTATAAAAAAATACAATCTGGTTGATATCATTCCAGCTGCAAGAAATGATGGGAATGCAGCCTCAGAAAGAAGGCTGGTGCAGATTCGGTGAGCCTTTTTTGGTGCTGCTGACCTCTATGGCTCTATGAGAACTTGGGTGAGTCAGATGGGGTTATCTGCTACACTTCTTTTGAAGGCTGAACAAGCTGATTCTGGAAAGGCGAAGTCTGCCACATAAATGCCACACATGAAGTTGTCCCTTGCCGGTGATGTGGGATGGACTCTGCTGATGCCTTGTTTTCAGGACTGGCGTCTACTTTGGAGCTTCTGGAAGTGCATGTCATGGTGGTGGCGAATTCCTGGCCACAGCTGGTGTCACCATTTGCAGCAGCTGTCAACTAGAATTTCTCACTTGTTCTGATTGATGTTGAGAGTTTTCATGTCTCATTTGACAGCATCCTTGAACTGGAGCTTTGGGCACCCTGCTGGTCGCTTGGCACAGGCTACCTCCCCATGTAGCATATTCTTGAGGATGCGGTCATTTTCTATCCTGTGCACATACCCAAGCCAGCGAGGCCCTCTTTGCTTGATTATCGCTAGCATGCTTGGCTTGTTTGCCCTAGAAAGGATGGCTTCATAGGTGACTTTGTCTTTCCATGTGATGACAAGGATATTTTATACCAATTATATTTGATAAGGTGATTTATGCTGCCAACTTTACTTTGGAATGGCTAGATGAACATTTGTAATGAGTCAAGTTTTAGAATGGAATTTTCAGTATCCAAAATTCATCTCACCTGAATTCGGATCTGTTTGACAACTATGGAAAATAATGACACTCTTTCCTTCCCTAGGCCAAAAAGAACATATATGATATAAGCAGAGCCGTTAAGCCACTATTAAAACAGATTCCTTGATTTTCCACCATGCATCACTGCATCACAAGAGAAATACATTCCACATACATGTGGAAGTTGGCTGGTGAGCAAAGTTGGCTAAATAGCTAGCCTGTGGCTCATGATAACACTGACAGTGCAAGCTCGATTCCTGCTCCAGCTTAGGTAAACTTGGGGCCTGCCCCTGAGAGTGGAAGGCAATGGTAAACTGTCAAGCAAACAGCTCATGATGAAGCATCAGCAAAAAATGAGCCAAAGGACCTATCTTTCAGCAGGCCACGCATGAATAAATGAACACATTCCATGCAGTGTCAAAAATTATACACCAAAGTAGTTTGAACCTCTACCTAATTGTGCATTTATATAATGACCTCAGGACACCCCAAAGCACTTCATGCACAGCAAATTATTTTGAAGTTTAGTTAGTCCTTAGGTAAGCAAGCATGGCTGCAATTTAGCAATGCAGCAAGATCCCCCAAAGAGCAATGATGAAAGGGAAGTCTGTTGAAGGACTTGAAACGTTAACTCTGTTCCTCTTTCCACAGATGCTGCTAGACCTGCTGAGTTTTTTCAGCATTTTCTGATTTGTTTCACCCACCATCCTGAATTGGAAATATATCGCCATTCCTTCACTGTTGCTGGGTCAAAATCCTGGAACTCCCTCCCTAACAGCACCATGGGTGTACCTACAACACATGGACTGCAGCAGTTCAAGGAGGCACCTCACCACCACCTTCTCAAGGGCAATTAGGGATGGGCAATAGATGCTGGCCTAGCCAGCGAAGCCCATATTCCAGTGAATGAATAAAAAATAATTAAACATTTCTGTGGTATTGTAATTTGTATTTATCTGGTGTTTCAGGTTCCCATGTATAAAATACATTTTTGCTGTAGCCATTACTATGGATACTTTCATATCTTCTGAGTGCATTGTGCTATGGAACACGGAGGCTGTTTTTGTCTTATATGCACTGATTTTGCTTTTCACATTCATTTCTTCTTTACCGTAAAAAAATGGAAGCCTTGCATTTCTATAGTGTTTTCATGACCTCAGCATGTCCTAAACCTCTTTACAGGTGCTGACATTTTCTTTGTTGAAGTGTTGATGCTGTTATAATGTGAGAAAAACTTGCCAGATTTTTTTTTTAAGGACTATTTTTAAGACTGAGGCCTATTATTTGCAGTCTTCCTGAACGCAGTTAGTCCTTCGTTTCTGGAGCAACAGCATGCTTTGGTAATGAAGTAATAGCAGAGTGCCATGAGGTCACTACGTCTCATATGTACACTGCCCAAAATATCATGGACATTCTGCGCTAGTGCAAAGCAAATCAACAGCATAGTGCTCCACAGTGTGCAGCATACTGAAGAAAGAAAATCTGTTGACACTATGCGACCACGGTCTTCATGGATCCCTCGGCCACATTAATAGCAGCCTTGGCCTTGGGAGGGCAAGCTGACTGCATTGCTGTCCTAATGTTTAATATGATGTACAGGAGGTCCTCCTGTGTACTGTGGGGCTCAGTGTTCCGTGCAAGCTTATCTTGATGTTGCCATTCGCTGTGCAGAACCCACTCTATTGGAGTCAGCAGCTGAAAACCAATATAAATGCCACGGCTGCGCATGGTATTAAATTACTAACACAACACAGGCACTTGTTTTCCCTTAAAAATCATAGGAGATTTTGGATTAGGCATTTACCCAGTCTAATGATAATCTCCAGGATGCTCAACTGATTTTAAATCTGGTATCAAGAGATGGGAGTTTTAGCTCCAAACTACAAACAAGTAAATAGGCTCAAAAATGTACTGAAGATTTGGTACAAATCTGGATTAACAGCTGTACTTTAAATGGGTCCACTGATTGTGCTGCTTATACACAAGGTTTCATGATATTACATATATTCACATACAATTACACCACAGAAACAGTCCATTCAACCCAACAGGTCTATGCCACTGTTGATGCTTCACTTGAGTCACCACTCACCTTAATATAAAAGCAAAAAACTGCGGATGCTGGAAATCCAAAACAAAAACAAAAATAAAAATACCTGGAAAAACTCAGCAGGTCTGGCAGCATCTGCGGAGAGGAGCACAGTTAACGTTTCGAGTCCGAATGACCCTTCGGTTAGACCCTTCTTAGTTCTGTTGAAGGGTCATTCGGACTCGAAACGTTAACTGTGTTCCTCTCCGCAGATGCTGCCAGACCTGCTGAGTTTTTCCAGGTATTTTTATTTTTGTTTCACCATCCACCTTATTTCATTTCACTCTATCAACAAATCCTTCTATTCCTTTCTACCTCATGTACTTACTTAACATTCCTTAAATGCATCTATGCTATTTGCTCACGTGGGATGGGGTGCAGGGTGTGCCATGACCCCCTGTCATTGGGAACCTATCCAGTGAAACCTGGTGGATTCCGAGCAGATTCTAGGGGTTGGGTGTACAGGAGAGGGGTCTCTTTTCTGGGCAATCCATGGCCCACACAGGGAGCCACCAGCAACAATGGCTGTCCCTGTGCCAGTGCAGCTTCAGCATTGAGGGACCCTCGCCCTCAGCTGCAGCCTCAGCAACGGTCTATTGATTCAGTTTCATTATTACGCTAAAGCAGTGATTACACCTTAAAAGTCCTTTGTTGGCTGTAAAGTGCTTTGAGATGTCCTGAGGTTATGAAGGGCACTAATGAAATGCATATTTTTCTATTTAACATTTGCATTTAACTAGTTAAATAAACAAGTGGCTTTGTAAACACTGTCTCATTCTTAGCAAACCAACCTCTCATTTTCAGGTCTCCTTCGTATTAAAATAACCTGACCTAAATAATTGCAAAAGTATTCTTGAATTTATGTCCACCAAAGGAAAAGGAAGTTTCACAAGCATTTTTAATCTGCATAAAACGCATTAAAATCCTTATAGTTAGTGCACAATTCCCGTTTCATGAATTTGTCCTATACAGCACTCACAAATGGATATAATCCCTACAATTCTTTGTAAATTAAACTGCAAAGTACCCATTGCTGTGGAAGCAGGATATATAATAATCTTTTAAAAGAAAAGTGAATAAACATTTGCAAAAGAAACACTTGAAAGGGTATAAGGAAAGGAAAAGGAAGAGGAATTAAATGGACAGCTGCTTCAGATAACCAGTACTGATGGGCTGAATGCCTTCTTCTGTGCTGTTGAATTCCACGGCTAATTAAATTGACAATTTACAAGAAAAAGTGAAAAGCTGATCTCAAAGTGAGAGGAGTTGACCATATATTATGCAAAGAATTATATATGGAGAGACAGAGGATGAGAGGGGAAATATTCATCCAAAATACAAAACTTTTTAACTTACCATTCCAAAGTGCTCTGAGTTACATTTTTCTAATTTAGCGTGCAGAAGTACTCCTGAACTCAGGATTGCACAATGTGACTGATTGTATAGATGTACTGTTGCCCTTGGAAACAAGAATTATTTTTCTTAATCCTTCAGCCTTAAGCAGAAGAATACTAAAGCATTTAGTTTTGGTAACTTCACTGCTCAAGCTCCCTGCAACATGTCCAGACAATAATGTTGCAATTTACTGTACAATATATTATGAAAGCAAATTTTAGGCCTGTTATTTTCTACCCTGAACTGTAGTCAGGGAACTGGTTACAGCTTTTGCATTCTTTTCCCCCCAGTGATGTGCCATTGTAAAATGGGTCTTTAGCAGACTGACATTTAATCAATAGGTATAAATTATTTTGAAAGCCTATTATTTCTTTATTAGCACAAGGCTTAGCTAGTCTCATAAAAGCAATTTCATGTTAAGCTTCGATAGATAACATATTAAGCAAAACATAATCAGTTTTTTGCAGCCTGGCCTGATTTGCATTTAAAATTTGAAAATTTCACACAAAAATGTAATTGCGCCCAATCCTGTTGTGTCTGTGTCGTGACTATAGATATTCTCCACTTCCTGTATACTGAATTTGGTGACTCTTTCTTAGGCATACTTTATGAATACTCACAGCCTTCTGGTATGTCAATTCCCATTCAATTATCTTCCCATATTTTTTGAAGGTGTTGAAGGGCCAAATTTAAGACAGAAATCAGGATGTTTCTTCACAAAAAGAATGATCAACATATGAAACAGACCCCTGGACAAGGTGGTGTGTGAAACCCCTGGAATTATAAAAGAAGGGAGTGAGGCAAAAGACAGGAAATTACAGGCCGATTAGCCCGACCTTGGTCGTTGGTAAGATTTTAGAGTCCATTATTGAGGATGAGATTTCAGAATACCTGGAAGTGCATGATAAAATAGGGCAAAGTCAGCATGGTTTCATCAAGGGGAGGTCATGCCTGACAAATCTGTTAGAATTCTTTGAGAAGGTAACGAGCAGGTTAGAAAAAGGAGACCCAATGGATGTTATCTACTTGGACTTCCAGAAGGCCTTTGACAAGGTGCTGCGCAGGAGGCTGCTCAGTAAGATAAGAGTCCATGGCGTTAGAGGCAATGTACTAGCATGGATAGAAGATTGGCTGTCTGGCAGGAGGCAGAGAGTGGGGATAAGGGGGTCCTTCTCAGGATGGCAGCCGGTGGCTAGTGGAGTTTCGCAGGGGACGGTGTTGGGAACCACAACTTTTCACTTTATACATTAATGATCTAGATGAAGGAATTGAGGGCATTCTGGCTAAGTTTGCAGATGATACAAAGATAGGTGGAGGGACAGGTAGTATTGAGGAGGCGGGCAGGCTGCAGAAGGATTTGGACAGGTTAGGAGAATGGGCAAAGAAGTGACAGATGGAATACAACGTGGGGAAGTGTGAGGTCATGCACTTTGGTAGGAAGAAGAGGCATAGACTATTTTCTAAATGGGGAGAGAATTCAGAAATCTGGAGTGCAAAGGGACTTGGGAGTCCTAGTCCAGGATTCTCTTAAGGCTTGCAGGTTGAGTCGGTAGTTAGGAAGGCAAATGCAATGTTGGCATTTATTTCGAGACGACTAGAATATAAAAGCAGGCTTTTGCAGGCTCTGGTCAGACCACATTTAGAATATTGTGAGGAATTTTGGTCCCTGTATTTCAGGAAGAATGTGCTGGCCTTGGAGAGGGTCCAGAGGAGGTTCACGAGAATGATCCCAGGAATGAAAGGCTGAACGTATGAGGAACGTTTGAGGACTCTGGGTCTCTACTCAATGGAGTTTAGAAGGATGAGGGGGGATCTGATTGAAACTTACAGAATACTGAAAGGCCTGAATAGAGTGGACGTGGGGAAGATGTTTCCATTAGTAGGAGAGATTAGGACCTGAAGGCACAGCCTCAGAGTAAAGGGAAGACCTTTTAGAACAGAAATGAGGAGAAACTTCTTTAGCCAGAGAGTGGTGAATCTATGGAATTTATTGCCACAGAAGGCTGTGGAGACCAGGTCATTGAGTGTATTTAAGACCGAGACAGATAGGTTCTTGACTGGTAAGGGGATCAAAGGTTACGGGGAGAAGGCGGGAGAATGAGGTTGAGAAGCTTATCAGCCATGATTGAATGGTGGAGCAGACTCGATGGGCCGAATGGCCTAATGTCTGCTCCTATGTCTTATGGTCTTATGGTCTAAGCAATTGGATGATGCAGTGGGGAAACTTCAAGGTCTTTTTTTGAGAAACTTCCTCCTTATACTAAATTTTGAATTACTGAGCGATTATTTTACTTTTTCTACGATACCTGTGAACCAAAATTGGTACTGGGGCTGTGGACAAGTGTAGGATCAAAGGATTCGGCATAAGTTTCGAATTTAAGGTATTTCAAAATTGGAGCATTAAATGGTCAAAGGCAACAAATAAGCCAAGGAAACACTGAACCTCTCTACTATCAAATTTTTTACTTTAATAATGCATTATGCTTTAAAAATTTCAACTAAATTCTGGATCATGGTCCATCAATCACCATTTACCATCCTGGTAGTCGCATGATACAACAATAATGGGCTAACCATCGCAATCAATCTCCTTCATTAGTGTACAACTGACTCAGAAGTAATGTGAGGAAAATCCCAATGGTGGAGAGCTTTGGGAACCATGGTCCAAAGTTTTCTTTAAATTTTCCTCCCAAATATGCTATACCTGCCACATGTGATGTCTCAAATTACTCACATACTGCATTCCAAAATGTTATTTTCCGAAAGAAACCTAAGCTACCTAATTTTCATTTGAATGAATGACTTTTTAACTGCTTCTATTATGTTCCCACGGAGTCTGTGTGATCAACTGACTGGCCACTCTCTGAAATATTGTTTCCTGCAACCTTAATCTTTGAATGTTCTCATCAACTTGTTTTCGTGTATTCATAGCACATTGCTAACCCTCCTCTTTTAAAATCTCCTATATGTCTTCAGTAATAGGCTGATAGTCAGCAATCATCTGCAAGGTAATAGAAAATGTCATCAACAGTGCTATCATGCAGCAATTAACAACAATCTGCTCACCAATGCTCAGTTTGGGTTCCACCAGAACCACTCAGCTCCAGACCTCATTATACGCTTGATCCAAATATGCATACAAGAGCTGAATTCCAGAGATGAGGTGAGAGTGATTTCTGTTGACACGAGGTCAGCATTTAACCAAATGTTGGCTTGGGAAAGGATGCCGCTGTTGAACCGCTTCACCAAC
This sequence comes from Carcharodon carcharias, assembly GCF_017639515.1. Taxonomy (NCBI): domain Eukaryota; kingdom Metazoa; phylum Chordata; class Chondrichthyes; order Lamniformes; family Lamnidae; genus Carcharodon; species Carcharodon carcharias. The sequence continues at coordinate 169,789,143 of NC_054470.1, forward strand.
ATGCCCAGCATTAGGGTGTTAATCACTCAAAACCAGCACCGCTGGGTGGGACATGTCAGTCGCATGCCTGACCACAGACTCCCAAAGTAACTGTTCTACTCGGAACTTGGTTGCAGCACGAGATGCCCAGGAGGATAGCGGAAATGCTTTAGGGATGTCCTCAAAAGATCTCTGAAGAGTTCAAACATCCCTGCCGACTCATGGGAGTCCCAGGCTTGTGACCAGCCAAAACGGAGAAGGTTTACTGATGGTAATAAAGCTTATTGGGAGTAGTAGAGTTAGGGATGCTTGTGAAGGCACCTCTAGGTAGCAGTGATCATAATATAATTGGATTTCACATTCAGTTTGAGGGAGAGAAGAGTGGATCTAAGACTAGTGTTTTAAACTTAATTAAGGGCAATTATGAGGGCATGAAAACAGAGCTGGCTAAAGTAAACTGGGAAATTAAGGTAAGGGATAGGTCAGCAGAAATGCAGTGGCAGACATTTAAGGAAATATTTCAGAATAATCAGTAAAGATACATTCCAGGGAGAAAGAAGGGCTCTCAGGGAAAAATGCACCATTTGTGGCTAACTAAGGAAGTTAAAGATAGCATCAAGTTGAAAGAAAAAACAGAGTTCTTTGAGGCAATAACAAGCAATGTGTGTTGTACTTAGATTTCCAAAAGGCATTTGACAAGGTGCCACATCAAAAATAAGAGCTCATGGTGTAGGGGTAATATATTAGCATGGATAGGGGATTAGTTATTTCACAGGAAACAGAGAGTAGGCATAAATGGGTCATTTTTGATTTGGCACAATGTGACAAGTGGAATTCCACAGGGATCAGTGCTGGGGCCTCAACTATTTCCATTAGTAGGAGAGACTAGGACCTGAGGACACAGCCTCAGAGTAAAGGGAAGACCTTTTAGAACAGAGATGAGGAGAAACTTCTTTAGCCAGAGAGAGGTGAATCTATGGAATTCATTGCCACAGAAGGCTGTGGAGGCCAGGTCATTGAGTGTATTTAAGACCAAGATAGATAGGTTCTTGATTGGTAGGGGGATCAAAGGTTATGGGGAGAAGGTGGGAGAATGGGGTTGAGAAACTTACCAGCCATGATTGAATGGCGGAGCAGATTCAATGGGCTGAATGGCCTAAATTCTGCTCCTATGTCATATGGTCTTATTTACAATTTATATCAATGACCTGGATGAAAGGACCAAATTTATAGTTGCTAAATTTGCTGATGACACAAAGATAGGTTTGAAAGCAGATTGTGAAGAGGACATAAGGAGCCTGCAAAGGGATACAGATAGGTTGAGCAAGTGGGCAAAAAATTGGCGGATGGTGGGTAATGTGGGAAAAAGTGAACTTGTCCACTTTGGCAGGAAGAACAGAAAAGCAGCATATTGTTTAAATGGCGAGAAATTGCAGAACCCTGTGGTACAGATGGATCAGGGTGACCTGGTACTGAATCACACATACCTAGTATGCAGGCATAGCAAGTGATTAGGAAAACCAACATATGTTGTTGTTTTTTTATGAAGGGAATGAAACATAAAAGTTGTGCTATAGCTTTTCAGGGTGTTGGGGCGACTACATCTGGAATACTGTGTACAGTTTTGGTTTCTCTTAAGAAAGAATATAAATGTGTTAGAAGCAATTCAGGGAAGATTCACTCATCTGATACCTGGGATGGTTGGGGAGGGGGGGGGTGATTATCTTATGAGGAAAGGTTTGACAGACTGGGCCTGTATTCATTAAAGTTTATTAGAATGAGAGTTTGTTTTATTGAAACATATAAAATCCTGAGGGGACTTGACAAGGTAGATACTGAAAGGACATTTCCTCTTGTGGGAGAAACTAGAACTAGAGGACACAGTTTAAAAATAAGGGGTCTCCTATTTAAGACAGAGATGAGAAGAAATTTTTTCTCTCACGGGGTCGCGAGTCTTTAGAATTCTCTTCCCCAGAAAGTGGTGGAAACAGGGTCACTGAGTATTTTTAAGGCAAGGTAGATAGATTCTTGACTAACAAGGGAGTTAAAGGGTATCAGGGGTAGACAGTAAGGTGCGTTTGAGGCCACAATCAGAGCAGCCATGATCTTATTGAATGGCAGAGCAGACTCGAGGGCTCAAATGGCCTACTCCTGCTCCTAATTCACATGTTCGTATGTATTTGTATGTTCATTTGGGAAGGTGCTGAACACATCGAGAGACTCGTTGGGAACCTGCAGCCAGGGTGTCGGAGAGAGTCCACAAACCTCCAAACACCTCATATGGCCAACCCTTCATGCACTATCTGCCCCATATGCGGCAGTGTCTTCAGATTGTGCATTTCAGCCATCACAGAACCCATTGAACCAGATTGGAAACTCGATCCCGAGGGGCTGCCCAAGAAGAAGAATAATATTTAACTGAATGTGGCACCAAGGAGGCCTAGTGAACTTGAAACCAATGGGCTCGGAGGAAAGATCACTAGCGGCTGTAGGAATACCTGACACAAAGGAAGATGGTTTTGGTCATTGGAGATCCACCATCTCAGCCCCAGAGCATCTCTGCGATAGTCACTCAGAGCAGTGTCCTAGGCCTAACTATCACCAAGAGAGAGCATAACTACCTCATTTTCACAATCAATGGCATTGCTATTGCTGAGTCCCCTCCATAAATATCCTGGGGCTTATCACTGGTCAGAAACTGAACCAGGGCACTCACATAAATGTTGTGGCTACTCGAGCAGGTCAGAAGCCAGATATTGGCTGACCTTCTAATTCCTTGTTAGCAGTGTGACAAATCTACCCATAGTCAGTAAAGCATGTTGATTGCCTCAAATTTCATATTTTTCTAACCCAAAACAATCCATTGTCTGTCATATCCCAGGCTATCCATATAGAATGCCGTGGAAGATCTACTAATTTTCATGAAAGAGTAAATACAAAGCACATAATGAGGAATACACTTTCCTATTTGCATCTTGTTTATCACCAATATTAATGAGCAAAGGAGAATGTACTTCTGTGCATGTAACACAATTCCCTATTTCTGTAACTTGTTCCAGCTGTACAATGCTCTGAGGCCTCTGTTTCCTTCCAATGGAAGTTATGATTGGCAGCCAGCTTCTACACAACTGTTTCAGACTGAATTTTAGACGTGCCACTGATTAAACCAATCAGTGGAAAATTTTCTAATATCTAAGTAAATTAGATAGTTTGAGCTCCTTAATAACCTCAAGGACAAATGAACCCAACAAAGCAGCAATATACAGGCCAGTAAGTACTAGGTTCAATCCTCAGTCAATGCTGTTAGATGATCGCAGTTAGGTTAGTAGCAGAATTGGTGAAAAGGCCTCAGTACTCTGGGCCTGGGATCCTGACTGCTAGTCAATGACCCTTCTTGGATTGTTCACATCTATATACATTGGGTCGAAGAACATTGGGCCATGCTGTGGAAAACCCATAAGACTGTAAGATGTGGGAGCAGAAGTAGGCAATTCAGCCCAACGAGTCTGCTCCACCATTCAATGAGATCATGGCTGATCCGATAATCCTAAATTCCATTTTCCTGCTTTCCCCCCATAACCCTTGATTCCCTTACTGATTAAAAATCTGTCTATCTCTGCCTTGAATATACTTAACGACCCAGCCTCTACAGCCCTCTGCAGTAAAGAATTCCACAGGCTCACTACCTTCTGAGAGAAGAAATTCCTGCTTATCTCTATCTTAAATGGGTGACTCCTTACTCTGAGATTATGCCCTCTGGTCCCAGACTCTTCCACAAGGGGAAACAACCTCTTAGCATCTACCCTGCCAAGCCCCCTAAGAATCTTATATGTTTCAATAAGGTCAACTCTCATCCTTCTCAACTCCAATGAGCACAGGCCCAACCTACTCAGCCTCTCCTCATAAGAAAATCCATCCATACCTTGGATCAACCTACTGAACCTTCTGTGGACTGCCTCCGCATTGGGAAGTATATCTTTCCTTAGGTAAGGGGACCAAAACTGTTCACGGTATTCTAGGTGTGGTCTAACTAGTGCCTTGTATAGTTTTAGCAAGACTTCCCTATTTATATATTCCATTCCCTTTGAAATAAAGGCCATCATTCCATTTGCCTTCCTTATTACCTGCTGAACTTGTATGCCAGCTTTTTGTGGTTCATGCACGAGGATCCCCAAATCTCTCTGTGCTATAGCCTTTTGCAGTCTTTTTCTATTTAAATAATATTCAACTCCTCTATTCTTCCTGCCAAAGTGCATAATCTCATATTTTCCCACATTGTATTCCATCTGCCAAGTTTTTGCCCACTCACTTAACATCTGTAGAATCTTTGTGTCATCCTCACCACTTGTCTTGCCACCTATTTTTGTGTTATCTGCAAACTTGGTAATAGTACATTTACTTCCCTCATCCAAGTCATTAATATCTATTGTAAATAATTGTGGCCACAACACTTGATCCCTGTGGCACTCCACAGGTTGCCGTCCTGAAAATGCCCCCCTTGTCCGAACTCTCTGTCTTCCATTAGTTAGCCAATCCTCTATCCATGCTAATATACCACCCCCACACCATGGGCTCTTGTCTTATTAAGTAGCCTTATGGGTGGTACCTTATCGAACACCTTTTGGAAATCCAAATATATTATATCTACTGGTCCCCCTTTATCTATCCTGCTTGTTACCTCCTCAAAGAATTCTAATAAATTTGTTAGGCATGATTTCCTCTTCATGAAGCCATGCTGACTCTGCTTCATTATATTATGTATTTCTAAATGCTCTGCAATTACATCCTTCATAATAGACTCTAACATTTTCCAATAGACTCTAACATTTTCCCAATGACAGATGTTAAGCTAATTGGTCTAGAGTTAGCTGTTTTTTGTCTCCCTTCCTTTTGAATAAGGGTATTACATTGACAGTTTTCCAATCCTCTGGGACTGTTCTCATACTAACAAAGCTACCCCACCACCCTTTCCTTCCTGCTGGTTTTTTCGAAAGAAAGAAAAGTCACATACTCCTGAATATTTAGTTCTCAGCTTTGATCTCCTTGTAACCCTCTCTCCATAATGGCTATAAGATCATACCCATTCACTTCTAATTGTGCTGTTAATTCATTTATTTTGTTGCAAATACTACATCTATTTAAGTAAAGAGCAATTAAGTTTGCCTTTTTACTATTTTCCCCCCCTTTGACCCTATTTGCTGCTGTTTTTTATGTTTGTACACTCTGTCCCTTCCTGTCACACTCTGGGTATCATTACCTAAATAGCTGCGCTGCAATGCTGCCAAATCCTTTTGCTTTGTAACCTACAGATCACCTCTCCAGAACACTCCCCCCTCTATTTAGTTTAAAGCCCTCTCTACAGCCCCATTTATTTGATTCACCAGGACACTGGTCCTAGCATAGTTCAAGTGAAGTCCGTCCCACTGGAATGGGCTTTCCTTCTACCCCAGTACTGGTACCAGTGCCCCATAAACCGAAACCCATTCCTCCCACACCAATCTTTGAACCACGCATTTAACTCCTTGACTTTATTTACTCTATGCCAGTTTGCCCGTGGCTCAGGTAGTAATTCCAAGATTATTACTGTGGAGGTTCTGCTTTTAAATTTAGCTCCTAACTGTTCGAATTCTTTCAGCAGAACCTCCCTTCTAGTCCTATCAATGTTGTTGGTACCAACAAGGACAACGACGACTGAATCCCTCTCCTCCCACTCCAAGTTCCTCTCCAGCCCTGAGGAGATGTCCTTAACTCTGGCACTCGGCAGGCAGCACATCCTTCAGGACTCATGCTCACGGCTGCAGAGAACAGTATCTATCCCCCTAATTATACTGTCTCCTACCACAACTGCATTCCTATTTCCTCCCCCTACTTGAACGGCTCCCTGTATCACGGTGCTATGGTCAGTTTGCTCACCCTCCCTGCAGTCCCCGATCTCATCCACACAACTTGTAAGAATCTCATACTTATTGGACAATTGCTTGGACTGGGGGTCCTCGAACGCTACCCCGGGGTCCCCATACTTACCTCAACTGCAGTCACACCCTCCTGTCCCTGATCACAGACCAAATTTGAATTACCTAATCTGAAGGGTGTGACTGCCCTCCTGGAGCAAAGTGTCCAGGTAACTATTCCCCTCCCTGATGTGGCGCAATGTCTGCAACACCGACTCCAGCTCCTCAACTCGGGTCCGAAGTTCCTCGAGCACTTACTACAGTGGATCACTTTTTGTGTCTAGCAGCACCAACAAATCACATGTTCTGCCATCACTATAATATTTTATTTTATTTATTAATTAATTATTCTAGTATCCCTATTCTTTACACTTGAAGAATTCCCCCACTCTTTACACTTTATTATAATTAATATTTTTTTATATCAAAATCAATTTTATTGATCCCATGGTAAAAAAAAATGCCTTCTGACGTTGAGGGGGTCATTTTATTTTAATAAAGCCATCTAGAATAAATTGTTAGTTCAATGCAATCAAAACATTTTGACAAATTGTGCTAAATGAAGGGATCATCATTGCTTTTTTCTCACTTGGAAATTGTTTAAGCATAGTCAGATTATTATGGTTTTGCAATTATTTTTACCTGTTGCAATTTATTTTAACCAAATTATGAATAATTGTTGGGTCTGATGAGGGGAGGGTGTGGTGTTGAGGGAAGTCATTAAAATTTACATTTTGAAACACCACATTGTGAATCTTGAGATGTAAGGATGCTGGACAGTTTCTAGTTATTTGCAGAATGTTTAAAACCGTCCTGAGATTTAGCAGTATTTTAAACGTAGCACTGTAATGATGAAACCTTATACAGAGCACTGCTTTAAAATGAGATCAATGTTCATCATCAGCCACTTTCTCTTTATATGTTTCCAGAATGCACTTGTCACTAAATACCTCCAAGAGGTCATGAATCAACATGGTGTTGGCAGCACATTACACAAAACTAAAATCAGACCAAAAATTTTTAAGGCTTAACTACACCAAAATATGTACAACATTAATACTACCCTGAACATAGTTCACCTTTATATCCACAGGCTGCTCTAGAATATTTGCTGCTCTGAGGAAACACCATAGACAAATTGCAACTGGTAGCTTGCACTATGTTACCTGCCTTATCAAGTTCATCAGCTGGCTCAATCACTCATGGCTGAACAGCAGTCTTCGCTTTCCAGTACATTCTAATTTTAAAAAGATTCTGACAATGTTCAAAGTAATTAAAGTGAATTTTACCTGCGAGAAAGGTGGTGGCACAGTAGTAATGTCACTGGACTAGTAATCTAGAGGCCCACGCTAATGCTTTGGGGACATGGGTTCAAATTCTACCATGGCATCCGGTGGAATTTGAAATCAATTAATAAATCTGGAATTAAAAGTTAATTTCAGTACAACTATTGTTGATTATCATGAAAATCCATCTGGCTTCAAGGAAGGAAATCTGCTATCCTTACCTGGTCTGGCCTACAGGTGACTCCAGACTCACAGCAATGCGGTTGACTCTTAAATGGCCTCACACGCTACTCAGCTGTATCAGACTGAAAAACTAATAAGGAATGAAACCGGATGGACCAACTGGCAGCGACCTGGGCACCAGAAACGATAACCCTGTAAGCCCTCATTGCTAACATGTGGGGGCTTGTGTCAGAATTGGGAGAGCTGTCCCAGACTAGTCAAGCTGCAGCCTGACATAGTCATACTCACAGAATCATACCTGACAATGTCCCAGACACCACCATCACCAGAGGTGGTGGCACAGTCGGGAGGGAATAGCTCTGAGGGTCTTCAATATTGACTCCCGACCCTGTGAAGTCTCATGGCATCAGGACAAGCATGGGCAAGGAAGCCTCCTGCTGATTGCCACATACTGCACCCGACCCCTCCCTCAGCTGATGAATCAATATTCCTCCATGTAGAACACTATTTGGAAGAAGCACTGAGGGTGGCAAGGACACAGAATTTACTCTGGTTGGGGGACTTCAATGTCCATCGTCAAGAGTGGCTTGGTGGAACCAGAACTGACATAGCTGCTAGACTGGGTCTGCGGCAGGTGGTAAGGGAACCAATGAGAGGGAAAAACCTACTTGACCTCATCCTCACCAATCTATCTGCCGCAGATGTATCTGTCCATGACAGCATTGGTAAGAATGCGCCCCCCAACACGGTCCTCATAGAAATAAAGTCCTGTCTTCATGTTGAGGATACCCTCAATCATGTCATGTGGGATAGATTTAGAACAGATCTAGCAATTCAAAACTGGGTATTCATGAGGCGCTGTGGCCCATCAGCAGCAACAAAATTGTATCCAACTACAATCTGCAGTCTCATGGCCTGGCAGTTCCCCATTCTATCATTACCATTAAGCCAGGGGGTCAAACCTGGTTCAATGAAGGATGCAGGAGGGCATGCTAGGAGCAGCACCAGGCATATCTAAAACTGAGGTGTCAACCTGGTGAAGATACAATACAGGACTACTTGCATGCCAAACAGCAGAAGCAGCAAGTGACAGACAGAGCTAAGCCATTCCACAACCAATGGATCAGATCAAAGTTCTGCAGTCCTGCCACATCCAGTCGTGAATGGTGGTGAAAATTAAACAACTCACTGGAGGAGGAGGGTCCACTAACATTCCCATCCTCATGGTGTACATTAGTGCAAAAGATAAGGTTGAAGTATTTGCAACAATCTTCAGCCAGAGGTGCCAAGTGGATGATCCATCTCAGCCTCCTTCTGAGGTCCTCTGCATCACAGATGCAAGTCTTCAGCCAAATTGATTCACTCCACATGATATCAAGAAATGACTGAAGGCACTGGATACTGCAAAGGCTATGGGCCCTGACAACATCCAGCAATAGTACTGAAAACTTTTGCTCCAGAACTAGCCGCGCCCCTAGCCAAGCTGTTCCAGTACAGCTACAACACTGGCATCTACACAGCAATGTGGAAAATTGCGCAACTATGTCCTATCCACAGAGAGCAGGACAAATACAACCCGGCCAATTACCGTACCAACAGTCTACTCTCAATCATTAGGTAAGTGATAGAAGGTGTCGGTTGACAGTCCTATCAAGTGGCACTTACTCAGCAATAACCTGCTCACAGACACTCAGTTTGGGTTCTTCCAGGGCTACTCAGCTCCTAACTACATTACAGCTTTGTCCCAAACGTGGACAAATAAGCTGAACTCAAGAGGTGAGAGTGATTACCCTTGACACCAAGGCAGCATTTAACTAAAGGTGGCATCAAGGAGCCCTGGCAAAATTGGAGTCAATGGGAATCAGGGGAAAACTTTCCACTGGTTGGAATCATACCTAGCACATAGGAAGATGTTGTGGCTTTTGGAGGTTAACAATCTCAGTCCCAGGATATAATTGCAGGAATTCCTCAGGATAGTGTCGTAGGCCCAATCGCCTTCAGCTGCTTCCTCAATGATCTTCCCTCCACCATAAGGTCAGAAGTGGGCATTTTTATTTATGATTGCACAATGTTCAGAACCATTCATGTTTCCTCAGATACTGAAGCAGTCCATGTCCATATGCAGTAAGACCCGTCCAACATTCAGGCTTGGACAGATAAGAGGCAAGTAACATACATGCTACTTAAGTGCCAGGCAATAACCATCTCCAACAAGAGAGAATCTAACCATCTGCCCTTGACATTCAATGGCATTACCATTGCTGAATCCCCCACTATCAACATTCTGGTAGTTACCATTGACCAGAAACTGACTGGACTCACCACATAAATACTGTGGCTACAAGAGCAGGTCAGAGGCTGGGAATTCTGCAGAGAGGAACTCATCTCCTGACTTCCTGAGGCACAAGTCACAGGTTTGATGGAATAGTCTCCACTTGCCTGGATGAGTGAAGCTCCAACAGCACTTAAGAAGCTTGACACCACCCAGGACAAAGCAGCCCACTTGATTGGCACCCCATCCACCATCTTCAACCTTCACTCCCTCCACCACCGTGCACAGTGGCAGCAGTGTGTAACATCTGTAAGATGCAGTGCAGCAACTCACCAAGGCACCTTCAACAGCACCTTCCAAATCCACAATCTCTACCACCTTGAAGGACATAGGCTGCAGATGCATGGGATCACCACCAACTGCAAGTTTCCCTCCAAGCCACTCACCATCCTGACTTGGAAACATATCACTGTTCCTTCACTGTCGCTGGGTCAAAATCCTGGAAAGCTCTTCCTAACAGCACTGTGAGTGTAACTACACTACAGGGACTGCAGCAGTTCAAGAAGGCAGCTCATCACCACCTTCTCAAGAGCAATCAGGGATGGGCAATAAATGCTGGTCTAGCCAGCGACGCCTACATTCCATGAAAGAATAAAAAAATTAATTTCACAAATGGAAAACAACTTACTTACTTCAAGGTCCTCCTATGTACCAGGAGTTGTGCGACAAAGAACATATATTATCTTAAATCACAGCAGGCCTTTAACAAGATCACTTCCTATTGGTTTCCGTGAGGAAAGTAGCTTCCTTAAGGAAATGAAAGTATGATTACTTAGCCATGCCTGAGTACATTCATATTTTTGTGGCAAGAATATTGATCATTAGGTAAAAACGTCAGCTGCTGAATGAAGTGTGTTTCATAGTAAGTACAACATGAAGCAATTAACCCTCTCCTTTAGAGCTCTGTTTTCTGATTGCTTGGCACAGCAGCAGTTCAGGATGGTGAGTGTGAGAGGTTAAAACTGTGAAAATAAACAGTCTGAGCCCATTTTCCTGTTGCATTTGGGCACTGGTGCTGCCTGATTGGCATAAGTGAACTTACCCGAGATGAAGAGCAAAGTGGTAATTTTTGCCTACTATAGTATCTGGTTAAATTAACCTTCTTTCTGCCATGCATGTTATCTTGCAGAACATTGGATGGCTTGTGGGAGAGAGGGCAGTAGCAGTAAGATCAAACATGCTTAGTTAAATAAATGAAAACAACCAGCTACTAACCGTGGACTACTATATAAATCAATAACCACCAATAAGACAAGGATAGATTTACCTATGCATAGGTTGTTAATTTCAGGTTCTATCCTGATCAGAACATTATGTACACATTTTCAGTAAAATGGAAGTAAGTGCAAATTAGGGGAAAAACTATTTAGCAAAGATGAGGGTCTTGCACATATTTACTCTCATGGACAAGTAGAATATAGCCATAAAAAGACATGCTGCACCTCTTCCTCATTACACTCCAATTTGAATGTTAACTTGGCCCACAACTGCATGTGATGTGAAAATGTCAGAATTGTTCTTCAACACAAGCTGGGTGACATTCAGCTGAACTTTTTCTTCAAAACTTATAAAAGCAATCAAGAGAGAAAGACAGTGCTCTTTTTATACTTTTGCTCCTGCTGAATATAACACAAATACATTTTTTCACAGCAGAAATATGGGTAGAATGTATTCTTGCTTAATGGTATGTAATTATTAAAGGAAATGTAATTGAAAATTATTGCCCCAGCCAGATTTCAATTTTTTAATATTTGCAGCAAGCAAGCACACGTGGCATGAATAAAGCATTTATCCTTGTTATTATTTCAGATCAAATCACATATGCGGGCTAAATTCAGGGGAATTTTCTAAAAACATTCCTGTGTGACCACTATAGCAACAGAAGCAAAACACATATATAGGTTTCCTGCAGCTGCCAAAACCATCAATTACATTTGCCACTTCCTTTGAAAATACTTGGCACTTATTCCCAGAAACACTGGAGAAGTCCAAGTATTAAAGCAGAATAGTTCTGTCAAACCAGGGTCATCATCTTCTCAAAAGTAAATTCACACATTTAGGTATTGGTTTCAGTCGCAGACTTATGATTATTAATGTGAAATTGGGTCAACTTGAACTAAGTAAAGGCAGTTTTTTTTAAGATGCTGCACTTGTATTTGAGCCAAAAGTTTGATTCATCTTTTTTAAAATAGAAGTTGATGCCTTGCCAGTACAAAATATCTTTACCATTAGCAATAGAAATTTGTATTTATCCAAGGTCAGCATGTTGGAATAATAAATTGAAGTTCCAGTACGCCGCACCATGACATCTTAGCACCAGGACCTCTACAATTCCCTGCAGAACTAGTTTCTGATCTCAACCATGAGGAGTTACTGAATGGAGGCTGAGTATTTCTCCACATGACCAGAACACCCATGCGGCTCTAATCTACCTTCCACTAGCTGACTACAAAGTGGGATTGGCATGTATGTTTGACAGCTTATCCTTCTGGCAATCCTAAATGGCACAAAGTTACTCTGCGAAGGAAGTTAAAAGAAACTTAAGAAATTCTTATTCACCTACAAATTTTAGTTGAGCAGAAGAGAGCATATGTTATAAACCGGACTTTGATCTTAAGTTTCCCACCAAGTGCAAATCACGTAAAGTATAAAATGTATTTTCACAAGATTTTTTGTGTTTTCATGCTACAAATCTTAGCATCAGTGCGATGCAAGTTTAGGTTTGCACTGTTAAATTCATGTGGGGTAAATTGGGTGTGAAGATTTGAACTGATTCTAAAGTTAAGCAGAGGGAGATTCTCTCCTCTGCAGAGTCTCAGTCCCATTTGTTCGAGTGTCAGGTTAGGTCCTGATTCCAGAGTTAGGCTTTACTTGCGTTACAACTGCAGGCCTGTTGTAAACTGAAACCCCCTTTACACTGATACTACAGTTGCATGTGTGCAAACTCAACTTTGCTACCTAAATTTAACATTTCTGTTCATATATCAAGTCAAAGAGGTGCCCAGCAATGTAAAAGATGCTGTATTTGCCTGCAATTTACTCTGTGATTTGCTGAAGCTAGTTTTATAAATTATAATATAAACGTAAACTGTTTAACAGAATCAATTTCTAGTCTATAATTCCCTTACGTGTACCCACTGTTTCAAAAGAAAGGATTTTCAATTGCTGACAGATCAGTTCCAGAATCTGTAATTCTATACGAAAGTATCAAATGTACACTGGATGCTGTGCAAAACCTTGCAACAAAACACATGAATGATGGGTGGGAGGGCACTGTGATCAGCACTCTTCAGCAGGATTTTCATTAATTCTTAGAATAACAAAGAAACTGAAGCCTTTGTTAATACACAATTAATGTAAAATCCTTAAAACCCACAGAGTGCAGGCATGCTGCCGTGGCAACAGATTCCAGGATCTCATAACTTACTGCATCGCTGTAAAACCAATACATCCATAATCAATTGTGACATTTTAGCTAATGTAGGGCTGTAATTATTTTGGAAAATTTAGTCAAAATGGAGGTAATATGCTTTTGTTGACGTTAATCAGATTCATTTTTGTTATCACTCATGCGTGTCAATACACCTCACTGAGTAACAAAAGCATTGTGACAAACCCCTACTGCTCCCACCCCAAAGCGGCAAAATATCCCACAAACCTGAAGTTAGGTAGCCCCGTGATGCAGAAGAAATAAAAGCTGGTGGAAAATGCTTGTGCAAGCGATAGTCCTTCTCGCTGCGGGATCTGATGCGGTCTGAGGCCCGGTCTGAAAAATCTGAGCTAGGCCAGGCACGCCGTAAGGTTGTACTCCGTGTTTTCTTCATTTGGAGGCTACATGCGGTCTAATCCTTTAGCAATGTGAATTGGGCTCCATATCTCTTGCTGTGCTCTATTCGATTAGAAATAAGCCAACGTGCTGGAAGAATTAGCAAACATTCTGGCACTGCCTCCTCCACATAGCGAACTGCAGGCTTGCTCCTATGCTTTGGCTGATCCAATTTTACACACATCCCACAATGCATTACACTTCATTTAAAATCACCACTGCTTATAGTTTCCAGCTTCACATAAGAAAAAAAAGGCTCATAATGTGGCTTCTCAGCCAAAGAGCAGGCAGCGATTTGCAGCGTGAAAGCCCTAGGATCCCAGACAATAGCTCGATTCAGCTTAGGAGTGCTGGGCTAACTGTGAGCCAGAACACAAAAGGCCCAAACAAATTAGAAACCCAGCCTTGGGTTTTGACCCAAACGGTGCACCCAGGAACTGAAGGATGCAACGTCAATCCCTGCTGTCACAAGATTAGAATAATGCTTTGATGACAGCGAAAGTGGTTTTCTACAGACAACAATATCCAATCAGTGAGAAAGGATGAGCAGAATACATAAATCAGAAACCAATCTTCAATTCAAAAGCCCTGCAGCTGCTTTCACACAGAGAAAATGTGCGCGTGTGTCTGTCCGCAGCTGAGGATCACAGTTCCTGCAGGTATCTGTGAAGCAGTCTATTCCTGAGAGATATGCAACTAATGAAGACCCAACGTCATGGCTGTATTTTCTTTCACTCTCCTCACAAATTTCTCAGAGACTGGCTTCCACTTCGGCACGGACGAGAAAGGCTGGGCTGCAAGTGGTTCCAAATGTTTAGCTTTCAATTTTGTTAGACGCAGAGTCGAGCCTGCTCTGTTGCTCTGACTGCTTACTGATGAATGGCTCCCTGCTTCTGAATACAGTGAACAGCTATTGAACGGCAGGAAACGAGTCAGCCACCCAGTCCCATGCTAATCAAGGAGCTGTCTTATGTCAGACGCACTGATTCTGTCAAGCTTCACAGTTTTAATGTACAACCCTCAGGCTCGCTGCTAACCTGGCCAGCATCCAAGAGCTATAATCAGAATTAGTGTATTTACATATAAAACTGGATATCTTAGGGTGGCCCAAAGTGCATCGTAAACAGAGCTGTAACTTGCCTTTTGATGCTAAAGTACTGTTGGTAGTCTGCCTTTCTAATCAGCACTTTTTGTTAAAAAAAAGTCCGTCAAGATGTGGAAGGCAGGTCAGCTCATGTAACAACTGTAATAGACTCCTGACACTGGAAAGTAATTAAATTCATCTGTAATAGCAGTGGAAATAGAAACAATAACAACGTGCTGGCTGTTAACAACTGACACAACTACCCTTAAAGTTTGCAATATCCAAAAGCTCTCAGTTTCGGTTCAGCTGTTTTCCGGCATACAAAATCATTCAGTGCGAACACAAGGGAGAAAGCTGCAACAGATGGAACTCTATACTTTGCACTTCACCATATAGAAAATCTCTTGTGAAAAATTAATCAATCATAGTTAGTCCGTCTATTATAATGTGAAAAATAGCTTGACATATTGATCATAATTAAGTGTTTTCCTACAAAGTTATGAGACAGAAAAAGTAATGAAACAAAGAGTGGCCTTGTGGGAGGAACCTTACTGGAAGCAGTGATGGCTCTTATCCACTGAAAAGAAAAAATAAGCAATGGTAAAGTGAACAGATTTTAAATTTGTTAAATGCATTTTCTTATTTTCTTGAGAAAGAGAAGTGGGGATGGCAGGGGTGAGGGGTGGGGTGGTAGGTGGCGGTGGAAAGACAACTTTTTTGTAGAAATTTACCCCAAGGAGCGTAATGCGGAATTCATAGAGGGGTGTGGGTGGGGGGTGGTGGGGGGCTGACAAGCTTCCAGTTAGGTCAAGAGGCTGTCATACAGTTAAATGGTGAATATAATATTAATAAAATGGATTTTTAAAAATTTAGAGCAAGTATTGAAAGTATTGAATTGCTTTTCGTACATCTTGATTGAAACGTATAAAATCCTGAGGGGGCTTGACAGAGTGAATGCGGAAAGGATATTTCCTCTTGTGGGAGACTCTGGAACTCGGGGTCACTGTTTCAATATGAGGGGTCACCCATTTACGACCGAGATGAGGAAAATTCATTTCTCTCAGAGGACTGTAAGACTTTGGAATTCTCTTCCACAAAACTAGGTTGAGGCAGAGTCCTTGAATATCTTTAAGGCAGGGATAGAAAGATTCTTGGTAAGCAAGGGGGTGAAAGCTTATCAGGGCTAGGCTGGAATATGAGGTTAAAATCAGATCAGCCACGAACTTATTGAATGGCAGAGCCAGCCTGAGGGGCCGAGTGGCCTACACCTGCTCCTAATTCATATGTTTGTATTCTCATTAACAGTTTTCTGGGCGTAGGCTTGGAACATCCAATGTTCCAACTCACTGGCTGCCCTTTAACTTTATGTGCTGATGGTTAATTGAAGACAGCAACAAAAATCACAGCTACCTCCCAGTTACAGAAAATAAACCGAAATGAGGCCCTTGACCTCCTTCATATTAAAAGTGCCCTTCCATCTAACCAAAATCACCAGAAAATGGAATTTTCTTCATTGGAAAAAAAAAGCAGGATGCAAGATTTTCCCAATGATATGTGGATCTTGTGAAAATTTGGAGAATCTTGCTTCGTGCCTTAAGAAAGGACGTGCATCCCATTTTCCAATTAATTTTAAAAATGAACGAGCAATAATTTATCAGGTTACTATGGGGAGGGGGTGGGTGTGTGGATGACTGCATGAACCTCTGGAAATTCAAACAAACTTGGCATAAAATTCACACAGGATTCAATGATGTCAGAGAAACCACCAAAGTTAGTATTCCATTGCCAAGCCAAGACAGCTATGCTAAAAAGAGCCCCAGGGACTCAAAGTGCTTTCTGTAATTGAGAAGAGGGTGGTGCATCTCTTCAGCTTGAAATAATCTGCAGCAGCCTCCATTACTGATTCTGGCAAGGATCTTGGTAATCTAAATGCTTTCTTATAGCAGTATAGTACAATGTTGGGATTTAGTACTTTAATGGAAAGGTTAACTATTCTGAATATTCAGCTGGATGTTCCCTTACTAAAAATGTTTGAAACTGCATCTGCACAAATGTATATGCAATATGTGTAGATTTGTACAGCTGTTGCGGTTATGGTGGTGTTGCGACACACACTGATTTATAATTTTCCATGATGAACAGGAACAATCTACAACCAAACGAGAAACGGCACAACAAACAACACAAATTACACATGCTAATTCAGCAAATCTAAGCAAAGAGACTGACGGACCACATCACCATAACAGCATCATGTAGTACTGCCATCACAGGAATATAACGGAAGAGATTAATACTAGGTTACACATCTCACAGATGTCACATACATGTGGAGCTGCAAGCAAGTGCAGGCACCTTAAAGGCTAGTATTCTGGAGCAGCAGAAATGCATTGTGTTCAGTTTTAGAATACAACTTTTTCACTGTTGAAGGCTCTCAAAAGATTTAATCTCTGCCGTTTGTGCTATGGTTGACTAAAATGGCTAAAGTGAACATTGTATGACATTATGATTACAGTAGAATCCTCAGTGATATGCGATTTCAACAACAGAAAGGCACGAATTGCAAAGTTACTTGATTTTGGTTTTCATATTCAACCCTTCAACTCTTCTGGGAGTATGCCTGCCAGAAGTTTGAGGTAGATGGGATTATCTGTAAGGAAAGGGATGCCTTTAATCTGATTGTGATCAGGTAAACAGCTGCACTGAGCTTGTTCACACACTATTATATATAACTTGGGATATAAGATAGGACATGGGTTTCAAATCAGCAATCTGGCTCCTTTTATTCAGCTTGAGTTACACATCCTTACAAAGCCTAAGTTTAAGACATTCTTTGCCCTGATACGTTGAATAAACCCTGGATATGGATAAGAGAGTGATTGCAGAGTAGAAAATAACAGAATGCTACTGATTAATATTACCATCCTATGCTACCACAACAACCCAAATGCCACACTGCCAGGTGATCGCAAGATAGATGCAAAAGAAGAAAGACATCTGTACAGAAAATGCACAGTTTACTTTTAAAACATCCTCCAGAGTTCTGAAGAGTCATATTCGACTCAAATCTTTAATTCTGTTTCTCTCTCCACCGATGTTGCCAGGCCTGATCATTTCCAGCACTTTGTTTTTATTCCAGAGTTTTTACTTTATTCTCTGATGCCAGGATCAATCTCATGGTTGTCCTCTGATCAGGTGCATCTAACCAAGCTGCTCTAGTACAGCTACAATACTGGCTACAACTCTACTCAACAATGTGGAAAATTGCCCCAGATATTCCATCCATAAAGAGCAGCGCAAATCTAATCCTGCCAATTATTGCCCTCCTCTACTCTACTCTCAACTATAAGCAAAGTGATGGAAGTGTCGTTGGCAGTGCTATTGAGTAGCACTCCCTCAGCAATAACCTGCTCATCAATGGTCAGTTTGGGTTCTGCCAGGGCCACTCAGCTTCAGATCTCATACAGCCTGGTCTGAACATGGGCAAAAGAGCTAAATTCATGTGATGAGGTGAGATTGATTGTCCCAGGCATCGAGGCAGCATTTGACCGAGTGGGGCATCAAGGAGCCCTAGCAAAATTGAAGCCAATGGGAATCGGGGGAAAGCTCTCAGCTGGTTGGAATCATATCTAGCACAAAGGATGATAGTTGTGTTTGTTGGAGGTCAATCATCTCAGTCCCAGGATATTGCTGCAGGAGTTCCTCAGGGTAGTGTCCTAGGCCCAACCATTTTCAGCTGCTCCAAGACCAGAAGTGGGAATATTCGCTGATGATTGCACAGTGTTCAGCACCATACATAACTTCTCAGATCAAAGCAGTCCATGTCCACATGCCACAAGAAGAGTCAGTCAGCGTATAAGTGACAAATAACATTCGGGCCACACAATTGCCAGATAATAATCATCTCCAGCAACAGAGAATCTAACTATCTTCCCATGACATTCAATGGCATTACCATCGCTGGATCTCATATCATCAACAACTAGGGGTCACCACTGACCACAAACTGAACTAGACCAACCAAATAAATGCTGTGGCTACAAGAGCAGGTCAGAGGCTGGGATTTCTGTAGTGAGTAATTCACCTCTTGACTTCTCAAAGCCTGTCCACTGTCTACAAGGCATATGTCAGGAATGGGATGGAATACTCTCCACTTGCCTGGATGAGTGTAACGTGAAGGACACTCAAGAAGCTCAACACCATCGAAGACAATGCACCTGGCTTGATTGGCACCCCGTCTTCCACCTTAAACATTCACTTCTTCCACCACCAATGCACAGTGGCAGCAGTTTGCACCAACTACAATGTGCACTGCAGCAACTCACTAAGCCTCCTTCAACATCACCTTCCAAATCTGTGACCTCTACCAGCTGGAAGGCCAAGGGCAGCATGATGCATGAGAACATCACCATCTTTAAATTCTCCTCCAAGTCAAACCATCCTGACTTGGAACTATATCAGCGTTCCTTCACTGTCGCTGTATCAAAATCCTGGAACTCTCTTTTTAACAGCATTATGGTTGTATGTATACCACATGGACTGCAGCGATTCAAAGAGTCAGCTCACCACCACGTACTCAAGGAGAACTAGGGATAGGCCATAAATGCTAGCCTAGCCAGTGGCACTCATATTCCATTAATGAGTAAAAAAACTCTCCAGGGCTTGAACGTCTTCCTGTGTCTTTATGACTAATGGGGTTATTTTCTGATTAAGTACAATACCTAGTGTAGGACTTTTCTAGTGCACTAAGCAGCAGTCCAAGCCCAGATTTTCACCACAACACAAAGCCTCTCCATTGTGGAGAAAATCCCGGAAATTACCAGAAATTCTAAATCCCATTCGAACACAGATTGTTCCAATTTTGTGGGCATGGGAGTGGAGTTGAGCTGGGGTTCCCACATGTGCAGTTTACGGAGGCAGTTGGCCATTTAAATCAACAGCTACCTCCTTTGAAGTGGGATTTTGGTAGGCCAGGAGTGTGAAACCTGGGGTGTGCAGATTAGAACAGGTAAGGGGAGGTCTGAACTTGATGGATACTTTTGGATAGCCAGGATATCCCTTTGGATATGGTTGCAGGACACCTTTGGAAGAGGTAAGGCAGCTTTGGGAGAGGTAAGACACCCTTTGGAATTGTTAAAAGTAAACATGATTGTGGGGAAAAAGTGTATAAACTCATTGGAACTTTCAAGCTGTCAAAGAACTGTCCAGCTGTCAAAGAATTATCAAAGCAGTGAAGGAACGGTCAAAGGAGACGAGGTGAGTTGGCATGGGTGGGGTAAGAGAAAAGCTGGATGTGGGTGTGCAGATTGGTATGAGCTGGCACTAAGTTGGCATGGGGACTATAAAGGGCCATGGGGATGTGGGGGCCATAGAGGGCATAAGGAGTTATGAGTAGAGGGGCATGCATTGGCATAGTGCATATGAGGGGCCATGAGGGGTTGGTAGAGGGTCATGGGTTAGCATGGGGGTGTGAGAGGCCCTGGGGAGTGGGTGGGAGTTATGAGGTGGCATAGGTTTGCATGGATGGGGCATGGATAGTGTGTGGTGGAATGGGGATGGGGGCTGGTGAGAGGCTGGAGGGTTGTTTTTTTGGTTCATGTTTTATTTAATTCAACGCAGTTCCTCTGTACCCAGCAGCCTCTGCACTCATTCCAGAGGCTGCGGGCCCGACTTTCAATCCACCAACCCCCCCCCCCCCCCCCCCGGAAGGAAAATCCAACTTGCGGGCGGCCATTTTTAAAGGGTGGGTTCATAGAGCTGGAAATATCCCTCATCTCTGCACATCTGACCCAGGGTGAAAATCTGGGCCCTACCCTTTCAGCTTGTTTAGTATTATTCAGTGAACATTGAATCTAGTGAAACCTCTCTTTCAACTTTATTCTTGTCAATTTCAACACCATTCAAGGAGGACTCTTAACTTCTCACTTTCCTATATGAAATTTTAACTGGCATTGCCACTTAGTCTAAACACCAGCACCTCTTGACCCCTCGGACCATGGATGACACAAGCTTTGAGAACCTGAAACTTCTTGATAAAGACTGGTAGAAAACTGGTGTAAAGTGAATAAAGTCATGGAATGTATATGAAATAACATTGTCAGGCCTGAGAAGGATGAGATTGTATCATGAAGTTAAAAGAAGAAATCTAAAAGGTTGAGCTCATTGACTTCATTGCATGATCTTCTCCAGTGAAGTACCCTGCTATGTGTTCCATTGTCTTTGAGTACATTCCTTTAATGCGCTGTGGCCTGTGTATAAGCTCCCTTACATTCTATCACTGCTTTTGCCTACAACCACACCACCCCCCTCCATTTCTCTCTCTCTCTCTCCCCACCCCCCCCCCAACACCTTAAACCAGCTTATATTTCAACTCTTTCTTGGACTCGAACTCAAGTTCTGTCAAAGGGTCATGAGGACTCGAAACATCAACTCTTTTTTTCTCCGCCGATGCTGCCAGACCTGCTGAGTTTTTCCAGGTAATTCTGTTTTTGTTTTGGATTTCCAGCATCCGCAGTTTTTTTGTTTTTATATAAGCTCCCTTAATGTTTAATAAACTTGAAAGTGTTTTTTTTTTCCTCCTGCAAATAGAACTCTCATTCCCGGTACATAGACAAGGGCTGCAGCCTCCCAACTCTACAAGTGGATGAAGGAAAGTGGCATGAAGAGATATGGGACGAGAAGAGGCTCATGGCATTAGAAATAATCCTCATGTGGTAGGTGAGTGCCAACATGAATGGTTTGACTGAATGGCCTGTTTCAAGTTGTGATTTCTGCGCAATTCTATACAAACTGTCAACTACTCCTTGCACCTTGGGGAAATGATCTATTCGTAGAACTGAATATCTTTGAACATGCCACTGAATAAAATTGAAGTGCTGGTGAGGAGTACTCATCAAACATTGAAAAAATTTGCGACTTGTTACGTTAACAGCTGGCAATGCAGTCAGCAAGCACTCGGCACTGTTTAAAATTAGAGTTTGGATTAGATTTTCGGTGAATAGCATGCGTGCTTACTTTACAGCAGCTGTTACTGTGACCAGCTGAAAATTTTCTTCATCCTGAAGCAGGTTGAGAGAGGAATAATGCCAAAACTTTAAAACATGCTGCTGATTAATAAAGTGATAGCGAGTAAGGAAATTGGCTGCACTGTTGTGCTCCAGGCTGAAAATCGGAGGATTTGTCTGGGGAATCTGCACAGCATCAAATAACTTTTCCTAACCATGCTAAAACATTTTTGCTTTTCATGGTATAAAGTTCCTGTCATTACAAAATAGCATCTGGTAGCTACTGTTAGTAATACCATGGGAGATCAGTTGGTATACATATAAATCCAGCATCTAGTATGACCATCAGATATGAAGACATCATACTTGAAGAGTTCTTACCTGCTCTTGGTTGATTCAAATATACTGACACAACAGCAACAAATCACAAGTATACAGATGACAATCAGTGAACAAGTAGTATCTTTTAAAATATAGGCAAGAAGCCACTTATTTCCTAGTGGTTTCTTCCAACCTTGAGCTAGGTATTTTGCAAGCAGCTGCCAATCTATAAACCTCTCTCAGCAACATCAATTAGGTTGACCTTGGATGAATGTAGCACACCTCCAAGTGCTTTCAGAGACTCTTTTTTCGAATTATAGTCACTATTGTTACATAAGCAAATGTGGCAATCATTTTGTGCATAACAAAGTCCTACAAACAGCACTGAGATTAAAGGGCCAGTTGAACTGTTCTGTTAGTGTTGGTAGAGGGATAAATTTGACCAGGATGCCAGACGAACTCCCTCTGAATAGTACCATGAAAGAAAGAAAGAAAGTTTTGCATTTATATAGTGCTTTTAATGACATCAAAGTGCTTTACAACCAAGAAAACACTTTTGAAGTTTGACCACTGTTGTAATGTAGGAAATGTGACAACCAATTTTCACACAGCAAGGTCCCGCAAACAACAATGTTATAGTGACCAGATAACTTGTTCTTTGCGTGACATTAGTTGAAAAATAGTTTGTTGAGGAAAGACTTAAAGCATTTTTTCAAAGCCACCAGACATCTCAAAGCACTTTACAGCCACTGAGGTACTTTCTGAAGTGTAGTCACTGTTGGAATGTAGGAAACACAGCAGCCAACTTATGCAGAGCGAACTTGCACAAACAGCAACATGTTAATGACCTATAATCTGTTTTTGTGATGTCAATTAAGGATAAATAGTGGCCAGGACACCAGGGATAACTCCCCTGCTCTTCTTCAAAATAATGTCATGGAATCTTTTACATCCACCTGAGTTAGATGGGCCTCGTTTTAACCTCTCATCCAAAAGACAGTGCCTCCAAGAATGCAGCACTCCTTCAGTACTACACTGGAGTGTCAGTCTTGATATTGTGCTCAAGTCCCGGAGGCGGACCTGAACCTGGAACTTTTTTGTCTCAGAGACAAAAGAGCTACCAACTGAGCCATGACTGACAGAAGGATGTTTCCCAGGACACCAAGGAGAACTTTCCTGATTTTCTTCCAATAGATTTACAAGGTCTTTTATGTTCACCTAAGAGGGCAGACAGGATCTCAGTTAACATCTTATGCAAAAGAGTGCATCTCCAACTGTGCAGGACTCCCTCAGTACTGCAAAGAAGTGCTTTCGTGCATTATGTGCAGCAAGTGAAGGCTTAGCTGTCGACTGCTGCACCTCAGCTGCTGCCAAGAAGTTATGGTACAGCTGGCTTACCAACGTCAAGATGGGTATTGATAGAGCTGGTGGCAAAGGAGCAGCCAAGATAAGAGGGGGGTGACATATATTTTGCACGATTGCCACCCTTTTGGACCTGCATTTGATGACTTGCACTGATCTATGGGACAGCAATCTGCAGAAGTTGAGTGCATCCTTCAAAGACCCCACCCACAAAATTCAATTGCAAAATGGGGTTCACAGTAAGCTCACATCACTCTGGTACTGGCCATGCCAGATGCCATTTTGAGGTTATTTGCGTGGGTGCAAGTACTGTGCGTCGCAAGTATGCAAACTAGGCAGGCTGTGACATCAGTCAGCATGTAACACTGATTTGATGCCAGCAGTGCCAATTTTGACCTGAAGACTCCAGATAACACTCTCTCTTTACCTCACACAGCTGACTATGCATTCAGCAGCAGGAAGTACCCCTTCATCAGGATCAATAAAGGGATCAATAGTTACTTTCAAGGTAATTTATTTTATTCATTTATGGGGTGTGGGCATTGCTGGGAGGTCAGCATTTATTACCAATCCCTAATTGCCCTTGAGAAGGTGGTGGTGAGCTGCCTTCTTGAACTGCTGCAGTCCATGTGGTGTAGGTACATCAACAATGCCTTTAGGGAGGGAGTTCCAGGATTTTGACCAAATGACCGCGAAGGAATGGCGCTATATTTCCAAGTCAGGATTGATGAGTGGCTTGGAGGGGAACTTCCAGGTGGTGGTGTTCCCATGTGTCCGCTGCCCTTGTCCTTCGAGATGGTAGGGGTTGTGGGGTTGGAAGATGCTGTCTAAGGAGCCTTGGTGAATTGCTGATTGATTTCTTCTGGCTGTTGCTCAGTTTCTCAAAGTGGTTTGGTGGTTTGCACTGTTATTTAAAGTTCTGAAGTTCTCAGGGAATGGTATGGTACTGACTTCAAGGGTTCTGCTTAGGCCACTTCCTCCGAGACTTGGGCATCCCACTTCGGCCTGCAGCTTGACAGAGAGAGTGAGCAGAGATGACTAGGAGGAGGACAAGCTGCTAGAGAAAGGGAAGAAGGGCTCTCAGTAGGAGCTCTTATCCATCCAAGGTCTTCAGGAAGCAATTCCCCTATCTCAACCTCAGTAAGCAACTCCAGGGGTGCTCACTGAAATCTGCCACCTGTTGTATCAGAACTCCAACCTTACAGCGGACAAAGGCTGGAATTTTCCATGCCTGTTGGCATTGGGCGTCATGGTGGGTGTGAGCGGACAATATGGCAGGAAGCCCAAAAATCAGTTTCACAACATCGTGAGATCAATTTGAGATCATCCGCTCCATCCATCTGTACATAAGTGACGAGCACCTGGCAAGCTGCACTTCACTCAGGATTTCGAGGTTTGTTTGCCTATCTTGCTTCGGGCAGCACTCACGGCCATCAGTACCAGGCTTCACATGCAGCACCACATCACTTAGGGGGGCTCACAGGCAGGTCTCTACCTATCAGACCAGCCGTAAGGCTGTCAATATCAATGGCTGTAGGGCAAGGGCTTGTTTGGGAAGGGGAGAAGTGGCCTCAGGCAAGGGCGAGGACTGTACTGGGGAAGGAGGGTATCCAAGGATGTGTGTGGGGGCACATGTTGATCTGTGCAAGTGGCCTCAAGATGATGCAGGCTGAGGGGGCAGTCTCCAGAGGAGATGAGGCCAAATGGAGATGTGAGGGTGTGTGTGAGAGAGTGAGTGGTGATGCCCGTTGAGCTGGCAGTGAGTGAGATACCAGCGAATGCATGATGGTCTTGTGAGTGTGTGAATTGAGAGTGATGAGATGGTTGCCTTACCCTGGCGGCACCCATGAGATCATTCACCCTCTTTCTGCATCGGATGGCAAACCTCATCTGTTGGCAATGACCACCACTTCCAATGCCTCCCAAGCCGGAGTGGTGAGATTGCTGGACCTCCTGCGGCCAGAGTGGGGGTGGAGGACATCATGTCAGGCCTCCAAAAGGACAGGTCACTGAACTCTTCTTGGCTTTCAGGGTCATGTCTTCACAGGGGCAGTCCTGGACTGCAAGCATTGAGCGTGTACGGCTGCAGTTTAGATATGGTACCAGAGTGAGGCAATGGTGAGATAATGGTGTGACGGGCGATTCAGAGGCCACCTGCCAGCTAGACAGCATGTTTCCTGTAGCTGCATACTTAATGAGGTGGGAAGTGAATGATATGGTGTGAAAAGCCACCATTGTAGCTGCTGGGTAAAATGCCCTTTTTCTGCCCGCTACCGCACTTACTGCAAATCTGGGACAACTGCACCCAAACGTAGCTTTATCAGTGGCTGTGAAGATGACCGTGGTCATGAACTCTTATGTGTTGGGCTCCTCCCAGCATGGAGCAGGCAATATTTGCAACATCTCCCAGTCTTCCATCCACTGTTGCATAAGAGAGATCATTGAGGCCCTGTGCGCATTGTGAGCTGAATATATTTCATTCTCTCTTGACAGAGAAAAGCACGTAGAGCGAGCATGCAGCTACACCAGAATTGCAGGCTTCCCTTTGTTACAGGGTGCTACTGACAGTGTCTATCATTTTGTGAGCATCGCAGGTACATTTCGAGATGTAGCACAACAGGAAGGGATTCTGCTCACTCAATTTCTGGCTGACATGTGGTCAGTCCATCATGCTGGTCACTGCCTGGTATCCTGGCAGCAGTAATGGTGCCTCCATTCTGCAGCACTCCGCTGTACCATCTGCATTTGAGTCGCAAAGAAAGACTGATTGACAAGGGCAATTGCCATGAAAAGCCGATTATAGCCACGGATTACCTACTGAAAAGCTGCCAAAGTCAGCTCTACCAGAATCAACCAATTTAACGGTTGCAACGTTTCGCCATCTACGCCTCAAGAACAAGCCAAAGACTGATTTGTATATCTTTTTTCACTTTTATTTGGAGTCTTAATTTCATTTCTGTTCTCTGCGTATGTGTGTTGCATTTTTATTACTTTTCTCGCATTTTTAGTAACTAATAAATGTACACTTTCTTTGACTCAAGGCCCTGGTTAAGTTGGCTCCTTCTAAAAAGAATAAATACATTTGGACTAGGAAAAGGTATCCACAGGGGGAGGGAACCCTTTTAAATTAAGTTTGTTGCGACCAACTGAGAGGATTGAA
Organism: Carcharodon carcharias; assembly: GCF_017639515.1. Lineage (NCBI taxonomy): Eukaryota > Metazoa > Chordata > Chondrichthyes > Lamniformes > Lamnidae > Carcharodon > Carcharodon carcharias. The sequence goes on from NC_054470.1 coordinate 169,815,631, forward strand.
TAAAAAAGGGGAGTCAGCTCATTCCTCTTTACTGGGAACCCCCGACAAAATTGGGGTCCCATTTGGAAAGTTAACAAATTGTGCGACCTCGCCTGGGGAATGGTCGTTACACTATCCACTGACCACATGGCTCACGACGCTGATGCACAACCTGCACGTATGTGGGCAGCATGTATATGAAGAAAACCATGTTGGCACAGAAAATGTGATTCAGCAGACTATTAGGATGTTTTAGCAATACTTCTGCTGCCTCAACTGGTCTAGAGGAGCCCTGCTGTTTTTGTCAGAGTGTGTGTCATGATTTGTCATGGTGTGCTGCAAGCTGCCCAACTTGCCATCATAATGGCACAACCCTTGCCATATGCATATGGTGAGCATCAGAGGAGTGTGGTGGAGAGCGAGAAAGAGAGAGAGGAGGAGTTAAACAACCTGTCCCCTTCCTGGCCGGGCTATCCATGATTAAGTTATCTGAATGCGATACCAGTAAACGTAACCTCAATTCTCCATTTACCAACAGTCCCACACCTTGCCTTCCCTCTCTTACTGACCATCACAGTATCTCTTTGGCCATGATATTGAAACAAAATCCACCAGAAAACAAACATTACCATTCAGCTTTATCAATCAAACCATACATATTGTATACAAAAGTCAACACGTCACTGTTGTGCATTCCCTCATTGCCTGTCTGTCGTGTGCCTTTGCCTGACCTAGTGCTCCTATGCAGTGCTCCGCCAGTGACTGCAGCATGGATGATGGAAGGCTGCTGACTTTCAGTGGAGGTGGCTGCAGACGGCCTTGCAGGAACTTGGCCCTAGAAGAGCCGGATTTGGACTTTACCACCTCAGCACAGATGGCAGCAGTCTAGCTGGATGACAGGCAACTGCAAATCCATTGGAAGCATGGCCACAATGGCACAATGAATGCTGTCATCCTGAGAGAAGACAACATTTGTGTGCTACGGGGCCACCGCCACTCATCCTCAGGGTTTCGCCTTAGGGATCCTAGCAATGTGGGATCCTAGCAATAGGGATCCAATCCATCCTAGAAGATGGATGTGTGGACTGCAAGCCAGCTTGCACATGGGTATCTGCAACTATGATGCAATAAACTGAACTTGTATGGCCCCAATCTGAGCTTGCATGACTTCAGTCGGAGCTTCCACTTCAGCAGCCAGACAAAGGGTGGCTTTTGCTGGTGCTGCAATGGAAGCTGAGACATCAGCCATCAAGACGCTGCATCATGGCTGGGTCCACAAGTGTTTTCATGGAGTTGACCATCACTTCCAAGCTGGAAAGGATGGGCTCCACGTTCTATGCAAAGCCATGTGACAAGTTGATGCCAGACTCCTCTGTGCCCCTTAACAGTGACTTCAGGTTTTCTGTCAGTCCTGCCACTGTACCAAGCATTTCAGTGCACATACCCATCAACACATTTCTGTAGGCCGCCCATTGAAGTCCTCATCTGAGCCCTCTGAAGCTGAATTCATTTGCAACCTCACCCTCCAGTGAGTTGACACCTATGCCACCCTTGACCCAGCTGCAGACCAATAATGTCTGGTGTCTCATCACACACAATCCCACCTCTAAGCTATTTTCTAAATTAAGCACATTGTCAGTATCTAAGCTAGCAGCTGCAAGTGTGAGAGTGAGAAATGGTGTTTATTTTTCAACATTGTGTCCCTGATCTTCCACCATTGCCTGGCCTGGTTGCAGTTCTTGGATATCTGAAAATAAAAAGGCACAAGGCTAGGGTTGTGGTGCAAGGGGGCAGGAAAAAGCAAGGTGTGCATGCTTCCATCAATTGCAGCCTGTAGTTCAGGTGTGAATGTGGAATGAAGGCTAAGTGGGATGTGAGAAGGAGGTTTAGGTATGAGCTTATTGTCATCTTCAATAGATTCAGCCCTTCTGTTGGCCACAGCCTCAATCATGGCCACTCCAATGATGATGACCACTGTCTCCTACATCAGGATAAGAATATGCAGCCATGCCTTTCCCCGGTTAGGTGCTGTTGCCTGTGGTTATGTGCCAACTTATCTACAAAAAGGAAATGTGTTAGTGAGTGTGGTCCAAGGTGCTTGGGTGATGTGACTGTCATGGATGAATAGCTGGCACTATGTGCAAGCAGTGAAATGAGGGTGTGAGGGTGCTGAATGTGTGAGGGTGTTGTGAAGCATATGAATCATAAGTGTGGTGCTTTGAGCAGTGCAGTTGGTCACATATGGCATTTAAAGATAGGAATATAGGAGTTAAGGGCAGAAGTAGGCCATTTGACTCTTTGAGCCCAATCTGCCATTCATTAAGATCATGGCTGATCTGAATGTAGTCTCAACTCCACTTTCCTGTCTGCCCCCCATAACTCTTGACTTCCTTGTCTATCAAAAATCAATCCAACTCAACCTTGAATATATTCAAAGGTCCAGCCTCCACTGCTTTCTGGGGAAGAGAATTACACAGACTACTGACCCGCTGAGAGAAAAAAAACCTCCTCATCCCCATCTTAAAAGGGAGACCTCTTATTTATAACCTGTGTCTGCTAGAACTAATCTCCCTCACAAGAGGAGGCCAGTTGGAGATACATTTACTAACGTTCACCACTTGTATGAGGTCACTGAAATTTGTTTGGTACTGCATCCAGGTCCTTGGGACTAGACTTATTATCTAAAAGGCAAGAGATTGCACAGCTCTGAGCTTCAGAAGGATCTGGATGTCCTAGTGCATGAATCATGAAAGGCTAGTATGAAGGTACAGCAGGTAATTAGGAAAGCTAACAGAATGTTATCATTTATTGTATGGGGAATTGATTACAAAAGTAGGGAGTTTACGCTTCAATTGTACAGGGCACTGGTGAGACCACCTCTAGAGTATTGTGTACAGTACTGGTCTCCTTATTTAAGGAAAGATGTAACGCATTGGAAGCAGTTCAGAGAAGGTTTACTGGTCTAATACCAAGAATCGGCGGGTTGAATTATGAGGGAAGATTGCACAGGCCAGGCCTGTATCCACTGGCATTTAGAAGAGTAAGAGATGATTTGATCGGAACATGTAAGATCCTGAGGGGCCTTGACAGGGTAGATATGGAGAGGATGTTTCCTCTTGTGGGAGAATCTATAACTAGGGTTCACTGTTTAATAATAAGGGGCTGCTCATTTAAGACAGAGATGAGGAGAATTTTTTTCTCTCACAGCATCATGAGATTTTGGAACTTTCTTCCTCAAAAGGCAGTAGAAGCCGAGTCTTTGAATCTTTTTAAGGCAGAACTAGATAGGTTCCTGATTAACAAGGGAGTGAAAGGTTATCAGGGATAGGCAGGAATGTGGAGTTGAGATTACAATCAGATCAGCCATGATCTTATCGAATGACAGAGCAGGCTTGAGGGGCCAAATGGTCTATTCCTGGTCCTAATGCGTACATTCGTATGTATGACTTCCTGGGTTAATCTTTACAGCTGTCTGTTCCCACTGCTTCTGAGAGTTTATCTGGAGAGTCTCCTGGTCTGCTGTGGATAGATGACAATTTTTCTTTTCTGCACTTCCTGAACCAAAGTCTCCACTGCAGCATTGGAAAATCTTGGGGCAAACTCTTTGTTGTGACACAATTCAGTGTTTTTCATGCCTACACTCTCTTGTGCAACCAGTTCCAGCACCTGCTCCAGTCAGAATGCACCTTTCCTTTAAAAGGTGAAAGTAAGATCTAAGTAGTGCAGGTTAGCTTTCAGTGGTGTTAACCTCTCACAATTTTGCACCTGCTGCTCAGGTGTGGAACCACTCAACAACATACTTAACGTCCAGAGCCTGCACAGTAGTCATCTGAACTCCCACCAAAGCTGCCAAGACTGGTATATAGGAACACAGGAGCAGGAGTAGGCCACTTAACAGCTTGAACCTGTACCTCTACCATTCAACGAGATTGTAACTGATTTGTGACCTAAGTCCATAAGTTCACTTTTGCCCATAACCCTGAATATCTCTAATAAGAGAATACAAGCTTGGTCAGTGGTAATACTGACCACCCACCTGGTCCCCTGTGGATAGATGACAACTTTCCTACTCCGCACCTCCTGAATCAAAGTCTCCAGTGCAGCATTGGAAAATCTTGGTGCCCTTTGGGACCACATAGTCCAATGCAGACTGCACAGTGATGATTCCGTGAGAAATGAGGCCACAGATGCTGGAAGCAGGTTCCCTCACAACCTAAGGTATAATGCTGAAATGCGTTGGCAGACCATCATACAATTGATTGTGAGAGACGAGTAATTTGTTTTTCATGGCCAGACCTCTGAAGTCCATTTGTGTCCAGCCCAGTGCTGGGAGAGGGCCTCTGCTCCCGCCATGCCCCCACCGTAACACAGGTGACCTTGCTGGGGACAGAGAAATGTCCTAGTTAAATCAATGCCCTGTAGAAACTGGTGGAGAGAGCCATGCCCCTGTGAACCTTGGTCCCAGCCTAATTCTTGATGCTTCGGCTGCTCACCCGAGAACATTTTTCCAAATTATTTATATTGACCAGACTTGGATAAATCTCTCTTCATTTCCGTAAAACTCACCTATCCGAATCTACTGTGAATAACGTCTTTGGTTAGTAATCAAAACAAATTGTACTTGTACAGAATTAAAGGCTTATCTGATTAAAGCATACCAGCCAAATGCTAGTAGAAACACAAACAACACAAAAATGGCTTATCAGGGAATTTGCCGATTAACTTGGTAGATTCCAAATCCACTAACTGTCAAAAAGAAAGGATATGGAAATGCTTTGCTCTATTTAGAAAGGTATCAGTTGGAAAATAGATTTTTTCCTCACTGGACACATGAACATTTTCAAAATCAAGATGTGCATTCTGCACTCAAGCACTTTTATAACAGCCCTACTCTAAATAAGCAGGCTGACAGAAAACTTGGTAAACATGTTAGCAAGGGATTAACAACGAAACAAACAAATAAGTGAAATGGGACAAGCTTTGGCTCCAAAGTGCTAATCTGGACAGGGCCGATTAAGATTGCTTTGGAGGAATCAGAATTTGGCCCTAATATGCCTCTAAATCAGACTCCAGCTCCTAGCATTTAGAGACTAATTTCTGTTGGAGAACTGTTGTGTTAACATCATAGACTTGTTTCATGAATAGGAGGGAGGAGAATCACAGGGCTGGTCACAAGCCTATGATTTCTCTGCTTCTGTCCAGTCAACCTCTGGCCTTTAAATTAGGCTCACACTAATTGAAGCTTTTTCAAACATGTGTTTGAATAAAGTCAAAAGTAGGGGAAAATATTTTTATAAAGCGGCAAATATAAGCATAAAGAATGCTAGAACCACATACTAGAGATTCTTGCTCCCAACCGCACAGTCCCCCCAACTGATCCACAGATTTTTTTTCAATTGTGTTTCTCTTTCAAGTCGCACATGATACAAAAGCTGAAGGATTATTAATTTTGTGACACAGGATCTGTAAGAACACTGAGTTTTGGCATCAGGCCTGAGGAATTACTAAATTATTTCTGACAGAGTATCACAAGAAATTCCAGCTTACAGATATATGGCTTATCAACAGAAAGACCACTGTTGTCAAGAATTACTGGGTTTTTAGTGATTCAAACGTTCTTATAGGTGGTGGCAAACAGATAGCCTGTTGCAATTTTCACAATAATATGTATCATGCTTTTTCATAATATTGATGTTTTCTATGTGAGGGTTTTTTTTAACGTAAACCAAATTCCTTTCTAAAATCACATTTATTCACTCAAGAAGCTTGACACCATCCAGGACAAAGCAGCCCGCTTGATTGGCACCACATCCACAAACATTCACTCCCTCCACCACTGACACACAGTAGCAGCAGTGTGTACCATCTACAAGATGCACTGCAAGAATTCGCCAAGGCTCCTTCAACAGTACCTTCCAAACCCATGACCACTACCACCTAGAAGGACAAGGGCAGCAGATAGATGGGAACACCACCACCTAGAATTCCTATCCAAGTCACTCGCCATCCTGACTTGGAAATATATCGCCGTTCCTTCACTGTCGCTGGGTCAAAATCCTGGAACTCTCTTCCTAACAGCACTGTGGATGTACCTACACCACATGGACTGCAGCGGTTCAAGAAGCCAGCTCATCACTGCCTTCTCAAAGGCAACTAGGGATGGGCAATAAATGCTGGCCCAGCCAGCAAAGCCCACATCCCAATGAATAAAATAAAACATATCTCCCTGATTTCATGAGCAAGTGTCTTGGCCACAATGCTGAAATGAAGGCCAAAACAGTATCTGAACTGCTGGCTACGAGCGTGAAATTGAATGTCTGTGTTCCTTCCTCATCTACCTCTTCTTCATCTCTGCATCTTGCTCTTCCACCATTGCCTAGCTAGGTGCGTCCAAAAAGAGAAAGGCACAGGGTAGGGTTGCAACATGGGAGGAGTGGTAGAGTGGCTCTTTAAACCATCTGCAGCTCATGTATCAGAAGAGATTATGGGATTGTGGGAGAGTGGGATGTGAGAAGGAAGATTAGGTATGAGTATACCTTGCCGCTGGCCATGGCCTCCATTAAGGCCTCTCTAATAACGGTGAGCTTTATCTCTTATTTCTGGGTAATGACATGCCATGGAGGTCCCCCACTTTAGGTCTTGCTGCCTGTGGCCGTATGTCACCTTGCCCTGCAAGAGAGGGAAATGTGTCAATGAATGCAGTATAATCTGTTTGGGTGATGTGCCTGTCATAGTTGAATATCTGCTGGTATATGCAAGCTGTGAGACTTGGATGTGAGGCTTGTAGCAGTACTATGATCTTAGGCAAAGCTATGAGCGTTAAGTATGAGTCATGGTTGATAAAGGTTGCTGGAAGGTGAGTGAAGTGGTGAATTGAGCTTTGTGTGAGGCTATTGGTTCAGTTGTAAGGGTAGGGCATTTGAAGATGCCATTATGTGGTGCCATTAAATTTCTTGTGGCACTGCATCCAGGTCCTTGGGATGACACAGCTTCCATTGACCTCCTCCCACTGCCTTCATGGTGTCTGCTTGGAGGGCCTCCTAGTCCTGTGGGTAGTGAACTTCTCTCTTTCTCTATATCTCTCGCACCAAGGCTTCCAGTTTGTTTCAAACTTATGCTTAGAATGAATTCCAGCACCTGCTGCAGTCAAAATGCAGGCTAGCTTGAGCTTGTGCTAGCCTCTCACAATTATGTGACCCACTCAGGCATTCAGCCTCTCAACTGTGTATTTAGCACAGGCTGCATGCTGCAATCATGTAAATGAGCACGTATCACCTGCAGTGTATTGCCTGCACCAGAACAAACGGGCGTGGTTTAATTGTGTATTGCATTCCCTGCGCCTGTATTTGGGAGCTATCAATTTTTACCCCCAAAGAGTCGGCAAAGTCAACCTCATGATAGACGATCAAGGAGCAGCTTTTTTGCTGCAATTAGGAAGACATGGGAATTTTACAAAGGGTTCAAGTTGTAAGAAAATCTTTGTGTTTCGGGTTCTTGTATTTTTTGGGTAGGGAGATATACATTTTTACATTACCAAATGCAGCCCATTCAATGATTTTCAAATGCCTATCCAGCTCCCAGCTCCAAAAGTTTGGGCATAACCCTGCTCTATGAAAAGTCCCCTGTCTACTTTTTATATCGTTTAAGTGAGTATGATTCCATTGCATATCTACTGTTATGTCTTCTGGTTCTCATATATTTGAAATAAATATCAAACAAAAATTCAAAATAATCCCTTGCTCAGCGAACAGAACTTATACTGCTGAGATAATCGTTGTGGCTCTCAAACCTTTCATCTTTCAGGTAAAAGGGAACTTTGAGTAGAAGTCTGCAAGTTTGAGGTACCATTCTTGTGTGTGAATAAATTGGCTCCCACAGTATGCTATGGCTTGGGTGGTATTTCAGAAGCCACCAACCCCTTTTTCTATTGTGTATTTCTGTACTTCTGGCATATATTGCATGTAGACACTATTCTTCCAATTTCTTAGTAGATGCCTATCCAGAGTTGAAATAGCTCTGAGCTTACACTTCTCCATTCCCATATGGCCTTCACGTATCTTCTGGAGAATTTCTTTCTGTAAAGTTTTGGGTATGATTATTCTGGATCCAGTTAACAAAACACCAGTCTTCCAGCGAGGTGTTGGCCAGAATCATGTACTCTTACTGGTCGTGAGTTGGAGGCAGGAGTGGCATTTACTTAGGTGGGATGGTGGCATGCCTGAACCCCGCAACCAGCCTGCCTCTGCCAGAATTAAGTTCTGGGCGGGAAGGCTCATGGTCAGCCTTCATGCCCTGTTGCCAATTGAGGCCCTTAAGTAGCCAATTAATGACCGCTTAAGGGCCTTATCCCACCGCTTGTATTAACCCAGTGACGGGCCGGCTTGTCCACATCTGGTGGGGACAACAGGTAGAACTGTGCGGCCAGCTTGTCACTTCTGGGGTGGTGGGAGAGGGTCCCTTGATCAGAGGCACTCAGTGCCTGGTCGAGGAATTGGACATCGGCAAGAGGGGGCCCACTGAGAGCCATCCCCTGTCCTTGCTGCCATTCACTGCACCCCTCTCCCCATGACCCCCACCCCGCAAACCACCAACCTCCCCCCCCCCCCCCCACCAAACCCTCCGTGATTGTGGGACTTTGGTGTCTGTCCTTCCAGCAGCAGCCAGGGCCTCCCCAGAAGCGCTGCTGCGCACAAGAGCTGCCAGCCTCTGACTGGCTGGCAGCTCCCGTTAGGCGAGACTTCCGCCCCAGGGTCTTGATTCCAGGGGAAAGTCCGTCACTGGCATTGCCACTCATGGTTGGCGTGCCACTAAGCGGGTCTTCTCGAAAAGAGGCAGCACGGGTATCTTGCCAGCTCTCCAGCTGGTGGGCGAGACCCCCGATGCCTCAACAAGATCCTGCCCGTCATCTCCGAAAGTTCAATACTACCATATTGCTGGTTGTGTTTTCAGGCCACCCCTGGATTACATGTTGGGGGAGCATCTGCAACCTTTCATCTTTGCTGGTCTCATCTCCGATTTGACTCTTTTATCAGTGGTGTTATGTTCACTAGGTGATGGATCTTTGTACCTAGATCTTATTTCTCTTCTGTGGCAACAGCCGAGATAGGGCTTCTGCTAGAACCATTTCTCTTCCTGGCTTGTATTTCAGAGTGAAATTGTAACTCTGAAGTCTCGAGAATAATCTTTGCAGTCTTGCTTCTACACAGATCTTTTCTTATACATCTACTATAGTGGACAATGATCACCCTCCACTATGAACTTTCTCCCAATGACATATGTATGGAATTTCTCACATCCATACATGACTGCCAAAAGCTCTCTTTCTATGTTGGCTTATTTGATCTTAGCTGATGTCAGAGCTTTGGAGGCGAACACAATCAGTTCTCCCTCTTGTACCAGGGCTGCTCTCAGTCCATTTTTAGAAGCATCAGGTTTCTGTCTTTTGGAATATGACAGACATGTCTCCGTGAACTCCTTCTTTGAGTCTGTTTAGACTCTTCTCGTGTGACTCTCACCACTGGCATTCAACATCTCTCATCAGCTCTCGTAGGTTTGCTGAGTGTTCTGGCGTGTGAGATATGAAACTGGATCAAACCAAGGAAAGTTCTCAACTATTTCTTGTCTCTTGGAGCTTCTATATCAGAGATGGTTGTGACTTTTTCAGAACTCAGGTTGACTCAGTCAGATGTGTACACTATTCCAAAGAACTGACATTCTGTCACCTTCGCAATGCATTTGACTGTGTTAAGCTTGATCCCAGCTTTCCTGGTTCTCTCCATGGCTACATGTAGATGGTATTCATGATCTTTTCTATCTACATCATAGATCTGGATATCATTAGCGATGCCAAATTCTCCTATGTCTCATTGACTTTCAACTGGAACATATCCTAACTCACTTTAAGGCTAAAGGGTAGAAATAGAACTTTGTACTGACCAAATTTAAATATTGTTAAGTTGTCAACAGCGAAGATTCCTTGTCACGCTTCACGTTCCAATAGCCATTTCTGGCATCAAGCTTGCTGAAAACCTTTGCCTCAGCCACTGATGGCATGATCTCTTCTCGTGCTGAAATAGGGAAGTGAAACCTCTTTATGGCTTTATTAAGATCTTTAGGATCCAGGTAAATTGTTAGTTGTCTATTTGGATTTTCTCTCACAATAATTAAATTTACCCAATCTGTAGGCTCTATGACTCTGGTGATCACTTTCTTTTCTTCCATCTCTTAAAGTTCTCTTTCAAGTTTTCCTTTTATTTCTATTGGCAGTTTATGTCAGGTATGGTTCACTGGTTTCATCACTTGGTCAATAGTGACGTGCTACTCAAAATCTTCAAAGCATCCAATCGTCTCATCAAAACACTCTGGATACATTTGTACAAGATTTTCCTTGCTTCTGATTGGAGGGCATTTTTCAATGGGTGTACTATCTTCAACTCTCAATGTTGCCTCCTTCACCTCATGGTTTACTGAGATATTTCAAAACTGCTCAAGCCCAGGATTGCAGGGTCATCAGTTTCAAAGACGTAGAACATACAATTAACATATTTTCCTTTGTGTGTCCCTCTGATTTGGGTTGGTCCAAGCTGTCGAAATCATGGGTGGAAAGGCAAGCGATGAGGATGACACAAGGAGTCTACAGAGGGATACAGGCAGGTTAAGCGAGTGGGCAAAAAATTGGCAGATGGAATACAATGTGGGAAAATGTGAGGTTCTGCACTTCAGCAGGAAGGAAAGAAGAGCTGAATATTATTTAAATGGAGAGAGACTGCAGAAAGTTGCAGCACAGGGGGATTTGGGAATCCTTGTGCATGAATCCCAAAAAGCTAGCATACAAGTTCAACAGATAATAGGGAAGGCAAATGGAATGTTGGCCTTTACTTCAAAGGGAATGAAATATAAAAATAGGAAAGTCTTGCTAAAACTATACAAGGCACTAGTTAGATCACACTTAGAACACTGTGAACAATTTTGGTCCCCTTATCTAAGGAAAGATATACTGGCATTGGAGGAAGTCCAGAGAAGGTTCAGTAAGTTGATCCTGGGTATGGATGGATTTTCTTATGAGGAAAGGTTGAGTAGGTTGGGCCAGTACTCATTGGGGTTTAGAAGGATGAGAGGTGACCTTATTGAAACATATAAAATTCTTCGGGAGCTTGTCATGGTTGATGCTAGAGGTTGTTTCCCCTTGTGGGAAAGTCTAAGACCAGAGGGCATAATCTCAGAGTAAGGGGTTGCCCATTTAAAACAGAGATTAGGCAGAATTTCTTCTCTCAGAGGATAGTCAGTCTGTGGAATTCTTTACCGCAGAGGGCTGTAGAGGCTGGTTCGTTAAGTATATTCAAGGCTGAGATAGACAGATTTTTAATCAATAAGGGAATCAAGGGTTATGGGGAAAAGGCAGGAAAGTGGAGTTGAGGATTATCAGATCAGCCTTGATCTCATTGAATGGTGGAGCAGACTCAATGGGCCAAATGGCCTACCTCAGTTCCTACAACTCATGGTCTCAATTCCCCCCTATGCTGTTAGCATGGCGCTGCTCGCTTTCAGAGCATCTTTCCTTGGGTAACCATTTTCTTTCAAATTTTCAGGAAAGATTTGGTATAATCTGAGTTGGGTGATGTTACTCTGTCCTCTGGTATCAATCTTCAGCTTCAGATTTATGGTTGAGGGGTTATGTCGTACTTTCCTCCTGATCTGAATGGTGGTGTGAATTTCTTTTCACTGGGAACTGTATAGTTCCCATCTATACTGTGTTCTCAAACTCATTGTCATTTTCCAGGATATGGATGTCTTGGTTTCTTTTCCTTCTCATTAGCCCTGTTGCTCTGAATCTGATAACTCATTTACCATTTTCTTTCTTTGTTCTGCACGTATTTTCCCAGTGACTGGGTTCTCCAGTTTGATCCATATGCAGGACATTTCCTTCTGTCTGAGAACTCATGTAGTCATCCACAGCTCTTGCACATCTTTTCCTCGGTCTCGTGTGCATTCTTTTGTTTCTGTTTCATAGCATCAACCCTGCTGCCTTTCTCTTGACTTAACTGAAAGTTCACAATTTGTGTGGGCAGCATCTTCATCTGTCTACTCGTGGGTTTATGTGCCCCAGGGGTGTTTACCACCTGCAATATTGTGAGCTTGTCCTTTAGGGTGTTCAGAACACCAGATGATCTAGTCTTTCATCCATTTCCTTGAATTTACATTTTCCAGCTGCATTTTTCAATCTTGTTAAGAAATTGTCAACAGGCTCTGTTGGTTCCTGCCTTAGGCTTCAAAATTCATATTGGTGGATTGGATTTTTAAAAAAATTCATTCATAGGCTGTGGGTGTTGCTGGTTAAGTCAGCATTTATTGCCCATCCCTAATTGCCCTTGAGAAGGTGGTGGTAACTGCCTTCTTGAACTACTACTGTCCATGAGATGTAGGTACACCCACAGTGCTGTTAGGGAGGGAGTTTCAGGATTTTGACCTAATGACTTAGGCTGGAGATATGTGCTGAATTTTTCAAAAATTTTGTCTGAGATTTTACTGTCGTCCTCATTCTTCTCCCAGCTGATAAACAAATTTAACCCTTTCTCTCCTGCCCACAAAAGGATGTAGTTGACCCTTTCCCCTTCACTTGTGCCTTTTAAAAAAACTACTGGATATCAGTTTTCACTATCATTTAAATTTCCACATACCTCTATAACATCATTGGTCTTCCAATTCATTATGTGCATTCACTGCTGGAAAATATGGATCATTTTCCATATCTTGCAAGCCTACTCTCGACAAAGGCTGACATAGATGACACAATACATCATCATCTCCTTTAAGCCAACTCAGCTTTCGGACAACTAAGAAAGAGAGTATTTGAGGACCAGGATCTCAAACCGCAAACTAAGGTCATGGTTTACTAGGAAGTAGTGATCCCAGTGTTCCTAAATGCTCCAGAGACTTGGATAACCTACAACAGGCACCTCAAAGCACTGGAGAAGCACGACCAATGGTGTCTTTGCAAGGTGCTCTAAATCTGGTGGCAAGAAAGGTAGTCCAACAGCAGCGTCCTGCTTAAAACCAACATGTCCAGCACTCAAAACCAGCTCAGTTGGGCCGGACATCTTTTATTCTTTCATGGAATGTGGGTGTCACTGGAAATGCCCAACATTTGTTGCCCATCCCTAATTGCCCTTGAACTGAATGTCTTGCTGGGCCATTTCAGGAGGACTGTTAAGAATTAACCACATTGCTGTAAATCTGAAGTCACATGTAGGCCAGACCAGGTAAGGATGGCAGATTTCCTTCCCTAAAGGACATTAGTGAACCAGGTGGGGTTTTTTTTTTGACAACAATCAATGACAGTATCATGGTCGCCATTACTGAGACAAGCTTTAAATTCCAGATTTTTTAATTGAACTTAAATTCCATCAGCTGCCTTTGTGGGATTTGAAACTGTGTCCCCAGAGCATTAGCCTGGGCATCTGAATTATTAGTCCAGTGACACTATGCTATCACCTCCCTGTATGTCTTTGGTATGCCTGACACCAGACTCCTGAAGCAACACCTCTACTTGGAACTCGGTCATGGCATGGGGCTCTCAGGAAGACAGGGGAAACACTTTACGGATGTCCTCAAAGCATCCCTGAAGAGGTCAAACATTTCTGCTGATTCATGGGACACCCTGGCATGTGATCAACCAAAATGGAGAAGGTTCATTCAGGAAGGCAATGAACACATCGAGAAACTTCATTCAGAATATGCAGAGGCGATGTTGAGGTATTGTAGAGAGGACACAAGGCTCCAAATAACTCAACTATCCAATCCTTCAAGCACCACCTGCCCTGCATGTGGCAGAGTATCCAGAGCGCATATTGGACTTATCAGCCATCTCAGAACCTATCAAACCATAATCCTCAATCCCAAAGGACTGCCTGAGAAGTAAGAAGCAATTGTGGCAGTAGCCATTTCATTTTCACACAATTCACTCAGTTTTTCTCTTTCTCTCTGGCACTAATTAGGTTGATATTTCTCGATCTAATTCAACATTAAATCCATTTAAAATTATTGAGTCTTACTCACAGAAACCTGCTGCCACCATGTTATGTCTTCTGGTTTGAAATAATCACACTCTGGGATTCAAAATGCTGGAGTTTCATCAAGTGTTTTTCTTACAGCTCTCCATGTGGCTGGTGGACTGATACATTGTTGTTTGGCACCTGACAGCAAAGCAGCAGTAAATGTGACATCCTGGATGTAGTTTCACGTAACAATTAATTCCTATTTCTTTATGAGTAATATAACAATGTAATATTTCCTATAAAATACCCTTGCTACAACTGCCTTTTAAGTTAGGTAGTACTTTAATAATTTGCTTAGGGCATGGCAATGAATTATCCAACACTTGCTTTATCAATTAACAGTTTGTGAATGGCTGTTCTTCTATTTTGGTCTCCTTTAATCCACCATCCATTAACTGTCCACTTAGGGACTTCAATAGGCCAAATGCCCCCTGCCCCCTGCCCCCCACCCCCCCTCATTACATTTCAGACAGGTCAAGGGCAGGTGGCAGGCAGGTTGTCTGTTGGATTTTATGTGCAACCCTCCCCCACATCCCAACTTTCAAACCCACCAGTGGTGTTGTGTAAAATTCAGCCCATAATGCTATTCCTTTTCTCCCAATATTTTGTAGACCCATGCACTTCTTGCATGATTTGTAAAATTCTTCATTCTTTTATACATCATGCTTGCTAGAATGTAATTCAGTACAAAAGGATCTATATGGTTAGCACATGCATGATAAAGTATTTCTGCAACAAAATATTAACAGTGGTGCAGAACTGATATTTTATTAGTCAATGATTAATAACACCATCTCACATGAAAAGGTACACTTAGTCACCCTTGGCTATTTCTTTTAGCAGCTTTCACCCACTCTACAATGATGTTATTGTCATAATAATTATACTGAATTCTACAATAAGTATAATACAGTATTCGTTCTTGCACTTCACTCAGCCACCTTTTGTTTGTTTTACAGAAATATTTCTGACTGCATATTAGAAAGGCAAGGTTAAGAAGTGGATAAAATTTTAACTGATTCTGCAAAATTCACCGTCATTACTTCTCTGAAGCTGACAGCAGCTCTGAAGTCCCTACATGTACAGTTAAACACAGAAATCCAGAAGTTGCTGTCAGTGATTCCACACTTTCCCTGTTGATGTGCCCCAGAATGCAATCAGGTAGAAATCACTGAACTGATGAGAAGTTGCCCTTTTACACTATTAGTCTCTCAGTAAAAGCCCTTGACAAAGCACCTTGGTTCAATGAGGTGAAACTTTAAAGGTATGCTAAATTCATAATTACAGTGGAACAGCTTCACTTCCCATGAAAAGCTAATTATATATTTGTAGAATATCAAATTTCTCCAGTAAGATAAAAAAATTTGCATTTTTTTTAAAGTTTGTACTTTAATCCCATGTGTATGCCCCAGTTATTTATTTTGCATCCTGTAAAATTTAATTAAAAGGGAAGGATAGCAGTGCATTTTACTTTATGGCTTTCTGTCTGTGAGAATATCTCAATATGATTGACTGTTTACCCTGCTTGATGATATAATTTTTGTTGAACAACTTCAGACTCCCTTGACTTGGCACCAGATTTAAACTGATGCGGGGAAAGGGGAAATTCACGCCTGAGATTGCTGGATCTTTGTGGGCAGCTTTCTTCAAGAACAGCAGACAGCAGTGAACACCATCACTTCACCATCGACCATGAATTCTGAGACATAATCTCCAATCACAACAGTCAAAGTTACTGTTATTGTCCAACCTGCTGAGTTTTTCCAGCATTTTATGCTTTTATTCTGTTATGAGAGCCACACTTACCCTGTTGGGGAGCAGAAGTCGGGAGCTCCAAGTCCCAACAGACTACAGAGTTTCCACGCAGGTGCAGACCGGGAGCGGGCTGCACATGTACAGTTCAGCTTTCTGAGTTCTTTGAGCTGAGGTTGGGCCCAGCGCATCTGTGCAGAAAGGGGAAATGACATGAAAACATGTGTGATGTGACCGGGAGCGGAACGCCTTTGCAAACAAGCGTCCCAGGCAGGGGACAGGGGGAGGTCCCAAAAGAAGAATCCCGGACAGGGGACAGGGACGGAAAGAGGCCCCAGTTAAGTTAACAAGTAGGAAAAGAGCTGTGGTTAGCAGACTTTAAGTGAACAGGCCCAGGAGGAGTCCAGAAGATTCAGGAAAGCAGTAGGAGGCTGAGGACTATGAGCTGCAGCAAAGGTACCCTTTTGCAGCAGTAGTTTTGTGTTCGGTGCGGCTGAAGGGAGAAGTCAAGCTTGTGAGATGGTGTCTGAATGCAGATTCAGGAATCCAGGGAAACAGAATTTTGGGAGACAAGACTGAAATCATGTGATGTGGGCCGTCGTTGATACCTTCCCGAGTTGGAGCGATTTGTGGAGAGAATTCCAAGGCAAGATCTTCAAAGGCTGAGACTGGAATCCCTCATGAGAGATACAGAGTTTAGATGAGATTGGTTGACTCACAGCGTTTACTGATGTCTGCGTGGATTGTTGAGAAATCCGTGGATCCTGCCTTAGTCGCATCTACCATTTATTGTGCAGTTTGGTGTGTTTAGACCACAATTTGACTGTTAATTCACATGTACCTCATATTAACCCTGAATATTAGAGTATAAGATAAATATTGTAAATTGTTTTATCCTTCTGACCTTTTATAGTAAAGTTTATTTTTGTTTGTTCAAAACCGACGGAATCTTGTGGCTTTCTTCCGTTAGCAAGTGTCTTGAATCTCAATCTTTGTCTACTTTAAATAAAATATTATTGGTCCCTTAACAGATCTTACCAAAGCCTTGGAGGTCTGGATTAGGATCATAACAATTCTAGTAGTTAATAGTTGCCATTGGATGAAAATGTTTTCCTAGAAATGTGCACATTAGTGTGACCAGATTTTAAATCTATAAAGTCAGAGCATACCTCCTGTATCTGTAAACTGTCTTTGTGGCAGATTAGCTCAAGGTATGGCAAGATCATAGTCATGGTCCACAAGGAGCCATCAGCATCTCTCTCTGTTAGAGAGAGAGAGACATACACACACACACGTGGTTATATTGTTTGAGGGGCACCACTCCCTATCAAGCACAGGGCAAGACAAGGAGGTGTGCCTCCATGTATTACCACATACAATAAGGGGATTGAACTATTGCTGCTGGCATCATTCTGAATCATACTCTAGCCATCTAACCAACTGAGCTACCTGACGCCCAGCTTAGCTCCACATTCTCACTGTTTGACTCAGAGACTGTGGATTCAAAATCTCCTGCCGGTGAGGTTAAAGGGCTGATTTTCCCTAGATACTTTAGGTGTTGAAAAGATGGGTCTTAGGCTGAAACATTGGCTTAGCCACGTATAGTGCAGGGCACCATATTGGCAAAGGAATTGAAGCTAGCACTAGAAATAGCCACCAAAAGGATTGTTAGGCATTTGACTAGTACTTAAATTGCCTGTCAGCACTCATAAATAAGGTTTCATTACATTATGGTGACTAGTACTTGAATTAGCACCTCTCCTAACAGCAACAAGCTGATTGGGAGCTAACTACAATTCTAACAGCACGTTTTTGTTTTAGCGTGGTTCTAAATTGGTGACTTTCCCCAATAGCCCTGGTGCCATTTTCATTTTAGCACGGTTACTGACCATGCTCAGTCTTTTTCAAAAATAAATTATCTCGTTGCTGCTTCCCTTCCCAAACCTCCTGCTTGCTGCCTCTCTTCCAGACTCTCCTGTTCCACAACCTTCCTGTTTCTTGACCCTCCTTCTCTCCAACCTTCCTGCTTGACAACCTGCCCACTTGCCAAGCTTCCTGTTCCCTGACCTTCACGCTCACTGACCGTGCCACTCCCTGACCATCCAAGCTCCCCAATCTTCCCGCTCACTGACTGTCCCACTTCCCGACCTTCCAACTCACCGACCCACCCGCTTCCCGATCTTCCAATTTCCTGACCTTACCACTCGCTGACCCTCCAGCTCGCTGGCCTTCCTGATCCCTGACCCTCCCACTCCCCCACCTATGCGTTCGCTGACCCTTCTGCTTCCTGACCCTGCGCTCCCTGCCTCTCCCAATTCCCCGACTCCCTCACACTCACCACTTGCCCCACCCTCTTGCTCCCTCTCTCCCATCCACATCTCCTCTCACCCCCTTAATTCTTCTCCCTTCTACCAGGCCCTCACCCACAGCAAGGGTTCAGGAAAGGGAAGTGGCGAGTGGGAAGGTTGGACGAAGGCTGCAAGCAGGAGAGGCAGCGAGCAGTAGAGGGAGGTAGTGAGGCTGCAAGCGAGAATATTGGGAGAGGCAGTGAGCAAGGAGAGGCGGGGCGGGAAGTGATGAGCTGGAGAGTCAGGAGAGGTGGCGAGCTGGAGTTAATTTATTAAGAGTGGCTAAGTTATTAAGAGTTGGCAGTTTATTAAGAGTTAGTAAGAGAATTTTGGGCCAGTTAGGTTCAAGGCAGCCAACAGGTTTTTAATGTAAAAATTACAAATCAAGAATTTATTACACCTTTATTACATATTTTCTTATGAGAAACTGATCTTCATTTAGCATGTTTCCATTCAGCACGCTGTTTTCCAGGAACACATTGGGAGTGCTAACTGAGGGATATCTATAGTTTCTCTGGGGCTTTCAAGAACTACTTAAAGTTATGTCATTCTTTTATTATTCACTTACTGCCGGAGGTTTGAACAGACCTTTGAAGCGCATTGGATACTTTACCAAGACTTCACCAATACTCCATCATTTATTCCTGAAATGATCTGAGGGTTTGATCTAAAAATAGTAATTGTTGTGCTACTCTATCTGATTGAACACTTAATAGGAGACATAAAGATAAAGGGAGTGCCTTGTCATGGGCACCTTGCTAGTGGGGTCTTCTTTGGTCTAGAGGAAGAATGGCAGGAGGAGATGAGGCCTACAATAGTAGCATCAGCTGCTACAGGAGAGAGGAACAGGAGGGACTGGGGGGTGAGGTGGACCCTTTCCCTCTCTGGGTACAGGGCATCTGTCTTGCTCTGGACCGCCTCCGCCAGGACTTCCAGTGCAATATCCAAGAACCTGTGTGCCCTCTCACCAGGTCCCTGAGCCAGCCTGAAACAGGCTGAAGTATGTCAAGCAACCCACTCCACACCTTCAGTGGAAGTGGGTGTGCAAAGCCCAGATATACTGCTGCACCAAAGTTGTGTCTCATCAGCACCTAAATGCTAAACATGCAGGTATTTCTGTTTTAGCAACTCCAGGAAAATTCAAATTATGACAATCAGCAGTTAGGGCCAAAACTGAATGCTAAAAAGCAGATTTTCAAAGAGGGGTGCATCTTATTCAGACAGGACCAATCTAACACCTGATTTCACCCTTTCACCAAAATAACCTGCTGAATTTGTAAACATAAATACTGTCAAACCTTTGAAGTGGTTGCTTTGTAATAATACGCATTTCTTATAATTACTGCTTTAATGAAATAAACTTTTTGTATGACATAGTAAGTTTGGCAAAAACTTATTTTAATGCATAATTTTATCATATTTGTTTAAGACCAAGAAACTACATTGACATTAAACAGGCTGAAGTATTGGTTCTTTGCAGTAGAGCCATATTGTGATAAATCTGTGACACTCACATCTGCATAATCCCTCGACCATTAGTTATTGTTCTGCATTTTTGTAAGGGCTGAGGTATAATTTGTCAAAAACAGTAATAGGTCCCCATTTGATCTGATTCTCTTTGTCAAGTGGCACATGTAGTCACATTTCAATGCAAGGTCAAATTCTTCCCCTTCCTGCCATTAGTATCATTTTCATCAAAAACAAGTTATGCCTCAGGGAAAATAAACTCCACATCCCTGTCTTTTACAACATCAAGGGGCTGTCAATGCAATGGTAATCCTAGTAAGGGGGTGCTGAAGGGTTGAAAATGAATCCAGAAGTGTAATGTGCATGGGGAGCAAAAGAGGGTTCAGCCAAAGCATACACATGCTCTTTGGAATCCTCTGGGCATAAGCTTAGCCAGCTGTTGTTAATGTTGTTTTTGTCTTTAATTTTGTTTATTGTGTCTTACAGATCATTCAGGCAGCTCAAGTTGCTGTGGTAACATGCACTTTTACATGCAAGGTGTAGTCAGGAGCTACGGATAGTGATGGTAGGCTCCAACTTTCTTTCTGTCACAAGGCTAACCAGGAATCTCTCCCACTCTTGTCACCTGCCATTGGCATGTGTTACGAATGCACCTTCCGTGGCTTCAAGGAGTGGGACTCAAACCCCGAGCTTCTGGCTCAGGGGGAGGTACACCACGCACTGTGCCAGAAGCCCTCCTGTCACCTGTCAAGTAATGATAGCACTCTTCCACAGAAGGAGGCAGTGCAGCCTGCTACTTGATTGTGATGACCTGAACGACCTAAAATATTAGCAAAGTTTCTCTCTCCACAGATGCTGTCAGGCCTGCTGAGCATTTCCAGCCTTTTCCATCTTTATTTGACTTGGCAATGACTGGAGCTCTTAAGTGTAATTGATCAAAGCCTTCCCAGCTCGTTAGTTTCACTGAGACAGCCACTCCTGCTATGCTCTCACATTCTCTAGCCTGCCAGGTTGGAGATGCAGCTTGGGACTGCTCTGCTGTTCGGAAGAAGGGATACCATCAGGAAAATCCCTCTTAACTGCTTTCTGAATGACTTTAATTGCCTTCCCACCTCAGCTACGGGGATTCCCAACTTCTCCACCAACCTGCCACCAGGAAAAGTGGCCAAAGGCAGAAACACACCAGCAAACCAGCCTTAGACAACTTCTTTGCAATCTTCCCACCCACTACCATTCCCCCACTGCACCCCCTACTCTCACCACCTCCAAAGCCCTGGGAAAATTACCCCAAAGTCTCATTGGAATTGTCGCTTCAGATTATGTAACTCAAGAGACAAATACAAATCATTATAAGTTATATAAACTGATTCCATGCTTCTAGTTTGCTCAAGGGAAGCATGGATTAGAGAATTTGCACAAGCATCATATTGTTATGACCACTAGACGTTATAAGACAGTTATGTTTTAAACTGTCTCTTTTAGTTTAAGGTAAAACAGAACGCCTTGGATTGGGGGATGGTGTGAAGTCGCACTGAACTCTGCCCAGTGACAGGCCCATATGATCTGGTTGCCATGAGAACAGAGGACCTTATCGAAAGTTAGGTGTAAGCTTTAACACTGAAACACAAGGGAAGAAGCAGCTGGTCTTACTTCTGTACAGACTTACAGGCTCTCAGAGTTAGTCAGACTAAAAGTTTTGGGGTAGAAGACTCACACCCAGTGATGCTATGCTAGGCAGAAGAAAACAACTGCTTTTGGGTTAATCCCCAAGTGGAGTGCTGGTGAGGATGGAATCCCAGTTTGAAGAAACAAAGTTTGTTAGGGAGAGATGAAGAATAAGGAGTCATTAGCGGATGTCTGGCTGCTGGAAGTCCATTCAAGAATGGTCAGAAGATTGACTTTGTTTAGAATGACACTGGAAGATTCACCCCGGCGGGGCAGGGGGAAGAGAGTTTGCTGAATTGCCGGGAGACATTTGGGACTAGTCTGTGATCTTTTGCGTAGGTAGCTGGGAAATGCATATCTCTTTCTATAAGTTATCGATCTCTATGAGGATCGCAACAATATCTTTGACCTGTGCTCTCTTCAAGCGCAGCTCACCTGCTCGCATCAATGAACTATTATAGCTAAAGGAAAAAAAAATGTAGAGCTCTCATATCACTTGGAAAGAAATTAGTTGTTTTTGACTTTGAATTATGAATATTGTCTTACAAATCTCACCTGGCGGGTGAAATGACTTTTTAAAATGAAGATCGGCTTTTCTTCATAAGTAGCTTTGAAATGCAAATTTCCTGGTGATTGTTAATTATGGAGAAAAGCAACATTCTCACACTATTAGGAAGAATTTCATTTCAAGCTAGTTCCTAGCTCTGTTTTGTCATTGTTTATCTGAAAAATCAACCAATCTGGACTGCTCTCCAACATAATGGGATTAACATTGTGCACTGTCTGACCCAAATAAGTACACGTACTCTAATAGCAAGGAATATGAAACAAAATGATTATCCTTTATCAAATACTGTTGAGTCACTTTGAGTGAAATGAGTCCCACAATCTGACGGCAGTCCCCAACAAGCTCAGCTACAGTAAGCAACTGCTCCAGGTTTGCAGAACTCACTTGAAAAGTTAATAGCGGATGTGTAGACAATAGAAATGTTGCAGCTGCAGTGATAATGAACAATATTCATATCATCCAGCATTCCTTTTGATCCACAGAACCATAAATTCAAATAGGGTTACAGCCCATTTTTTGTGTTTATGCCACTCTATGCCAGAGCAATCCAAATCCTATTCCACTTCTCACTCTCTTCTCGAGTGTTGTATCTTCTACTGCTCTAAATATTTATCCAGTTTTTCCTCACTAGATTCAATGATCCCTGCCTTAGCCACCCCTACAAGAATAAATACAGACACAACCCCAGGACATTTCAAAGCATTTACAGCCAAATAATTACTGTTGAAATGTTATCACTATTGTAGTATAGGAAATGGCAAAGCATCGCATGCTCCGACAATCCTGTGTCAACAAATTTTTCTTGACCTCTCTCCTCATATTTTCAGTACTAATTTTAAATCATCTGTATCATTGACACCAGAGCTGGAGAATTATTGTCTTTCTCCAATCAAGCTATTAAAATATTAAAAAAAATCTCTATTAAATCCCCTCTTAATATTCTCTGGTCCAGAGAAAATAGTCTTGCGGGGAGTGGGCGTGGGGGTGGGGAGAGTGGGGGACAGGTGGGGGTGGTGAATTTAACTTTCATCAATAATGTAAAAAGGCAGATGTTAGATTAGCTGTCTATTATAATGCAAAATGATTGTCAAAGTGGCTATATAAGGGATGGCTGATCCAATTTGCCGACTTTACACCATTGCTGAAAATTAAAATTACACTTCCACAACCAGGATCTTACTGTTTTCCTCAAAATCTTCTACTTATTTTTTGCTTTTTGATACTACTTTTGGAACAAGTTATTTGTTTGTTTTTATTTAGTATTTTGCCTCTGCTCTTTTACTGTAGCTTACCTTAATTCAGCCTCTGGCCATGACAGACGTTGATTTTGAACAAATGATGATGAAAATCATAGCTTCCAATCCCTGGCATCATCCTGGTGAAGGTATGCTCCACATAGTTTTAACATCCTTTTGGTAATGCTTTTTCTAGCTGCAGTTGCACTCTCAGGAAGTTATATATTTTAACTTACAAATCCCTATATTCTTCAGTATATTTCCATGAAGTATACACTCCTGGTCCTTGATTTTCTTCCAAAATGTAATACCTCACACTTATCCACTTTAGATTCAATCTGCCAGCCGTCTAAACTATTCAAGTAATCTGTCTACATTATATTGAAATTTATTACAGGTTTTCTGTTATTTTAATGGATAGGAAGCAACGAATTAGGGTACATAGATGTTACAGCTAAATTTAGATCCATGTTCCCTCATTTCCTCATGTCACATGCCTAAATCTTTCTACTACCATCTTGTAAACACCTTATTGCACATATACTGAAAATCCATATCGATCTCTGCGCCTCCTGGGGTCCCTAGCATCACAGATGCCTGTCTTCAAACAATTTGATTCACTCCACATGATATCAAGAAAAAGCTGAAGGCACAGGATACAGCAAAATCTCTCGGCCCTGACATCATCCCAGCTGAAGTAGTACTGAAGACTTTTGCTCCAGAACTAGCTGCGCCCTAGCCAAACTGTTCCAGTACAGCTACAATACTCGCATCTACGAGACAATGGAGTTGCTCAGCTATGTCCTTTGTTTAAAAAGCAGGACAAATCCAATCTGGCCAACCAATCTACTCTCAGTCATCAAGAAGTGATGGAAGTGGTCATTGACAGTGCTACAAATGGTGCTTACTCAGCAACAATGTGCTCTCCAATGCTCATTTTAGGTTTTGTCAGGGTCATTGGGTTCCAGACCTCATTACAGCCTTGGTTCAAACATGGCAGAAAAAGCTGAATTTCAGAGGTGAAGTGAGAGTGATTGCCCCTGACTTCAAGGCAGCATTTGATCGAATGTCGGATCAAGAGGCCCTAGAAAAGTTGAAGTCAACGGAAATCAGGGGGAGAATAAAAGCACATGGCATAGTGGTTAACATATTAGCATGGATAGAAGATTGGCTGGCTGGCAGAAAGCAGAGAGTATGCATAAATGGGTCTTTCTCTGATTGACAGGATGTGACGAGCAGAGTTCCACAGGAATCTGTACTGGGGCCTCAACTTTTTATGATTTACATCAATGACTTAGATGAAGGGAATGAAGACATGGTAGCTAAATTTGCAGATGACACAAAGTATGCTGTGAAGAGGACAAGAAGAGGTTGTAGATGGATAGGTTAAGTGAGTGGGCAAAGATCTGGCAAATGGAGTTTAATGTGGGAAAGTGTGAAGTTGTTCACTTTGGCAGGAAGAACAAAAAAGCAGAGTATTACTTAAATGAAGACCTGCTGCATAATCCTGAGGTGCAGAGGGATCTAGGTGTCCTAGTACATGAGTTAGTACAGGAATTCACCAAGGCTCCTTAGACAGTATCTTCCAAACTCACAACTACTGCCACCTAAAAGGACAAGGGCAGCAGATTGATGGGAACACCACCACCCGGAAGTTCCTCTCCAAGTCACTCATCATCCTGACTTGGAAATATATCGCCGTTCCTTCACTGTCACTGGGTCAAAATTCTGGAACTCCCTTCCTAACAGCACTGTGGGTGTACCTACACCACATGCACTGCAGTGGTTCAAGAAGGCAGTTCACCACCACCTTCTCAAGGGCAACTAGGGATGGCCAATAAATGCTGGCCCAGCCAGCAAAGCCCACATCCCATGAATGAGTAAAAAAAAAGTCATAAAAAGTTAGTATGCAGGTACAGCAAGTAATTAAGAAGGCTAATGGAATGCTATCCTTTATTACGAGAGGGATTGATCATAAAAGTAAGGATGTTATGCTTCAGTTATACAGGGCATTGGTGAGATCGCACCTTGAATAGTGTGTGCAGTTTTGGTCTCCTTATTTAAGGAAGGATGTAAATGCATTGGAGGCAGTTCAAAGGAGGTTTACTAGATTGTTACGTGGAATGAGTGGGTTGTCTTATGAGGAAAGGTTGAATAGACTGGGCTTGTTTCCACTGGAGTTTAGAAGAATGAGGGATGATTTGATTGAAGTTTACAAGATCCTGAACGGCATTGACAAAGTGGACACGGAAAGAATGTTTTCTCTTGTGGGTGAGTCCAGAACTAGGGGGCACTGTTTTAAAATCAGGGGTCACCCTTTTAGGACAAAATTGAGGAGAATTTTTTTCTCTCAGAGGGTTGTGCGACTTTGGAATTCTCTGCCTCAGAAGGTGATGGAGGTGGGGTCATTGGATATTTTTAAGGCAGGAGTAGATAGATTCTTGTTAGGCTAGGGAATCAGAGATTATCGGGGTTAGATGGGAATGTGGAAATCAAAATACAAGAAGATCAGAAATGATTTTATTGAATGGCGGAGCAGGCTTGAGGGACCGAATGGTCTATTCTTGTTCCTATTTCTTATGTTCTTATGAGTCATACCTAGAACAAAGGAAAATTCTTGTGGTTGTTGGAGGCTAATCAGCTCTGGACATCTCTGCAGTGTTCCTCATTATAGTGCCCTAGGCTCAACCATCTATAGCTCCTTCATAAATGATCTTTCCACCAACAGAAGGTCAGAAGTAGGGATGTTTGCTGATGATTGCACAGCATTCAGTACCATTTGCAAATCCTCAGATACTGAACCAGTCCGTGCCCGCATTAAGCAAGGCTTGTTGAACATTCAGGCTTGGTCTGATAAATGGCAAGGAACATTCATGCCACAGAAGTGCCAGGCAATGACCATCTTCAACATGAGACGATCTAATCATCCACCCTTGACATTCAGTGGCATTACCTTTGCTGAATTCCCCACTATCAACATCCTGGAGGCTTACCATTGGCCAGAAACTGAACTGGAACAGCCATATAACTGTGGTTACAAGAGTAGGCCTGTGGCTAAGAACTCTGCAACGAGTAACTCACTTCCTTTCACTCCAAAGCTGTCTACTATCTACAAGGCAAAAGTCAGGAATTGATAAAATTGCCTGGATGATTGCAGCTCCAACAACACTCAAGAAGCTCAACACCATCCAGGACAAAGTAGGTGGGGTAGAGAGTAATTTGATTAACACCCCATCCACCATCTTAAGTATTCACTCACTCCAATATCATGCACAGTGACCGCAATGTGTACCATTTACATGTCGCATTACAGCAACTCACTCACCCAGGGTCCTTCGACAGCACCTTCCAAATCTGCATCCTCTATTGCTTAAAAGGTCAAGGGCATTTTTAAAAAGTTATTTGTTCACACGATGTGGGTGTTGCTGGCTAGGCCAGCATTTATTGCCCAATTCTAATTGCCCTTGAGAAGGTGTTGGTGAGCTGCCTTGTTGAACTACTGCACAAACAGTGCTGTTAGGAAGGGAGTTCCAGGATTTTGACCCAGTGACAGCGAAGGAACAACAATATAGTTCCAAGTCAGTTTAATGTGTGGCTTGGAAGGGATCTTGAAGGTGGAGGAG
Organism: Carcharodon carcharias; assembly: GCF_017639515.1. Taxonomy (NCBI): domain Eukaryota; kingdom Metazoa; phylum Chordata; class Chondrichthyes; order Lamniformes; family Lamnidae; genus Carcharodon; species Carcharodon carcharias. The sequence continues at coordinate 169,842,322 of NC_054470.1, forward strand.
TTCCCACGCATCTGCTGCCCATGCCCTTCTAGGTGGTAGAGGTCACGGGTTTGGAAGGTGCTATCGAAGGAGCCTTGGCGAGTTGCTGCTGTACATCTTGTAGATGGTCCACACTACTGCCACTGTGCATTGGTGGTGAAGAGACTGAATGTTGAAGGTGGTGGATGGTGTGCCAATCAAGCAGGCTGTTTTGTCCTGGATAGTATCCAGCTTGAGTGTTGTTGAAGCTGTACTCATCCAGGCAACTGGAGAGTATTCCATTACACTCCTGACTTGTGCCTTGTAGATGGTGGACAAGGGAGTCAGGAGGTGAGTTACTCGCCACAGAATTCCCAGCCTCTGACCTACTCTTGTAGCCACAATATTTGTATGGCTAGTCCAGTACAATTACTGAACTGAGGGCATGAGACACATGGGAACACTACCACCTGCAATTTCCTCTCCAAGTCACACACCATCCTGACCTGGAACTACATTGCTGTTCGTTCACTGTCACTGGATTAAAATCCTGCAACTGCTTCCCTAAGAGGTATACCTACAGCACATGAAGTGCAGCAATTCAAGAAGGCAGCTCACCAACACCTTCTCAAGAGCAATAAATGCTGGCTCTGCCTGTGACCCTCACATACATGAACAAAAAATAAAACACATCTATTACATTTATAATAGGGACATAGGAACATAGGGCTTAGGAACAGGTATAGGCCATTTGGCCCTTTGAGCCTGCTCCATCATTCAATATGATCATGGCCGACCTGATTGTGGTCTCAGCTCCACTTTCCTGTCTGCCCCCATAACCCTGGAGTTTTAGTCTCCCCCACAAGAGAAAATAGCCTTGAGATCTTCACCCTTTCAGGTCCCCTCAAAATCTTAAGTGTGTCAATAAGAACACCTCAAAAAATCTCTACAACAGTTGTCAAACTTGGTTTGTCTTCAACAACTCCATGCTGGCTGCTCCAATTAACTAAGCATTCTAAATGCTCGCTAATTTGATATTATGGTTTCTCAGAGTTTGTCCGCAACTGATGCTATCTGGTTATCCACTTTACTCCTCACTTCCTGCTTGAACAAGAGTGTTAGTTTAGCTACTCTCCATTCTTATGGCACAATTTCCATAGTAAATGAGCACTGAAAAATGTTAGCCACAGTCTCGGCTATTTTTCTCTTTGACCTGTTTCCACAGCCTAAGGTTCATAGCTTCAGGGCCTGGTAACTAATCTACCTTGATTTAATTTAATAATCTCCTGTGAACGAGAGCCTTGGGACAGTTAAAGGTGCTATTGAAATGCAAATGTTGTTGATGAGTTCCGCTAATTTACTTTTGCAGTAGCAGTTAGTGTTTTTACTAAAAATATATTGTGCATCAGTAATATAATTTTTTCAATACTATCAAAAGAATGCAGATGAGACAAACAAGTTGCACCCTGATGTAAAACAGGGCTGAAGCAACATGAAAACAAGAGTTGTACATTTTACAAGTGAAAATGCTTAAAGCTAGAAGACAATGGACTATTCTTTCTGCTGTGTTTAAACCAAAAATAGCAAATCCTTGAATAAAATGTCACTGGCTTCAACTGCAAGTTGAGTAAAATAGTTTTTCTTCATCTTTACGCACAGAGGAAAATGTATCTCAAAGTATTACATTGTCACTCATTTCTTTTCCTGCCCGCAATCACAGTAGAACAAAATACCGGTAAATCCTGCTAGAGGCTAAAGCTCAGTGAAGCATTTAAGCTGCCATGCGCTAAATCCTTCCATAATGTTGGAAGTACACAGAATGTCCTTAATCTGATATTGATTAAAACCCTGGCATGCATTCAAGTAATTAGAACTTTTTTCTCAGTGCACTGAATGGTACAAACCATTAGCCAAATAAAACATAAAATATTCTGTTGCTGCAATACACTGAAGGAAATTACAACATTATGTGCAACAGATTCTATACCTGAAGCTGCAGGTGCATGGTTCAAAAAGCTGGAAATACACAATTTACTAATTCTGCCTGTTTTAAAATAGAAATATTTAATACATTTCTATTTACAAACTAAAATATTTAGAATTACTATCAATAATATAATATTTATAATTTCAATTATATGTATAATGGGGTATATCTATTTAAACTAGATTTCTGTGAGGAGACCTGTAGAGCTTCTGTGGAATATTGAGTCAATAATATATTTATATTTAATACATATATCTTATTTATGTATTTTGATAAAATAAAGATATTGGTACTTAAGATTTCCACGTCACACACATTTATATAATTCTGCATATTTCTGATGTTTATATATTTCATGTATGTATGCTATTTATATATAGTGTTATTGATTGTACATCTGGTATCTCTAATTATTATGAGGTAATTTTGTAAAGTGCGCTCCTTGTGTGGAGCCTTGCTTGCCAAGGCTGCTGACAAGGGACTGCAGGTATGCTGTGCTGGTGGGCTAGGCTTCATATCAGAAGGATTAACCCATTCACCCAACTGCAATGTGTGACTAACACAGGTTTATTTATTTAACAACAATATCTATGTGCTCAGATCTCTTTCTTTTAATGTAAATGTTGCATTCGAGTAGTACACATTTACACTACTCTGTAACTTCATAGGAGATCCACTAGTCAGATCTGAAAGTAAACACAGCAATTTTTGTTTGAAGGGGCTGGTGGCCAGGGTTCATGATTACATCCATAAATCTCACTGTAACATTTTCATCATGCTGGCAGAGCTCTTTGCTGACTTATGATCCAAGTTAAAAAAGAAAATTTGGACTGCTAGAAATTGTTATTGGAAAGAATTATCCATTAAAGTACGATTGCTACCAGTATGGGGATTACAGAACCTTGATACAGATCTGAGTTACAATCTTTGGATCTTCGCTCGAAGATTGCCTGTCAAATTAAACTATCATTAGGAGAATGGGCGTTCATTTCATGGGCAAATTGTATAGCCAGAGTCTTCGTGCTGTCTTATTTTACTGCTTTACAAACTGAAGGCACTGGGCCCCTTGGCAGCCTCAGCTGCACTGAAACGGCCTCACCACACAAGAACAGCAACAATGTCAAGGATCTGAAAGGCATAGTGTTGCCAAGGCAACATTCCTGTTGTTCTCTTTCTTTCACTTCAGCAGTTGCCAGGTCTATCTATCCGTGCTAAAACTATGAATTGAAATCATGAGCCCCAAGGTTGTGGTGTGATACTTTTGAAAATCGAGGCTCAACTCCTCCACTCAGAAAGTTAGTTAGTCACTAAGCTGTACAGAGCAATAAAAATCATTCCCCCGTCTGTGTTAAATTGGCTGATCTCGGTTAGAACAACAGCAGGAACACTACAATTGGCCTCAGCTTCCACAGATCAGCGATGGGGAAAATCGACCAAGGTCTCTGCTCCTGGTAACTATTCATGATGCCTGCTGAAAATGCATGTGGGAAGGTCAGAAGAGGAAAGAATTGGATTCAACTGCAACGCTCCTTCATGACTGAAAAGCCTGTTGACATGAATGATAGTCATTTGGGCAATACGCCAAAGTGTAATCAACATCCAAGTAATTGTACTCCAGCAGAGAATCACCCCATTCAGGAGGGCATGGGAGGGGAGAGAACTGGAGGATCCAGTCTTAGGCTGGGAGGGGGAGGGGGGTGTGTGCAAAAATGGTCTCTATGGGAGACCACTTGAGAATCAACATACAGCTCTATTTCTGTTCATACATTAATAAATAGGGATGCAAACTGAAAAGAAATTAAATCAGTAATACAGCCAGAAATACTTATGGCTTAGAAAGGCTTCAGAAAGTCTAAAGTATCTTGAGTGTAGCCAGCATTACAAAGGATTTAAGGAATATTACTGCTTGTCAAATTCAGCTGTATATGTCTAGTGAGCAATAGCCTTCTCTAAATCTTTAATGGTTTAATAATTTAGATTTTACCAGCACAGTACATAATGTGCTATGGATCTGATTTCTTCTTACATCAGTTCCTACTCTGTGTTAAACTTGAATTACTGTATCCTTCCCATTATGTTTTATATTCGTCAATGGAAATAGCAGTAGTGTCAACACGAAGAAAACTCCTAACATCAGAAACACAGTACAAGCCACCAAAATAATGGGCTGTAACTTCCGACTAGTGTGGAAAGTGCTGGCCCGCAGAAACTAGAAGAAATAAATAACTATTTACCTGTTTTGGAAAACTGCATTGCCACTTCTGTTTGCCAGAACTGCTTGGGACTTGCATCGAAAGACTCCTCACAGGCCCCAGCAAAGTGTAGAACCAGCAAGTACAAGGAGTCCACACCCCTTTTGTTGCAGCACTTGCTGCCATAAAATAGGTAAGTTTAAAGGACCAGGGAAACTGACGGGCCAGGGGAAAAAGTAAGTGTCTAAGGTAAGTGGATAGGATTTGGGGTTTGGAGGTGTTTGAGGGTGTCTGGGGGGGAGGTATGGGGTGCTTGGAGGTTGATGGTGTTTGGGGTGTATGGAAGTCGTTGGGGGGGGGGGATCCAGAATTCGGTTGGGGGCGTCCAGAAGTCTGGAGTTCTGAAGGTTGCGGGGGGAGGAGCAGGGTGGGGGCTCTGGATGCCGGGGAATCTGGAGATCCGGAGGGGGGGAGGTGCGAAGGGGTGTCCAGAGGTCAGGGGAGAGGTCCAGAAGTCTGGAGGTCAAGTGGGGGAGTCTGGAGATCGGGGAGGGGCGGTTCCAGATGTTGGGGGTGGGTTCGGATACCCAGGGGTGTGGCGGGTTCCCAAGATCGGGTGGGGGTATTGGGGGGGTGCAGAGGGGGAGGTCTAGCAGGGGGTAGGGGAATCTGGAGTTTAGGGGATCCGGAGGTCATGGAGGGTGCGAGGTCGGGGGCGGGGATCTGATGTCGGGGTGGATGAGATTGGTGTGTGGGGTGAGGTAGGGTTGTCGGAGGTTGGGGGGGTGGAGTGGGGTGGGGGGAGTCCCATGGGGTCAGTCTGTCTTCACAATAGTTACCCAGACGTTAGAAGAGGTTTCAATTCTTCTAACATTTTCTGGGCAACTATTTATATAACCTTGGTGGAACCATCTGAAATTTGCGATTTAAATCACATTTTCAGATGGTTCCCACCGCAGCGCAATTGTCCAGAGGAAGTCAGCACTTTTGGGCAATTGCTGTGCAAACCCTTCCCTGGGAACTTGCCAGAGGGATTCCCCAGTGCATCTTTGGGGTACTCCCCCAAATCCAACACTGGGAGGCACAGAAGTTATGGGTCAACATAATCCTTGGTATTAAGATACTTAAGATACTCCCAGTTGACAGTTTCGTAAGCAGAGTGCTAAAACTGATGGGATGGGATATGGTATGTACTTTGCGGTGCCAGAGAGTGATCTCAAAGAGTGGGGGAGGGGAAGGAAAGAAAATAACGAAGAAAGGTAACAAAGAAAACCTGAAACAAATTACAAATAAACAGATACTTCACATCTTTTAGGCCCTACACCATTCCTCAATCTAGGCAACCTCCTCTCAAATTTTACCCAATATTACTTTTTAATTAGAGGCAAGTGCATTAATGTAGTCAACACAACCTCTCATGTTCCTTACCTGGGAAGAGCTTGCACACAAAACAAAAACAGAATTACCTGGAAAAACTCAGCAGGTCTGGCAGCATCGGCGGAGAAGAGTTGACGTTTCGAGTCCTCATGACCCTTCGACAGAACTTGCGTTCGAGTCCAAGAAAGAGTTGAAATATAAGCTGGTTTAAGGTGTGTGTGTGGGGGGCAGAGAGATAGCGAGACAAAGAGGTGGGGGGGGGGGGTGTGGTTGTAGGGACAAACAAGCAGTGATAGAAGCAGATCATCAAAAGATGTCAACGACAATAGTACAATAGAACACATAGGTGTTAAAATTAAAGTTGGTGATATTATCTAAACGAATGTGCTAATTAAGAATGGATGGTAGGGCACTCAAGGTATAGCTCTAGTGGGGTTTTTTTTTATATAATGGAAATAGGTGGGAAAAGGAAAATCTTTATAATTTATTGGAAAAAAGGGAAGGGGGAAACAGAAAGGGGGTGGGGATGGGGGAGGGAGCTTATGACCTAAAGTTGTTGAATTCAATATTCAGTCCGGAAGGCTGTAAAGTCCCTAGTCGGAAGATGAGGTGTTATTCCTCCAGTTTGCGTTGGGCTTCACTGGAACAATGCAGCAAGCCAAGGACAGACATGTGGGCAAGAGAGCAGGGTGGAGTGTTGAAATGGCAAGCGACAGGGAGGTTTGGGTCATTCTTGGGGACAGACCGCAGGTGTTCTGCAAAGCGGTCGCCCAGTTTACGTTTGGTCTCTCCAATGTAGAGGAGACCACATTGGGAGCAACGAATGCAGTAGACTAAGTTGGGGGAAATGCAAGTGAGAAGCAGCATTTCACTTGCATTTCCCCCAACTTAGTCTACTGCATTCGTTGCTCCCAATGTGGTCTCCTCTACATTGGAGAGACCAAACGTAAACTGGGCGACCGCTTTGCAGAACACCTGCGGTCTGTCCGCAAGAATGACCCAAACCTCCCTGTCGCTTGCCATTTCAACACTCCACCCTGCTCTCTTGCCCACATGTCTGTCCTTGGCTTGCTGCATTGTTCCAGTGAAGCCCAATGCAAACTGGAGGAACAACATCTTATCTTCCGACTAAGGACTTTACAGCCTTCCGGACTGAATATTGAATTCAACAACTTTAGGTCGTAAGCTCCCTCCCCCATCCCCACCCCCTTTCTGGTTCCCCCTTCCCTTTTTTTTTCCAATAAATTATAAAGATTTTCCTTTTCCCACCTATTTCCATTATATATAAAAAAAACCCCACTAGAGCTATACCTTGAGTGCCCTACCATCCATTCTTAATTAGCACATTCGTTTAGATAATATCACCAACTTTAATCTTAACACCTATGTGTTCTATTGTACTATTGTCGTTGACATCTTTTGATGATCTGCTTCTATCACTGCTTGTTTGTCCCTACAACCACACCAACCCCCCACCTCTTTGTCTCTCTATCTCTCCGCCCCCCACACACACACCTTAAACCAGCTTATATTTCAACTCTTTCTTGGACTCGAACGCAAGTTCTGTCGAAGGGTCATGAGGACTCGAAACGTCAACTCTTTTCTTCTCCGCCGATGCTGCCAGACCTGCTGAGTTTTTCCAGTTAATTCTGTTTTTGTTTTGGATTTCCAGCATCCGCCATTTTTTTGTTTTTATTTAAGAGCTTGCACACGCTCATCTTCCCTCATCCGGGAACAGGGGAACTCACCAGAGTGGACCTGCATTTTTACCACTCATCAGTGATAAAGCAAAACACCGTCTCAGCACAACGATTTGTGTGCATGAGGAATCATTGAACAACATTGGCACATATTGAAGCCGTTTGGCATGTTGTGCCGGTATCAGTAAGAAAATTACTTCTATGTCAAATAGGCTAGTTATACTATACAGCCTTCTATACTATACAGCTATATTGTCCTTCAAAGAAGTTATGCTGGGGGTGGGGGATACGTCTAAGGTTATTTCAGCAGCCCCGTGTGAATCATCCTAGTTTCTTTGATAATGGTTGAAATTTAGAGTTTGCTTTGATGCAAAGCGTATGAACACTTTTAAATTTAAAACAAAAACAAAATTACCTGGAAAAACTCAGCAGGTCTGGCAGCATCGGCGGAGAAGAAAAGAGTTGACGTTTCGAGTCCTCATGACCCTTCGACAGAACTTGAGTTCGAGTCCAGGAAAGAGCTGAAATATAAGCTGGTTTAAGGTGTGTGTGTGGGGGGCGGAGAGATAGAGAGACAGAGAGGTGGAGGGGGTTGGTGTGGTTGTAGCGACAAACAAGCAGTGATAGAAGCAGATCATCAAAAGATGTCAACAACAATAGTACAATAGAACACATAGGTGTTAAAGTTAAAGTTGGTGATATTATCTAAACGAATGTGCTAATTAAGAATGGATGGTAGGGCACTCAAGGTATAGCTCTAGTGGTTTTTTTTTTATATAATGGAAATAGGTGGGAAAAGGAAAATCTTTATAATTTATTGGGAAAAAAAAAAGAAGGGGGAAACAGAAAGGGGGTGGGGATGGGGGAGGGGACTCACGACCTAAAGTTGTTGAATTCAATATTCAGTCCGGAAGGCTGTAAAGTCCCTAGTCGGAAGATGAGGTGTTGTTCCTCCAGTTTGCGTTGGGCTTCACTGGAACAATGCAGCAAGCCAAGGACAGACATGTGGGCAAGAGAGCAGGGTGGAGTGTTAAAATGGCAAGCGACAGGGAGGTTTGGGTCATTCTTGCGGACAGACCGCAGGTGTTCTGCAAAGCGGTCGCCCAGTTTACGTTTGGTCTCTCCAATGTAGAGGAGACCACATTGGGAGCAACGAATGCAGTAGACTAAGTTGGGGGAAATGCAAGTGAAATGCTGCTTCACTTGAAAGGAGTGTTTGGGTCCTTGGACGGTGAGGAGAGAGGAAGTGAAGGGGCAGGTGTTGCATCTTTTGCGTGGGCAAGGGGTTGTGCCATAGGAGGGGGTTGAGGAGTAGGGGGTGATGGAGGAGTGGACCAGGGTGTCCCGGAGGGAGCGATCCCTACGGAATGCCGATAAGGGGGGTGAAGGGAAGATGTGTTTGGTAGTGGCATCATGCTGGAGTTGGCGGAAATGGCGGAGGATGATCCTTTGAATGCGGAGGCTGGTGGGGTGATAAGTGAGGACAAGGGGGACCCTATCATGTTTCTGGGAGGGAGGAGAAGGAGTGAGGGCGGATGCGCGGGAGATGGGCCGGACACGGTTGAGGGCCCTGTCAACGACCGTGGGTGGAAAACCTCGGTTAAGGAAGAAGGAGGACATGTCAGAGGAACTGTTTTTGAATGTAGCATCATCGGAACAGATGCGACGGAGGCGAAGGAACTGAGAGAATGGGATGGAGTCCTTACAGGAAGTGGGGTGTGAGGAGCTGTAGTCGAGATAGCTGTGGGTGTCGGTGGGTTTGTAATGGATATTGGTGGACAGTCTATCACCAGAGATTGAGACAGAGAGGTCAAGGAAGGGAAGGGAAGTGTCAGAGATGGACCACGTGAAAATGATGGAGGGGTGGAGATTGGAAGCAAAATTAATAAATTTTTCCAAGTCCTGACGAGAGCATGAAGCAGCACCGAAATAATCATCGATGTACCGGAGAAAGAGTTGTGGAAGGGGGCCGGAGTAGGACTGCAACAAGGAATGTTCCACATACCCCATAAAGAGACAGGCATAGCTGGGGCCCATGCGGGTACCCATAGCCACACCTTTTATTTGGAGGAAGTGAGAGGAGTTGAAGGAGAAATTGTTCAGCGTGAGAACAAGTTCAGCCAGACGGAGGAGAGTAGTGGTGGATGGGGATTGTTCGGGCCTCTGTTCGAGGAAGAAGCTAAGGGCCCTCAGACCATCCTGGTGGGGGATGGAGGTGTAGAGGGATTGGACGTCCATGGTGAAGAGGAAGCGGTAGGGGCCAGGGAACTGGAAATTGTTGATGTGACGTAAGGTGTCAGAGGAATCACGGATGTAGGTGGGAAGGGACTGGACAAGGGGAGAGAGAAGGGAGTCAAGATAACGAGAAATGAGTTCTGTGGGGCAGGAGCAAGCTGAGACGATCGGTCTACCGGGGCAGTTCTGTTTGTGGATTTTGGGTAGGAGATAGAAGCGGGCCGTCCGAGGTTGGGCAACTATCAGGTTGGAAGCTGTGGGAGGGAGATCCCCAGAGGAGATGAGGTCAGTGACAGTCCTGGAAACAATGGCTTGATGTTCAGTGGTGGGGTCATGGTCCAGGGAGAGGTAGGAGGAAGTGTCTGCGAGTTGACGCTCAGCCTCCGCGTGGTAGAGGTCAGTGCGCCAGACAACAACAGCACCACCCTTGTCAGCGGGTTTGATGACAATGTCAGGGTTGGACCTGAGAGAATGGAGTGCAGTAAGTTCAGAGAGAGACAGGTTAGAATGGGTGAGAGGAGCAGAGAAATTGAGACGACTAATGTCGCGCCGACAGTTCTCAATGAAAAGATCGAGAGAAGGTAAGAATCCAGAGGGAGGGGTCCAGGTGGAGGGAGAATATTGAAGATGGGTAAAAGGATCCGTTGAACTTGGAGAGGACTCCTGCCCAAAGAAGTGAGCCCGGAGACGAAGACGGCGGAAGAAGAGTTCAGTATCATGCCGAGCCCGAAATTCATTGAGGTGAGGGCGTAAGGGTATGAAACTAAGTCCTTTGCTGAGCACTGAACGTTCAGCATCGGAGAGGGGAAGGTCAGGGGGTATAGTGAATACACGGCTGTGGTTGGGATTGGAAGGTGGGGTGGGGACGGAGGGACAGGCAGGGGTGGAGGGTCCTAGATGGGTGTTGGTGTCGATGAGTTGTTGGAGCTTGCGTTCCTTAGCACTTGAAAGAAAGAGAAAAAGTTTCTTGTTGAGGCGTCGGATGAGCCGAAGGATAAAATGAAACTGGGGGCACGCGCAGCTTTGAAAAAGGGTACGGCGGTGCTGCTGGAGGGAGAGGTCGAGTGTGTTCATATGGCGGCGCATGGCACTGAGAGTGGATTTCAGAATGTGACGGGAACAGCAGTCCGAGAAACGTTTTATGTCCCGGAGATACCTGTAATCCTGGGTGGGTTCGAAACATGAGGGGTGGAATTTCAGTTGAAATCCATGTGGGGTAAGTCGGAGACGGAGACAGTCACTGAGAAAGGAGATATGGCTGTGAAAGCGGGTTTTAGTAAACACCTTGTCAAACACTAGGAGAGAAATGGAAAGCAATGAAGGTGAACAAGGCAACAGAGAAATCCGGAAATCTTGTCGCAGAGAGGAACAGAACTTCTTCAAGGAGGTAGGCATTTCTTGAAGAGCAGTGGCAGTCAATTAAACACAGAGATAAAAACAAAAAAACTGCGGATGCTGGAAATCCAAAACAAAAACAGAATTACCTGGAAAAACTCAGCAGGTCTGGCAGCATCGGCGGAGAAGAAAAGAGTTGACGTTTCGAGTCCTCATGACCCTTCGACAGAACTTGAGTTCGAGTCCAGGAAAGAGCTGAAATATAAGCTGGTTTAAGGTGTGTGTGTGGGGGGCGGAGAGATAGAGAGACAGAGAGGTGGAGGGGGTTGGTGTGGTTGTAGCGACAAACAAGCAGTGATAGAAGCAGATCATCAAAAGATGTCAACAACAATAGTACAATAGAACACATAGGTGTTAAAGTTAAAGTTGGTGATATTATCTAAACGAATGTGCTAATTAAGAATGGATGGTAGGGCACTCAAGGTATAGCTCTAGTGGGTTTTTTTTTTATATAATGGAAATAGGTGGGAAAAGGAAAATCTTTATAATTTATTGGGAAAAAAAAAAAGAAGGGGGAAACAGAAAGGGGGTGGGGATGGGGGAGGGGACTCACGACCTAAAGTTGTTGAATTCTTTATGGGGTATGTGGAACATTCCTTGTTGCAGTCCTACTCCGGCCCCCTTCCACAACTCTTTCTCCGGTACATCGATGATTATTTCGGTGCTGCTTCATGCTCTCGTCAGGACTTGGAAAAATTTATTAATTTTGCTTCCAATCTCCACCCCTCCATCATTTTCACGTGGTCCATCTCTGACACTTCCCTTCCCTTCCTTGACCTCTCTGTCTCAATCTCTGGTGATAGACTGTCCACCAATATCCATTACAAACCCACCGACACCCACAGCTATCTCGACTACAGCTCCTCACACCCCACTTCCTGTAAGGACTCCATCCCATTCTCTCAGTTCCTTCGCCTCCGTCGCATCTGTTCCGATGATGCTACATTCAAAAACAGTTCCTCTGACATGTCCTCCTTCTTCCTTAACCGAGGTTTTCCACCCACGGTCGTTGACAGGGCCCTCAACCGTGTCCGGCCCATCTCCCGCGCATCCGCCCTCACTCCTTCTCCTCCCTCCCAGAAACATGATAGGGTCCCCCTTGTCCTCACTTATCACCCCACCAGCCTCCGCATTCAAAGGATCATCCTCCGCCATTTCCGCCAACTCCAGCATGATGCCACTACCAAACACATCTTCCCTTCACCCCCCTTATCGGCATTCCGTAGGGATCGCTCCCTCCGGGACACCCTGGTCCACTCCTCCATCACCCCCTACTCCTCAACCCCCTCCTATGGCACAACCCCTTGCCCACGCAAAAGATGCAACACCTGCCCCTTCACTTCCTCTCTCCTCACCGTCCAAGGACCCAAACACTCCTTTCAAGTGAAGCAGCATTTCACTTGCATTTCCCCCAACTTAGTCTACTGCATTCGTTGCTCCCAATGTGGTCTCCTCTACATTGGAGAGACCAAACGTAAACTGGGCGACCGCTTTGCAGAACACCTGCGGTCTGTCCGCAAGAATGACCCAAACCTCCCTGTCGCTTGCCATTTTAACACTCCACCCTGCTCTCTTGCCCACATGTCTGTCCTTGGCTTGCTGCATTGTTCCAGTGAAGCCCAACGCAAACTGGAGGAACAACACCTCATCTTCCGACTAGGGACTTTACAGCCTTCCGGACTGAATATTGAATTCAACAACTTTAGGTCGTGAGTCCCCTCCCCCATCCCCACCCCCTTTCTGTTTCCCCCTTCTTTTTTTTTCCCAATAAATTATAAAGATTTTCCTTTTCCCACCTATTTCCATTATATAAAAATAAAACCCACTAGAGCTATACCTTGAGTGCCCTACCATCCATTCTTAATTAGCACATTCGTTTAGATAATATCACCAACTTTAACTTTAACACCTATGTGTTCTATTGTACTATTGTTGTTGACATCTTTTGATGATCTGCTTCTATCACTGCTTGTTTGTCGCTACAACCACACCAACCCCCTCCACCTCTCTGTCTCTCTATCTCTCCGCCCCCCACACACACACCTTAAACCAGCTTATATTTCAGCTCTTTCCTGGACTCGAACTCAAGTTCTGTCGAAGGGTCATGAGGACTCGAAACGTCAACTCTTTTCTTCTCCGCCGATGCTGCCAGACCTGCTGAGTTTTTCCAGGTAATTCTGTTTTTGTTTTGGATTTCCAGCATCCGCAGTTTTTTTGTTTTTATCTCTGTGTTTAATTGACTGCCACTGCTCTTCAAGAAATGCCTACCTCCTTGAAGAAGTTCTGTTCCTCTCTGCGACAAGATTTCCGGATTTCTCTGTTGCCTTGTTCACCTTCATTGCTTTCCATTTCTCTCCTAGTGTTTGACAAGGTGTTTACTAAAACCCGCTTTCACAGCCATATCTCCTTTCTCAGTGACTGTCTCCGTCTCCGACTTACCCCACATGGATTTCAACTGAAATTCCACCCCTCATGTTTCGAACCCACCCAGGATTACAGGTATCTCCGGGACATAAAACGTTTCTCGGACTGCTGTTCCCGTCACATTCTGAAATCCACTCTCAGTGCCATGCGCCGCCATATGAACACACTCGACCTCTCCCTCCAGCAGCACTGCCGTACCCTTTTTCAAAGCTGCACGTGCCCCCAGTTTCATTTTATCCTTCGGCTCATCCGACGCCTCAACAAGAAACTTTTTCTCTTTCTTTCAAGTGCTAAGGAACGCAAGCTCCAACAACTCATCGACACCAACACCCATCTAGGACCCTCCACCCCTGCCTGTCCCTCCGTCCCCACCCCATCTTCCAATCCCAACCCCAGCCGTGTATTCACTATACCCCCTGACCTTCCCCTCTCCGATGCTGAACGTTCAGTGCTCAGCAAAGGACTTAGTTTCATACCCTTACGCCCTCACCTCAATGAATTTCGGGCTCGGCATGATACTGAACTCTTCTTCTGCCGTCTTCATCTCTGGGCTCACTTCTTTGGGCAGGAGTCCTCTCCAAGTTCAACGGATCCTTTTACCCATCTCCAATATTCTCCCTCCACCTGGACCCCTCCCTCTGGATTCTTACCTTCTCTCGATCTTTTCATTGAGAACTGTCGGCGCGACATCAGTCATCTCCATTTCTCTGCTCCTCTCACTCATTCTAATCTCTCTCTCTCTGAACTTACTGCACTCCATTCTCTCAGGTCCAACCCTGACATTGTCATCAAACCCGCTGACAAGGGTGGTGCTGTTGTTGTCTGGCGCACTGACCTCTACCTCGCGGAGGCTGAGCGTCAACTCGCAGACACTTCCTCCTACCTCTCCCTGGACCATGACCCCACCACTGAACATCAAGCCATTGTTTCCAGGACTGTCACTGACCTCATCTCCTCTGGGGATCTCCCTCCCACAGCTTCCAACCTGATAGTTGCCCAACCTCGGACGGCCCGCTTCTATCTCCTACCCAAAATCCACAAACAGAACTGCCCCGGTAGACCGATCGTCTCAGCTTGCTCCTGCCCCACAGAACTCATTTCTCGTTATCTTGACTCCCTTCTCTCTCCCCTTGTCCAGTCCCTTCCCACCTACATCCGTGATTCCTCTGACACCTTACGTCACATCAACAATTTCCAGTTCCCTGGCCCCTACCGCTTCCTCTTCACCATGGACGTCCAATCCCTCTACACCTCCATCCCCCACCAGGATGGTCTGAGGGCCCTTAGCTTCTTCCTCGAACAGAGGCCCGAACAATCCCCATCCACCACTACTCTCCTCCGTCTGGCTGAACTTGTTCTCACGCTGAACAATTTCTCCTTCAACTCCTCTCACTTCCTCCAAATAAAAGGTGTGGCTATGGGTACCCGCATGGGCCCCAGCTATGCCTGTCTCTTTATGGGGTATGTGGAACATTCCTTGTTGCAGTCCTACTCCGGCCCCCTTCCACAACTCTTTCTCCGGTACATCGATGATTATTTCGGTGCTGCTTCATGCTCTCGTCAGGACTTGGAAAAATTTATTAATTTTGCTTCCAATCTCCACCCCTCCATCATTTTCACGTGGTCCATCTCTGACACTTCCCTTCCCTTCCTTGACCTCTCTGTCTCAATCTCTGGTGATAGACTGTCCACCAATATCCATTACAAACCCACCGACACCCACAGCTATCTCGACTACAGCTCCTCACACCCCACTTCCTGTAAGGACTCCATCCCATTCTCTCAGTTCCTTCGCCTCCGTCGCATCTGTTCCGATGATGCTACATTCAAAAACAGTTCCTCTGACATGTCCTCCTTCTTCCTTAACCGAGATTTTCCACCCACGGTCGTTGACAGGGCCCTCAACCGTGTCCGGCCCATCTCCCGCGCATCCGCCCTCACTCCTTCTCCTCCCTCCCAGAAACATGATAGGGTCCCCCTTGTCCTCACTTATCACCCCACCAGCCTCCGCATTCAAAGGATCATCCTCCGCCATTTCCGCCAACTCCAGCATGATGCCACTACCAAACACATCTTCCCTTCACCCCCCTTATCGGCATTCCGTAGGGATCGCTCCCTCCGGGACACCCTGGTCCACTCCTCCATCACCCCCTACTCCTCAACCCCCTCCTATGGCACAACCCCTTGCCCACGCAAAAGATGCAACACCTGCCCCTTCACTTCCTCTCTCCTCACCGTCCAAGGACCCAAACACTCCTTTCAAGTGAAGCAGCATTTCACTTGCATTTCCCCCAACTTAGTCTACTGCATTCGTTGCTCCCAATGTGGTCTCCTCTACATTGGAGAGACCAAACGTAAACTGGGCGACCGCTTTGCAGAACACCTGCGGTCTGTCCGCAAGAATGACCCAAACCTCCCTGTCGCTTGCCATTTTAACACTCCACCCTGCTCTCTTGCCCACATGTCTGTCCTTGGCTTGCTGCATTGTTCCAGTGAAGCCCAACGCAAACTGGAGGAACAACACCTCATCTTCCGACTAGGGACTTTACAGCCTTCCGGACTGAATATTGAATTCAACAACTTTAGGTCGTGAGTCCCCTCCCCCATCCCCACCCCCTTTCTGTTTCCCCCTTCTTTTTTTTCCCAATAAATTATAAAGATTTTCCTTTTCCCACCTATTTCCATTATATAAAAAAAAACCCACTAGAGCTATATCTTGAGTGCCCTACCATCCATTCTTAATTAGCACATTCGTTTAGATAATATCACCAACTTTAACTTTAACACCTATGTGTTCTATTGTACTATTGTTGTTGACATCTTTTGATGATCTGCTTCTATCACTGCTTGTTTGTCGCTACAACCACACCAACCCCCTCCACCTCTCTGTCTCTCTATCTCTCCGCCCCCCACACACACACCTTAAACCAGCTTATATTTCAGCTCTTTCCTGGACTCGAACTCAAGTTCTGTCGAAGGGTCATGAGGACTCGAAACGTCAACTCTTTTCTTCTCCGCCGATGCTGCCAGACCTGCTGAGTTTTTCCAGGTAATTCTGTTTTTGTTTTGGATTTCCAGCATCCGCAGTTTTTTTGTTTTTTTACTTTTAAATTTACATGGAAATAACAACAAACAGGTCCTTTGGCCCAACAGGTGCACTGTGGCTGCAGTATTATGACCTACAGAATGCGCCACAGCAATTCAGCGAATTACATTGTCAGCACCTCCCTCTGCACAAGAAAGACAAATCAAGTTGCATGTGCCTTGGAAGGGTGCTTGGAAGTGTTGATGTGCTGCTGTCCTTGACCTTTTAGGTGACAGAGGTTACAGGTCTGAGAGGTGCGGTTGAAGAAGAGAGAATATCATCAACATCTCAGGCCAACCAGGGATGGTGTGAGGATAGGAATTGCCAGATTTTAGTGATAATGAAGGGACACAAATGTACATCTAATTCAGGATGATGTGTAACTCTAAGGGGGATTTAGAACCCGCCCATCAGAAATCACACCGACCGAGCAGCCCTACAGCCATAAAGCACTGCGGGGCTCATTAACCAGGGCTGAGTGGGTCTTCCGCCCCTCATTGGAGGCAGTGGTCCCGCCCTCTGGAGCTACTGGCCAGCCCCAGCAGTGCCAGGAAGGCATCAGTGCCGCTGCCAGGTCAGCAGGTGAAGCCCAAGGCCAAGTATCCCCGGATAAGGTAACCCCGGGGTCTTGGGCTGGGAGAGTTTGGAAATGTTAGGGACAGGGACAGTGGTGGGGGAGAGGGTGGGTTTAGGAGAGGGAGTGCGTAGGAACGAAGGGGGGTGTTCAGTCTATGGGGGGGGGGGGGCACCCTGCAATTGCCAAAGGGCATCCCCCGAAGGTTCCCCCTTCCTTCCCTCCCTTTAACCAATTCATGTTAAAAATCGGGCTTACCGCTCCAGCCCTGCTGCCCACGCCAAACATATTATAGTGTGGGCAGCGTACTATTAGGGTCAATAAGCTTGATAACAAAGATAAAAACAAAAAAACTGCGGATGCTGGAAATCCAAAACAAAAACAGAATTACCTGGAAAAACTCAGCAGGTCTGGCAGCATCGGCGGAGAAGAAAAGAGTTGACGTTTCGAGTCCTCATGACCCTTCGACAGAACTTGCGTTCGAGTCCAACGCAAGTTCTGTCGAAGGGTCATGAGGACTCGAAACGTCAACTCTTTTCTTCTCTGCTGATGCTGCCAGACCTGCTGAGTTTTTCCAGGTAATTCTGTTTTTGTTTTGGATTTCCAGCATCCGCAGTTTTTTTGTTTTTATCTCTGTGTTTAATTGACTGCCACTGCTCTTCAAGAAATGCCTACCTCCTTGAAGAAGTTCTGTTCCTCTCTGCGACAAGATTTCCGTATCTCTCTGTTGTCTTGCTCACCTTCCTTGCTTTCCATTTCCCTCCTAGCGTTTGACTTTGAGGACTCGAAACGTCAACTCTTTTCTTCTCCGCCGATGCTGCCAGACCTGCTGAGTTTTTCCAGGTAATTCTGTTTTTGTTTAAGCTTGATAACAAGCCTGATTGACCCGTAACTGGTCAGTTTAACATGTCATTTTAAAAGTGTTCATTTCAGCACCCAGCTGCTCCCCATAATATGGTACAAAATGTACCTTAAACAAAAACTCATTTTTGTGAGGAAGTTATAAGAATATTTAATGTGATATTTAATATTCCATGTGAAAAATATGAAGAAATCTGTATTTATACTGGCTACTGTGCAGATAAACTTCATGGGGTTTTGTTTTATATAGGAGACTGCTGTATTAGTTGAACACAGATCCAAAGCAGTTGTGAGATGAAAGGAAAAGAAAGTGCGACTTTCACTGCTATCAAATACAATCTAAAATACTTTTCATGAATACGACTCGACTTCCCTGGTGGCACGTGTGGTCTGGTACTTAGCTATACAAACAAGTGATGTGTCAAGTTGAAAACCTGCATTATTAATCTTAACCAGTGCAGTGGTAGGGGTTAATGTGAGCTGGATAAAGCAGACATGGTTTCTGATTGCTGTCACATGGCTCCTGCTTCAAAGTGCAAGTATTCAGACCCTGACTAAGGACAGGATCAAGTTTGGCTATGAAGTTCTCTCAATTTGGAGAGACTGCTCATGCTCGCTGTCTGGGACCACACATGAATGGGCACTTGGTCAAGGCACTAGACGGCTGTCAGGCTAGAGGACCCCTACACCTACAGAACCATGCCTCAGCATGAGTCAGTAGCACCTTGACGAGGTGGAGAGGAAAATGAGGAATAAACTATCACTGACCCTATTCAAAATATCGAAACAACTTGTATATGTACTTTATCATCCCTCTCTTTATTTTTTGACAGGTGCAGTGGCATCTGGCACATGAGTGCATAAAGGAGATTAGTTTAGACAAGCAGAGTGCTGTTTCTTAATTAAGAACGATTGAGTACACAAAACTCTTGTAAGTCATTGCTTTCTGGGTGGATAGATGGCTCAAAATTGAACTAAGTTGTTGACACTTTCAAAATTCTGATTATGTTTATTTGGGATTGTTGCAATAAGTAAAAACACCACAGGGAAGGTGTGGGGTCAGAGTAGACTGAATGGAAATGGCCTAAATGGAACTGTGGTTTGGTCTAATTAAGATTAGCTGTTTTTCCAGTTTAGACAGGTTGTTAGGATCATCGCTTTTTAATATTCTTTTATATTCTTATTTTTAAAAACTAACACAATAAATTTTTTGTTTTCCATTTTGATACCCAATCTAATATTGTTTCCTGTTCTTGCTATTTAGTTTATCTTTATCTGTCAATTTCTCTGTTTGCTTTGTCTATTTCTAATATCCCTACCTCTTTTCATTTCCATTTTGCATTGCAGCAGCTCAGTTGTTTTGACCTTATTTTGACTACGATCCTTCCAGGAATTTCTAAATGGCAGAGATGGAGGGGAGTACTAGTTTGGAAGACTGGAAGGCCATGTTCCTTGAATGGTGGGTGCTTGCTTCTTTTTTAAAGAATAACAGGAACCCCAACCGAACCCAGCCAATTTGATGAACTTGGTTCCCTATTAGATGAAGAGTGCTACGGCAGAGGCCTCAGACAAGCAGCAAGTAGGATTCCTGCTTCTGGAGTAGAGATTGCGAGGGGGTGTTGGTGCGGGGGTGGGTGGATTGTGTCCATGCAGTATGGTTTGGAGAGTTGGGGGGTTGATGGTAAGCGTCAGAGATAAGGGGTTGCTTATCAGGAGGGTGCGTGTTGGTTCTGGTTGCTGACTGTGAGGGTCGGGGGGGTTGGAAATCATGGGGTGGGGTGGGGGTGGGGTGGGGTCAGCGTTAGTGATACCAGTCGGGGAAGGGATGCAATTGCAATGGCAGAGGCCTGATCAGAGTGGAGGAAGCATGTTAGCTTAGAGGGGGCTGGGAGGAAGTACCCGTGTTTGCCCTAGCCTACAAGCAATGTTGGAAAGGCCATGGTTAAATTTAAAATAGAGTTAAAGTGTGAGGCACGGAGCCTCATAAGAATATTTAAATGGACAACTCCTCTCCTTGAAGCAGTGTAGCTGTCACCGCACACCACATGACATCCCCTTCCCCCCAATCTCTGTTAAAATTGGAAGTGGGTGGGTTGAGTATGGGATTGAGATAGTTTACACCCCATTCAACCCAAATCCATTTGTTATGGAAGTTAATACTCCCCTTATTTCCTTTAATTACATTTCCCATCAGCCCTACGTGTTTTCTAATCCGTGTACGTTACTTTCATCACAAGTCTTCTTTTTACCTTAACGTTATTTTGCAGAGAAGTTATGGGACTTTGCTTCCCTTTTGCTAGCCCTTCCCAATTTGCCTATTTTTTTTAATGAAGGACAGTTATGTAATATGAACATTTTATTGCACGGACATATAAGCTGAATGACATCTGAGATAATTCAATGCTGAGCACTGGAACTGCACAAAGCAAACCAATACACAGCTGTATAGTTTAAAGAGATTTGGCATACCATTGTTTTCCTGTTTTTCTGACGTTCCCATCCATCTTTAAGCATTTGACAGGCAATAGGAAAATATTTCTGATGTATTGAGAATCAAAAAATTTGTCTTGTTGCAGAGCACTGGGTTTGACTGCCAAACCTTTTGTGACAGTAAAGATAACTTTTAAAATAAAATTAGCAATAGGATTGAAACATCCGCTCCCAAATTTTTAAAATATATTTTCTTCCCTTTTCTAACTGGTTCCCCTCCACTCTTATGGTATGCAACATCCTTTGCTCAGTCAGAGAAAGTAGCAATGGAGGTAAACACAGACCAGCAGACGACAGTAAGCTAGATAGGGCACATTATTGATCATGACTTTATTCAATGGCAGCACTAACTGCTGGTACTTGCAAATGTGATATTTTACAGCTTAGCAGTTACGTAACTTTTTATCACTGCTGCCATGATGGAAATCAGGTCTGAATCACTTGCAGTTACTTTGAACAGGAAAGTTACACACAGGTTTCCTGCCCAGCGCGAATTGCATACCCACCGATGACAGCAGCCCCAAAACTATTTAATGGATTGTAGGTGGGACTTTGGATGAATCAGATAGGCCAGCAGCTCTGTAGTCCCAGCAGCGGCAGTGGCCAGGACTGGGACTACAAGCAGTCCGCAGATTCTAAGTCCTGGGGCAGAAATTTCCCCCCATCGGTGGGGTTGTGCTGGGGTGGGCGGGAGCGAGCGTGAACCCGATGCTGATAGGCCTTCAATCGGATGTACGCTGTCAGCGGGACCCACACTCAGAAGCGCTGTGCGCTCCCTGTGTGGGCAGGGGGATTCTAGTGCTGAAATCTTCCTGAGGCAGCTCTGTGCCTCAGGGAGATTAGTTTAAGTTTTGAAAAATTTAATAAAGGTTAAAAAAAAGAATTTTAAGGACATGTCCCCTCATGTGAAACTGTCACGTGAAATGGGATGTGTCCATTCATTTTTTCAAACGATTTTATGTAATTAATAAACCCTTCATGAGCCCTCATCCCGCCTGTGGGTGAGGTTTTATGAAAATATGCAAAGGCCGCCTGGGCACTCTGCCTGTCCACCAACCTTAAGGTTGGACGTGCAGTATTCTTAACAGCTTTAATTATTTTATTAATGGCCTTAATAGGCCTTTGACGGATTGGGGGGGGGTGCGTGCAGCAGTGTTGGCTGCACGCCCACTGAACTGGCAATCTCAATGACGTGCAGTGAAGTCACCGTGTGTCATTTTACGTGTTGGCGAGTGGGTCTTGCCCCCGCTCGCCGGTGGGAAAATTCTTCCCCTGGAGTCCAAGACCAAGTAAGTGAGAGGTGGTTGGTCAGGTTGGGGGGGACTCACAGCAGGGAGTGGTGAAGTGAGGCTCGAAGTGGGAGGAGATCTTGTTTGAGAGGCCGGGAATAAGGGTGCAATTTCGGGGGGGGGGAAGACCTTGAGATGGGGGTATCCAATGTGGAATGGGGGCCTTTGAGAGATGTACTCCATCTTCACACCCAAGGCCCGAGCAGAATGACCTGTCGGGCTTCCTCCTGCTCATGAACTCCTCCTGTCAGCCTCAAAGTTGTGGCCAGGCAGGAAACAGCTGGGATGAGAGTGGGGGTGGGGATTTGAGGGAGGTGGCCACCCTTGGCCTCGTTCAACTCCCATAAAATTGTGACATTGGGGATGGATAGGAGGGTGACAGGAGGGCCACCCATGGATTTTACAGGTCTGCAATCCATTAGCAGGGGACTGTAAAATTCTGTCCCTTGTGTTTGTAGCTTGATACTTTAAAACATACTTCAATAATCAAAGAAATAATTAACATAGATCAATCACAAATGATATTTTGAAAAAGCATCAAGAAAATTAGAAACGAAAAATTTATATGACCTCAGGATGTCCCAATGCACTTTACTTTTGAAGTGGAGTCACTGTAATATAAAAGATGCATTTGACAATTTGTGCACAAAGAACCACAACCAGCAATGAGTTAATGACCAGTCAATCTATGTTCTTAGTGATGTTGGTTGGGGGTTAAATAAGAGCAAGGATACTGGTGAATATACCCCTGGGCATCTTCAAATAGTGCTTTTGGATCATTTATGTCCAACACAGAGGGCAGATGGGATCTCAGTTTAATATCTCATCCTGCTCTGAGTACAGCATTACCTCAGTACGGCACTGGAGTATCAGTCTGGATTACATGCTCGGGTCTCTGGAGACGAACCCATACCCTTCTGACTCAGAGATGACAGTGTTAGCAACTAGCCCCAGGTGTCATCTTAAATCAGGGAGACATTTTATTTGTCTGGCAATCATTTTAAAATTTGACAAACAACAAGTGGACACTTGGCAACTATGAATACAGATGTTAGAGCAATGGATGTAGTTGTAGCTTACGTCACCACAAGGTCATGTCCCACTGCAATCCCAATGTAACTATTTCCTGTGTGTCATATGCAAAGCTATTGGATTTCAATTCTCATGCAGAAAAAACTAAATTGAAGAATGCGGTTCTAAGCACTAATAAAAATCCTGACATTTAATGTAATGAAAAGGAACTTAATTGATTCAGAAACCTTGGGCTGGATCTTCAATGCGGAGTCAGGGACCCAGAACCAAGATAAATTTTGCGTCCCAACCCCATGCCGCAGCTAGAGCGATACTATTTTTAAATTCAAATCCAAGTTCAATTTTCAAATTCTAATTGGACAGGAGGCGAGTTCAGTGCCCCAATTGTGGCGCCAAGCGCCTCCATGTGGCAGGAACTGCCTGCCTGGTGCTGGTGGCAAAGTCATGTGGCAGCCATATTGGAGGATTTGGCTGCCTTGCTGAAGAGAGCAGACAGCTCCCCACAGGGCCAGCAGTGTCTACAGTGATGAGAAAGACCACGCAGCAAAAACAAAAGTTCAAAGCTAGCACTGTGCATGTAGGTCCATGAGAAGTTGCAACGCTAAGACAAATAAACTTTCCTTGGCCCCATGGCGATCCCAACTAATGTGCACTAGACAATTTGGGTTTGCAGAAATAAAATTTAAAAATTCCCAATCTGCACTGGCAGGCCTTTTGAGCTTAGGGCCGTTAATTGGTAGCTAGTAGGTTTCCCATTTTCTTCACCCTGCCAGCCCTTTGAAAATTACAAACTATCCCAAAGGCATCAGGATCCTGAGATGAACTCTGGGGTCGTGATTTTGAAGTCGGACCCACACCAGGTCCCGACC
The DNA here is from genome assembly GCF_017639515.1 of Carcharodon carcharias. Lineage (NCBI taxonomy): Eukaryota > Metazoa > Chordata > Chondrichthyes > Lamniformes > Lamnidae > Carcharodon > Carcharodon carcharias. The sequence continues at coordinate 169,865,790 of NC_054470.1, forward strand.
CCCACTGCCCATTTAAAATCTGACCCTTTGATGCAGTGACCCTAACCTTGGTCATGAGTCCTTAATCAAGACTTTTCTTTTATTAAACATTGTTTTTTGAGCTTGTTCGCTTTTTTGATAACGTGCATTTTTTTTTGTTGCCCTGATCTTTGTATGTTGGCATGTATGCTTCTTCAATTTTCACTGATGTGGAACTGATGAACACAGAATGAATCAAGGAGTTAGTTTATTTTAGCAGAATATGCATGACTGAACAGACTTTTAACTTCTTTATACTTCCCTTTATATGTAAACAACAAAGCATTTGGTATTCCCCATGCATACCAAATGAGTGCTCCATACATTTCTAATAATGATTTTCATTGGGGGAACAGGCAACTTTTAGCAAGATGAATGAAAGTAAAACTGTCATTAAACTGTCATTTCTACAGTTTAGCTGAATCACTACAGTGCCTTCTTATAGAATGCAAGCACTAACATGTTCTCAACTTTGGCATTTACTTATCTAGGGATGCAGAAACTGAATTTTCAAGCTCTGTCACTTACAGTCTTTGTAATGCTTTCTGATTCCACATAGTCTGTGACTGACATAATATGTCACACCAACATGCTGTTTGGTCTGAATATCTTACGTGCAACGTCTGTGATCCACATAGGCTGTAAATGAATAAAACATTCAGATTTCCTGTGGTTTTTTTTCATAAATTACTAATGCAATGTCTGCTCTTTCAAGTTGGCGAGAAAGCAAAGAGGCCGTGTCAAACTGGGGCACCTCTGTAACGAAGCACCCTGAGGAGCTTGTGAAATTAAACCACGCTTCAATGCACAAAAATGACCTCAGTGTAATGTGGGAAGCTGTGAGAAAAGTTTTGTTAGTTGGGTGCTTGCAGGTTGCCTTCTATTTTCACAATGCACGAGGTTAGTCAACAGCCAGCAGATTGTTTTTTCCCTCTTTCTTCAATGTCAATTTGCTTCTTCTTTTTTGTCTCCTCAATGCCTTTAATCCTTTCTTGAGTATGCATTCATGGACCCGTTTAACCCTCCGATATTTCATCCAACTACCTAATATTTAAGGGTGAGCCTCGATAGTGAATAGGCCTCATCCAATATCTGCACATGTATGTCTCCATCAGCAGTCACTGGTCCCTGTCTGCTTTCCGCTCCTGAGGTGAGAAAGGCTGCCCTTGACTTCAAGGCAACATTTGACTGAGTGTGGCATCAAGGAGCCCTAGCAAAACTGGAGTCAATGGGAATCAGAGGGATAACTCTCCGCTGGTTGAAGTCATACCTAGCTCAAAAGAAGATGGTTGCAGTTGTTGGAGGTCAGCCATCTCAACTCCAGGACATCACTGCAGGAGTTCCTCAGGGTAGTGTCCTCAGCCCAACTATCTTTAGCTGCTTCATCAATGACCTTCCTTCCATATTAAGGTCAGAAGTGGGGATGTTCGTTGATGATTGCACAATGTTCAGCACCATTCGCAACTCCTCAGATACTGAAGCAGCCCATGTCCAAATGCAGTAAGACCTGGACAATATCCAGGCTTGGGCTGACAAGTGGCAAGTACCATTCGCGCCACACAAGTGTCAGGCAATGACCAACTCCAACAAGAGAGGATCCAACCATTGCCCCTTGATGTTCAATGGCATTACCATCACTGAATCCCCCAATATCAACAGCCTGGGGGTTACCACTGACCAGAAACTGAACTGGCCAGCCATATAAACACCGTGGCTCCAAGAGCACATCAGACGCTAGGAATCATGTGACGAGTAACTCACCTCCTGACTCCCCAAAGCCTGTCCACCATCCACAAGGCACAAGTCAGGAGTGTGATGGAATACTCCCCACTTGCCTGGATGAGTGCAGCTCCCACAACATTGAAGAAGCTGGACACTGTCCAGGACATAGCAGTCCGCTTGATTGGCACCACACCTCCAACATGCACTCCCTCCACCACTGATGCACAGCAGCAACAGTGTGTACCATCTACAAGATGCACTGCAGCAATTCACCAAGGCTCCTTAGACAGCACCTTCCATATCCACGAACACTATCACCTAGAAGGACAAGGACAGCAGATATATGGGAATACCATCACCTGGAAGTTCCCCTCCAAGTCATTCACCATCCTGACTTGGAAATATATTGCTGCTCCTTCGCTGTCGCTGGGTCAAAATCCTGGAACTCCCTCCCTAACAACACTGTGGGTTTACCTACACCACATGGACTGCTGTGGTTCAAGAAGGCAGCTCACCACCACCTTCTCATGGGCAACTAGCGATGGGCAATAAATGCTGGCCCAGCCAGCGAAGCCCACATCCTGTGGATGAATAAATTTTTAAAAAACCATTCCAATTGAATATCGCTGAACACATCGCTACCCTGTTTGAGATAAACCAATGCAGTACCTAAAGGTGATTGAACTTGTAACGGATCATAGAACCAACATTAAAAAGAAAAGCTTGCATTGATTTATAGCCATTCATGACCACCAGATATCCCAAAGCACTTCATAGCTAGTGAAGTACTTTTTGAAGCGTAGTCATTGTTGTAATCTAAGAAATGCAGCAGCCAATATGCGCACAGCAAACTCACACAGACAGCAATATAATAATCACCAGATAATCTGTTTTTTGTGACGCTGATTGTGGGATAAACAATGGCCAGGACACCAATGATAACTCCCCTTCTCTCCTTTGAAGCAGTGCCATGGGAACTTTTACATCCACCTGAGCGGGCAGTTGGAGTCCTGATTTAACGTCCCATCTGAAAGATGACACCTCCGACAGTGCATTGCCCCCTCAGTTCTGCACTGGAGTGTCAACCTTGATTTTTCAAACTCGAGTCCTAGAGTGGGACTTGAACCCAGAGACTTATGACTCTGATAAGAGAGCTATCAACTCTCTGATCCATGACATTCTTAGACAGAAACAAGATCTCTCTGACTATGGAAAACTGATTAAAAACTATTTTGGGCTGACTTTTCCAGTTACTTAAATGCTAACGGGTGGTACCAGACATGGTTAAAAGTTGAGACCACTTCCTCTGATAAACAGCCCCCAAGACAGTGAGGCCCTCTTCTTCTATGTATTTGCACACACAAGTCTCAGTACAATGAAATCTCTCTTCCTCCCAGATACCTGGATGGATATTTCTCATAACAGAGAGACCTTTCACAACCAACACACCCATAGCAACAACAAGACAAATGCTAGATTATCCACATGAAAATAACAATCAGCCCAGTGGTCTCTTATATTAAAAAGTACAGTTCCTGACATCCAATTTTAACTTTTCTACAAATATGTGACATTTTAAATAAAATATACTGTACAGACAGTGCAGAAATGCAATTTACAAATGACAGGTGTATTCACTCACGCATAAACACTGCACATCAAATTAAATCCACAAACAAATCCACACCTAAATGAAACACCAATAACTTTTCCCTGTTTACCGAACAATAGGCTTACCTGAGCTGCCAACCCTCCAGAATTCTCTTAGAGTATCCATGAATTATAGGTTAATCCTCATGCTCTGCTTCAAGCAACCAATAGAAAAATCTAGAGATAAAAACAAAAAAAACTGCGGATGCTGGAAATCCAAAACAAAAACAAAAACAGAATTACCTGGAAAAACTCAGCAGGTCTGGCAGCATCGGCGGAGAAGAAAAGAGTTGACGTTTCGAGTCCTCATGACCCTTCGAATCTACTTGTTGTATTTTATAGGTTACCAGCTCATGGAGAAGATATAAACGAACACATTTGCAATAAAATGACAGTTCATCATGAAGTGCTGCAGTGAGAGTTATATCTGGGTTTACTAAAGTGAGTTACTACAGTATTGTGACTGGAAAAGGTAAGTGACCAAAAAAAAGTGGTTGTCACATTGTTATTTTTGACAACTGACACACTATCAAGTGAAAGAACAGCACTGTAAAAATGAAAATGTCTTCAGATGCATTGGAATAGATTATCTATTGGATAAAGTGCTGTTCCACTTTGTACAAATTGGAAGGCTAGGCCAGTGTGAAATCCGGAGTTAATTGTTTAAACTCTCCCCAGGGCTTTTGATCATTCTTTGCTGAAGAGTTGAACCATCTATTTGTTGTGTGAAATTTTTGACAGATGTCTGAGCTTTCATTCATTCTTTGCAGAACATGTCAGCCATCTGTTTGGCTGTTTGAAAGCTTTGAGAGATGTATGAGCTTTTGGCTGGCTTCAAATGCACTAATGAAATCTGTACTGCCAAGTTGTTTTCACAGCTGCCCTGGGGAATATGAGTTTGATGGCATCGCTGCCTTCCAAAGCATTAACAAATTCTGCATTCCAAAGTTTTCTTGCACATGCTGCCCTGTGTAATGTGAGTATGATGGCTTTGACTGATTTATTGGCTATTAAGCGAATAATGTTTTTTGAAATGCATATTCGATTGATCATTATTTATTTTGACAGATTTATGAGGTTCTGAGTGGGATGAGGGGGTTGAAAGCAGATGAGCATGGTGAGGGGCAGTTGAAGAGGGTTGAAGGGTGGAGGGAACTGAAGTGGAAAGGCGGGGGTTGGGGGTGTGAAGCTGATTGGGACTTTATACTGATATGAAGAACTAGGCTGATGACCCTGGGAATGGAGGCAGGCCTTTTAAACTGGCCCCCTCAGCACTTGCCTGTCTTCAACTCCAGGCTGTCCTGCTCTCCAGCAAATGAAAACCTCACCTGCCAGCAGTCCAGTAGGATTGTGAAAATTCCCAACTCATGCATCCATAGTGGAAATCTAGCCCACTGCTTCAGCCCTTTCATCAGGTCAAGACCTGAAACATGAACTCTATTTGTCTCTCCATAGATACGGCCAGAAACAAAGGGGAAATAATGGACATAATATATTTGCATTTCCAAAAGGAATTCAAGGTACCGTACATACCGTACACCCAAGAGAATGACAATGAAGGTATCGAACTCGGGGAGAGAGACTGCGAGGTTCTTGAGCAAATCGATATAGGGAGTGGCAAGGTATTGGAGGTGTTGGCAGGCTTAATAACGGACAAATCTCCAGGACCAGATGATTTGTGTCCAGACTGCTGAGGGAGGCAAGGGAGGAGATCGCAGGGACTCTGATCCAAATTTTTAATTCCTCTCTGGCCATGGGGGAGGTGCCAGAGGACTGGAGAACAGCTCATGTGGTTCCGCTATTTAAGAAGGGTTGTAGACATACGCCAGGGAACTACAGGCCAGTGAGTCTCACGTCAGTGGTTGGGAAACTTTTGGTCCCCTTATCTAAGGAAAGGTATACAGGCATTGGAGGCAGTCCAGAGAAGGTTCACTAGGTTGATCCCAGGTATGGAGGGATTTTCTTATGAGGAGAGGTTGAGTAGGTTGGGCCTGTACTCATTGGAATTTAGAAGAATGAGAGGCGACCTTATTGAAATATATCAGATTCTTAAGGAGCTTGACAGAGTAGATGCTGAAAGGTTGTTTCCCCTTGTGGGAGAGTCTAGAACCAGAGGGCATAATCTCAGAGTAAGGGGGCGCCCACTTAAAACAGAGATGAGGAGGAATTTCTTCTCTCAGAGGGTAGTCAATCTGTGGAATTCTTTACTGCAGAGGGCTGTAGAGGCTGGGTCATTGAGGATATTCAAGGCTGAAACAAAAACAAAAACAGAATTACCTGGAAAAACTCAGCAGGTCTGGCAGCATCGGCGGAGAAGAAAAGAGTTGACGTTTCGAGTCCTCATTCAAGGCTGAGATAGACAGCTTTTTAATCAGTAAGGGAATCAAGGGTTATGGGGAAAAGGCCGGAAAGTGGAGTTGAGGATTATCAGATCAGCCATGAAGTAATTGAATGATGGAGCAGACTCGATGGGCCAAATGGCCTACTTCTGCTCCTACTTCTTATGGTCTTATCTGGTAAGTATTTCTAGCATTGTCTGTTTTTATTTTAGATTTCCAGCCTTCACAATATTTTGCACTGGAGTGCCAGCCTTAATTTCTGAGCTCAAGCCCTGAGTGGAACTTGAACCCCAAACCTTATGGCCCAGAGGAAAGTGTTCCAGCAACTGAGCCACAGCTAACGCATGAATTGATGCTGAAGTAGGCATATCACTCATAGCAACCAAAGGGACTAATATGTGAAAAGCTGAAAAATATTATAGTTGAAGTTGGTGTTAGCTCATTCTGTTTTTCACCTATTATTATCCATTATTATTTCTGTGGTAGGTCTGCAGAATAGGTTTGCTGTTTTTCTGCGCATGTCAATGGTACTGAGAGAAGTTTCTTGCATGAAAATTAAAACATGTACACTTCCGCCACATAACAACAATAAAACCTGATTTGTGTTTTCTTTGTTACATTGGCACTACACACAAAAGAAACCATCTGCTTGGATGATAAATAATGATGGCTTAAAAGTTCAAGGTCTCAGATGCTGAATTCCGGATGAAGGAATACTACCAATTAGTTTTTCAATGAGGTCTTCAAAGATGTAAAATGATTTGTTTATATCAAAGTAATGCTTTTGCTGACAATTTATTTTCATGAAAGCTTTTAGAGAGCAATTAAAACTAAATTGTTGAGTCTGTAACAATAAATGCAGAAAGACTCACCTGTTGGGTGGTCTAATAATGTAATTCAGATAAACAAAAGGATTCAACAACCCTCTAAACAGAACTTTATTTCATTTAAACACAATTAGCAAATGATCCATGTGGGTTTTCAAGGTCAGAAATTAACAGGTATTGCAACATTTAAATAATTGTAACAAAAACATTTTCAAATTGCTTAGCCAAAGACTGATTTTTCTTCTTAACCCAAAGTTCCTAAAACCAAATGTAGCTACCCTTCTGCTGAGCTGTGTGAAGTTAACTGAGTGAATTCAGATTGGATTGAACCTGTGGCGTACTTTCCTGCTCTGTATGACTCAATACCATGTTGGTAAAAATGCTGAGTCATATCAGAATATAGTAGTCCCTAGTTCAAAGGCACTCAGTCGTCTTGGGGTGTCTGGCATTGGGAAGGAGTGGGGCGGCTGAAAACCACCCACCCTGCCCTTGCCTCCGACCCTCCCCCAGCCCACCCATCTTCTGCAACTTGCAACCCATGACCCCCAACCCACCCTCACTCTTTGATCATGGGTCTCTCATTGAACTGGACCTCTGTTGGGTGCTCCTGGTAGAGCTGCCTGTATGGAGAGCTGCCAGCCTCTGATTGGCCGGCAGCTCTCGGGGGCAGGATTTCCTCCAGTGTCCTAAATCCCTGGGAAGGCCTGATGGTGGCCACTTGATTGCCTGATAGACACATAATCCGTTGCCTGAATTAAATTGGACCCAACATTTAAAAAATTCACAAATCTTGAGAGGCATTATGACCATGCCTAACCTGCTTCATTCGATGTCCCAGTGCCCACATATGTGCATTTTCAAGTGAGGATCACTGTACTCAGTATCAATACTCAGGGATTAGGAGAAAACCTGGAACCATCTTGGATTGTATGGGTCAGTTTCACATTGAGTAGGCCATTTACCTGCCCTGCTGTAGGGCAATCTTTTAGTAACAATTCCTTTATTTAAGATACTATTAGCAGTTGCCTCTGCTTTACAAAGGTTACAGTATTCACATTTTTGCTAATTCATTTTGTAGATAATACATGTTAATTAAGGTTATAAGACTGCACAAACCATTTATGATTTGCTATCATTATAACACATAAAGATCTCTCTTTTCAGCAATATTCAAGTTCTGTGTTACCAAGCAATTGCTTATATTCTGATAAACATAGTCACAGTCTGACCAATATGTGATTCCTATCTAACAGCAATATGGTTGATTTTTCATAGCTCAACTAGGGACAGAGATGAATAACGGTCTCATGAGTGACACCCATATTCATACACACCACTGCAACTGTAACACAATTCAATATTGTGTTACATTAAAATGAACAGCACACAATTCACCACAACTCTGTGGCTGATTCACCACATTTGGTGTGTAACTATTGTATTGGACGACACTGGTCTAAGCAGATCCCTTGAAGCCAGAACCGAGGTCTTTAGCACATGCCGCATCACTTCCTGTATACATCACAAACTACATGACAGTGCAAACCATCAAGTACTTCTACTAACTCAACAGCAGCCATTAGAAATCAATCAACAAGTAACCTGAGTGTGATTAATCACTTTAAATTCTTCAGTGGGCAACTTCTTCCCTACAGCCAAATGCACATTCAGTTGTACAAGGGTGTTAGCTGGAGCATTGAGGTCAAAAATGGCAATGCAAAAGTCAAATCAGTGTTAGACAATGACTAACATTGCAATCTGTCTCTGCATACTTCTGGTACATGCTCCTAGTGCCAGAACTACAAATCCAGCCAAAATGACGCAGGGTACAAAAAGTGCCTGCGCAACATGGACAGCATTTTGGACATGAGGCAGCACCTTTAGCACCGAAAATATGGGCGATACAGAGCTGGATTTTGAGGCCAGTATTGTTTAACACTGCATGCCTTTTCCAAACCTAGCTTTACAGTCATTTCGGCTCCTGAAGAAATGTATGAAATTGGCTCAAGGATAAATAGATCATGTTGAGAATCTTAGTCACATGAATGATCATGTCCTGGGATGAGGGTTTGACTAACAGTATCCATACCCCAGCTGGAAGTGAGTACTTTTCCCTGTACCCAGCACGCAGGAGGGAAAGTTTCCAACAGCATTAAATCTTTATCGTTGGTCAAACTTTTCCCATCTTTCAGAGAACCTGTCTACCCTCCAGAATAGTTTGTCTGTCACATTCAGAATGCAACTATATGAACGATTCCACGCTAATCTCCTCCAGGTGCCTGAAAAGAACCTGCAGCAATGTATATCTAAAAGTGACTGCTGTGACTTATACAGCCTCAGGGCAGAACAATTGGAGCCACTGAGGCATTCTTTCAACTTGGAGATATCATTTGACTTAATCATGTTATCCCTTTCTTCATTCACTTTTGCCTCCTTAACAGTTTGATAATACTTGATAATGCGTTCTTTGACTTGTACAGCATTTCAACTGGGTATAACCTTTTCCAAATTATCCCCCTCTCTCTGACTTTGCATCTTCTGTTCATCTTTAAAACAGCAATGTATTTTGTCGCTGCAAGATGTATTCCTTTTGCTTCAATAGCAGTTAGAAAACCTGTATAGAATAATGCAAGTTGAACCACTTAAACTGCATAGAGTTTAAAATATTGAAAAAGCTAAATTTGTGGCAATTGCAATACCCATGGGTAAGAACTGAAATCAGTGTGAATAGCCTGCTGAATCAGCTCGCTGTAGCTGATTCTCAAGTTACACTACCATGCTCATGTTGTTGCACATCACTGAGATGTTAATTAGCATACATGCACATTTCCTCGAAAACTGTTCATGTTCAAGCAATGGGGAGGATCTCCTAGTTGTTCGTAAAACTCTTACCCCTTTTTCATAAGGCAGCGAATTGTAAATAGTGTATGAAAATTATATCTGCCGATTGGGCTGATGTCTGAGTTGCCCACCTTAGGTTTAACCATGTTGAAATCTGTAATTTTAGCAATCAGAATGTGAATCCAATCTATTGGAGCATCAGTACGATTGCCCATCATAACTAAAGACTGTGACGTGCTGAACTTATCCATCAGGTTATGCTAAATGAACAGATTTTTCATTGGTCTATTTTTGACCATTTTCCACCGCACCTTTAATTAGCGTAATTGCAGTAATTATTTTGTTTTGAAGAGGGTGTGCAATTTAGCAGTGTCAATGGGAATGGAAAGGAAAGTTACATTAGACTGATTAGACAAAGAAAGGTTTATAACCAATTTTTGCCAACCATCAATGTTTTATGTTGGTTGTGAATCAATCAGCATGTTAATTTGTTAGCATTTTACAAGAAAAATCTGATATTTTAAGTAAGATTTTTTTCTGTACTTATCAGTCAGAAGGCCAGATTAGAGGTTGTGGGAATCAATCAGATCAGTTAGAGGGTGGTACTAACATCTATCTGAATTACACATTACTCCCACTGTTGATTACATGAGAGGTTGAAACAGCAAAATGTTAAAATGGTTTCTAAAAGTCAACATTATAGGTTGATTGTTTCTGAGAGATGCAATTATAATCACATTGATTTATTGTTTCTATTGAAAGAAGTTAGATTGATATCAGATAAGCTGATAAAATACAGCTTTTAAAAACTTTTATTTCCATCAGAGGAATTTCTGGGATTTCCCAACTGTTATTAAATGTGAAGATTAATTTTCTTCAAGATTGGTTGCAGCCACTTTTTGAGATAAGGTCGATGGCCACTGACATGAATCCAAATAATGCTCAATTACCCAGGTTTGAAATAAAATATGGAATAGGTTTAGACCGGTGACTTCTATAGCATTCAGGAAATTACAATGAATTTCTCATATTAAGGGTTTTACTACTTTCATGCGCAAAGGTAGCCTATTATCGGGCAAATTGCAGCAATTCCAGTTATTATCTTTAACTTTGAATGCTGGGTCTCGTTTACTTACTACAAAATAGCAGGCAGTCACATGAGCGCACCGAGTGTTCAACAACTTTTATTATCAAAAATGTTTTCTAGCCTATGTTGTTCTTTTATCAACTGTGGAGAGAATGCACAATGGAGAGAGCTAGATACAAGGTGTGATAAATATGAGACTTTATAAAGTGGTTAAACTATCTCTTTTAATCTAAAGAAAGGCAGAATGTTCTGGATTAGGGGATAGTAATCAAACTGAAATCTGCCCAGAAACAGACCTATGTAATTTGGTTGCCTTGGGGATAAAGGTCCAGGTTAAAACTCAAAGGGCAGAATTTTCTGTCTCTTGGGCGGGCGGGCCCGACCCAATCTCCTGCAGGTCGGGAGCCGATCCCCGCTAACGAAGCAGGGCCCGCCGCCATTTTACGTGGGTGGGCCAATTAAGGCCCGCCCAGTATGATATCCGGTGGAAAGCGCTATGCGCTCCCTGTGTGGGCGGGGGATTTCCCAAAAGCAAGAGTGCGCTCTTCCGTGCACATCTCCCTGAGGCTAAGTGCAGCCTCAGGGAGATCGCTTACACTTTGAAAAATATGAAAAATAGAAAAAAAAATCCCTAACATGTCCCCCTCATGTGACAATGTCACATGAGATGGGACATGTTCATAACTTACATAATAACTTTATTAAACTTTTTAAAACCTGGTATGAAACCTCATCCCCCTGGTGGATGAGGTTTCATGTTTTTACTATTTGCCGCCAGGGCTCCTGGCCTGTCCACCAACATTAAGGTTGGACGGGCAGGTCCTTTAATTGTATAATTGATCCTGTCAATGGCCTCAATTGGCCACTGACAGGTCGGCGGGCCCGCAGCTGATTTTGCTGCGCCCCCTGAAGATTTAAATGGAGCGGGATGACATCGGGCTGGCCGGACCCCCCCCCCACTCACTGCCCTCTGCAGGCACTCACTCCACCCCGCCCTCCAAATCCTACCCACATACCTGATACACTTACCTTCTCCCTGGCTTGTCAAAGTGGCTGGACCTTTAAACTTGCCTGGTTTACGGTGCCTTAAAAAAGGGACACGGCTTACTTACTTTTGACTGAGCTGCCCTCGACTTCAGGCCTCGGGAACCTGCTGTGTTGCGTGCGGTAATTTTGTCTGGCCTGAGTCGGAAGGTTGGGCGAGCTAGGAGCGGCATCATTTTAAGGTAGAAACTAGGAGCAGAGTGGCAATCTGATGCAAGTGCCACTCCACTGGAAGTTACGGGCCATAAAGTCATACTAAAGTCCCAACAATTAGTTTTACTTGGGCAGAAATCCCACCCCCCCCCGGGGCGTTGTGCGGGGGGCAGGCAGGAACCCGATCAGCATCCCCGATCAGGGCCACGCAGCCATTTTATGTGGCAGGGCCAACTGAGGCCTGCCCAGCATGACGCACACCCGGAGGCTCCCTGTGCGGTCGGGGGGAGGGTGGGTAGAGATTCCGAGTGGTTCCCTGCGCTCTTTCGCGCATGCGCGAGAGATCTCCCTGAGGCACGGAGACGGAATGGAAATTTGAATAAACGTGGGAAAAAATTTTAAGGACACGTCCCCTCATGTGAAACTGTCTCATGAGCTGGGACATGTCCATTAATTATTTCGAAATTTTTTATTTAAATATTAAACCCTTCATGTAAACCTCATCCCACCCGTGGATGAGGTTTAATGAAAAATGCGAAGGCTGCCTGGGCTCTTTGCTTGCCTGCCAGCCTTAAGGTTGGACGGGCAGCTCAGTTAATTATGTTAATTACTTTTTAACAGCCGAGTCGGCTGTGCGCCCGCCGAACTGACAATCTAAATGACGCGCAGTGACGTCGGGACGCCCACCACTAGCCAACCCAAAAATTCTGCCCCTTGTTTTAAAATGTTACTCGTAACCGCTTCAGGAGAAACTTTTCATATTAAGGAAGACAGAATTGCAACCAGCTCCGTAAGTTTCAGAAAATGCACCAGATAAAGGGCTTGATATTAAGCAAGGAGGTTACTACAGTAAAATTGGGAGCCTGATTTAAATTTAATCACGTCAGGACTCAGGAAACCCAGCAGTGAACAGAAGCCGGGTCTAGGATATGGCTTTTACGACACTCCTTGTAGGCCTGAAGGAGCAGGACTCCTGTGCCCCTACATTGCTAGGTTTTCATCTCACTACCACACATGCACACGCTCCATGAAAATATCAGGGACATTGCCAAAAAAAAACTTTTGAGGAGTGACATGACCTTATGCAAAATAAATCTTGTGGCTGCAGCACTTAATCCCACTTCAGTGATTTTGAAATATAACATTGCTGTTAGTTGCACTTTTGTTTCCTTTAAGGTTTCCTCTCATAATAAAAATGATCAAATGTTAGCTATATCTGTAGCTGAAATGTTGACAAGACTGTTCCCCACTGTGCTTTCAGTCCAACACTATCGTTTCATAAAAGCTATACGCGCAGGGCTCGTTCTCAGTCTCAGGGTTTTTTAAAGCAGTGCTAAGATTTTCTGAAGCTGTTGGTCAATTTTAGTCAGTTTTTGTATGTTTCTGTGCAGGTTCACACTACCAGTTATTTTTAGCAAGCAGCTTTTGCCTCACACCATTTAGACATTCCAATGTTTTCAATCTGCTAGCTATTCATTTCCCAGAAGGAAAAAACAGTTCGGACCATTACTCTTATTTCCCAGTTTTTACCGGTGTTCCATTCTAAGGTACACAAGACCAGTTCGGACCAGTATTCTTGTTTCCCATTTTTTACTGTTTTTTCCTTCTGGGTTATTTTACAACAAACCTTTTTTTTGTTCCAAAACAAATTGATGATTCTGATTTGAAACAGGCCACAATTACAAACTCTGCATTGCACTGAGAAAAGATTAACATGTGGACTCACAGCAGGCAGCCATCACTGAACTATCTTTATTTACACCCTCCCAATAGAGATGGCAATAGAACAATATGCTCAGATCTTGCAATATACTACACTCCTTCACTACTTGAAAAAAAATTGTACATTAAAATGTAAAATGATACATACACATAATTTCCCAGAATACAATATGACTAAAGCAATATGAGCCATACTTGAAATTTACCAGTAAAATAAAAAACAAAATACTGCGGATGCTGGAAGTCTGAAACAAAAACAGAAAATGCTGGAAAAACTCAGCAGGTCTGGCAGCATCTGTGGAGAGAGAAACAGAGTTAATGTTTCAAGTCCGTATGACCCTTCTTCAGAGCTGAAGAGAAGTGGAAATGTGATGAAATTTATACTGTTTAAAAGGGGTGAGGCAGGTGGAGCTGGATAGAAGGCCAGCAATAGGTGGGGACAAAGGAGGGGTTGACAAAGATGTCATGAACTGAAGGACAAAGGGAGTGTTAATGGTAGTGGTTAGTGCTAAAAAAGGTGCTGATAGTGACACAAAGGTAAGAAATATTTCTTTCACATTTCAAAATGGCGACTACCCACACCAGGGGTTCACATTTTATACTCAGCGTATAAGTTAACCTCCATTTTTGCAATGAGGTTTGGAAGCTTCAAAGGTGGAGTTATATGCTGACATCTACAGTAACTTTATTTATAGCTCCCAACAGAGAGGGCAATAGAGAGGGCTATATAACAAAATGCTCAACTCTTGCAATCTACTACACCCCTTATGCTTTATTTTGACTCCCTCTTCCAAACGTGACTGGATATAGTTCCACAACACTTTACCCTAGTGACGTTCATTGTGTCTAAGCCAACTATTAGTATACTACTGATTGCATAATAAGTCCAATACTGTTGGCATAGCTACATAGGAACAGGAGAAAGCCATTTAGTCCCTCATGTCTGTTCCCCCATTCAATAAGATCATGGCTGATCTGTGTACTAACTCTATATGTTATCAGCTGCGGCTTCGTCAGTAGAACTCTTGCCACTGAATCAGAAGGTTATGGGTTCAAGGCCCAAATCAAGACCTGAGTGCACAGCTCCAGGCTGACACCCCAGTGCTTCAATTTACTGAGGTAGTGTCTTTCAGCTGTGACCTTATGCTGAGGGTTTGTCTGCCCTCTTGAATGGATGTAAAAAATCCCATGATGTCATTTTGGAGAAAGAGCAGGAGAATTATCTTTATCGTCCTGGCCAATATTTATCCCTTAATCAGTATTACAGATTACAGGTGTGTGTGTTACAGCTCACTCAGGGAGCAGTTGTTGTGGCAACATGCACTTTTACATGCATGTTTTAGTCTGGAGCTACAGATAATGATGGTAGAGGCTCCAATGTTCTTTCCATCACACAGCTGACAAGGAAGCTCTCCTGCTCTTACCACCTGCCATTGGCATATATTGGAAGGATTTGTAGACTGATACTCAATCTGCTTGGCCGTGTTATGAATGCCCCTTCCTTGGTCATCAAGTCCTGGGGTGGGATTCAAACCTGGAGCTTCTAGTTAAGTGGCAGGGACACTACCCACTGTGCCAAAAGACCTCCCAGATTACAAGTAGGCCCTGTTTAAAGCACACTCTAATAACTTGTTTTCGTTTTAGCGTGTTTTGTAAACTGGGGGCGTTCCCCAATAGCGCTACCTCCATTTTCATTTTAGCATGGTTACTGAACATGCTGTATTTTTTAAAAACAAACTGCTGCTTCCTCATTCCCCTCCTCGACTCTCCCGCTTCCCGCTTCCCTCTCCCAACTTCTCTAATCACTGCTTCCCACCTCTACTCTCCCACTCGCTGCTTCCTTCTCACAATTTCTACAGTCACCGCTCCCCACCGTAACCCTCCCGCTCACCACTTCTCTTGCCAACCCTCCTACCTCTCCATGCCGCTGCTTCCCTCCTGACACTCCCACTTGCTGCTTCCCTCCTGACACTCCCACTTGCTGCTTCCCTCTCTGACTCTCCCGCTCACCACTTCCCTCTCCTGACCCTCCCACCCACAACTTTGCCAAACCCTGTCGCTCACCACTTGCTGCTTCCCTCCGATTCTCTCGCTTGCCATTCTCCCACTCACTGCCCCGCTTCCTCACTCCCACTCACAGCCCCACTAACTCCCTCTTTCATTCCCTTCCTCTTGCCACCCCCTCCTGAGTTCACAGTGAGGGTTCAGGAGAGGAAATTAGTGAGTGAGAGGGAGCAGGAGGGTCGGAAGGGATTGGGAGAGAGAGGCTCGGTGAGAGTGAGGGTCGGGGAAGGGAAGCGGCAAACAGGAGGGTGGGGGAAACAGGCAGTGAGCAAGAGGGTTGGGAGAGGCAGAGAGTGGGACCGTTGGGAGAGGTGGCGAGTAGGAAGCAGTGAGCAGGAGTTAACTAGAAAGTTAACCTACTTATTATGGTTATTAAGAGCTCTTAAGTTGTTCAGAGTTAGTAAGAGGATTTTTAGGCTCAAGACAGCCAATAGATTTTTATTGTAAAAGTTACAGGTGAGGAATGTAACCCAGCCTTATTACATGTTTTCTTATTGGAAAGTGATTTTCATTTAGCATGTTTTTGTTTAGCACGTCGTTTTCTAGGAACATATGAGGAGTGCTAAATAAGTGGGAGCTCGTTGTGAACTAATTAACTATTGCCCTTCTTAAATTAAAATAGTGACTACACTTCAAACTTACTTCAGTGATTGTGAAGCACCTTGGGCAATGTTGAGGTCATGAAAGGTGCTACATAAATGCAGGTCTTTCTTTTTATATACTTTATTTTGCTCCATATTATTTAATGCCTTTAGTTAACAAAAATCTATTGTCAGTTTTAAAATTAACAATTGAGGCAGCACTGATTACCATTTGCAGAAGTGAGCTCCAAATTCAACCACCCAATGCGTGTAGAAGTGTTTCTAATTTCACTCTTATAAGGACTGAGTCTAATCTTAGACCTTGCCTTCTAGTCCTAGACTTCCCAACCAGAAGAAATAGTTTTGCTCTATCTATCCTATCTGTTCCCCTCAATATCTTGATCAAATCACTCCTTACCCCCCTAAATTCCAGACAACACAACAATTGTTTGTGTAACACACCACGGTACGCTTTCCAGTAAAGGTCACTGATAATCAGGACCACAGACCTTAGCTGGCTTCCCTCTCTGTAGCCCAGCTGTCACTGAGACCAACTGTAACATGCCACCTATGCAGATACGGTGGGCCGAATGGCCTCCTTCTAAACTGTAACAATTCTGTGATAGTTCCATTAAGCCAACTTACCAAAGGTCAGAAATTGAGCCCAAGGCCTTCTACTATGTATGGCTCAATTACGCATTGGGCAGGATCTTCCCCCCATCGGTGGGGGGTGGGGGGTGTGTGTGTGTGTGTGTGTGTGTGTGTGTGTGTATGTGTGTGTGTGTGTGTGTGTGTGTGTGTGCAGGTGCGGGCACAAGCAGGTGGGTTCCTGATCGGCAGCCCTAATCAGGGGTGCGCCGCCATTTTACGTGGGCGGGCCAATTAAGGCCTGCCCAGCATGACGTCCACCAGGAACTGCTGAGCGCTCCCTGTGCGGGCGGGGGGTGGATTCCATAAGCCAGGAGTGCGCTCTTTCACGCATGCACACACAGATCTCCCTGAGGCAAAGTGCTGCCTTAGGCAGGTCGGCTCAGGTTTGAAACATTGAATGAAGATTAGAAAAAAAATTACTGACATGTCCCCTCATGTAACAGTGTCACATGAGCTGGGACATGTGAATTTCTTTTATTTAGACACTGAATACAAATTTTAATATCCTCATGAAACCTCATCCCACCTGTGGATGAGGTTTCATGCTTTTTCAGAAGCCCGCCTGGGCTCCCAGCCTGCCTGCCAACCTTAAGGTTGGACGGGCAGGTCCATTGATTGATTCAATTACTTTATTAATGGCCTTAAGTAGCCATTGACAGGTCAGTGGGCGCGCAACCAACAACCCACCAACCTGAAAATGTTAATGGTGCAGGGTGATGTCGGAATGCCCACCTGACATCACCCCATGTCATTTTACACATCGGCGAGCGGGCCTCACCCCTGCACGCCCACCAGGAGATGCAGTCCCTTATGTCTATTCAGTGAGCTGCTAAAGAATCTTTCCTCTAAGCTCTTTAACATTTCTCCAGCAGACTTCCATTGATCGCAAATAACCACACTGAGAGTGGCTAAATTTCAAAGGTACTTTTTAGCTGTGAAGTGGTTTGGAATGTGCTTAAATTATAAAATTATAAATGTAAGGTTTTTTCTTTTGTTCCACTAATACAATGTTTATGGCGAAACCTGAAATCAAAATCTGGACACGATGACTCAGATCTTCCAGTCAACGGCGAGGCCAAGGCACTCGGTACAGACCACGATAAAAACTGCATCTTCATCTTCTTCGGTGAAGCTTTAGAGGTTTCCTGTCTCGGCTGCAAAGACATTCACGCAGGGTTCCGAGCTGTTTATCTCTACTCGTCAGAAGTCTGAAATTCACGTGCAAGACCCATGCATGTGCGTACATTGGGACTTCATGTGGGTCCCGATGTACAACAGTGGCAGGCGTCTCAACTTTCGCCACTACTTTCGGAAGATCCGGCCGAGTAAGAACAACTATTTCACAAACTAGTATCCAAACTGGCCAGCAGCTATGGCCTGTTCCCTTCACTCCCATAACGGCCTTACCTTACAGGTTTTCCCCTGCAGCTCACTTGTGTATGAAGCACTCAAGCAGCTTTTATTCTCTTCTTTCATATACTTGCGAGACAATTTTTAATAATATCTTACAGAAGAATCCTATAGTTTTACTTTGCAAGAAAAATCAACCTTTAAAATACAATGGTTTTTACATGATGCTATAATTAATAAATATTGCAGACTATTCAAGTCAAAATATTACTTACATTCTATTTTGCATAAAAGAATCTGTACATATGAGTTTCTTTCATGTCATATTTCAGATTTATTACCAGTCTAATTACATTCGTAGCATACTGAATCACATTGCTGTTGATTGCACTCTTCTACTTAGCAATTGACAGCACATGTCTGAACCTGGAGCTTTTTAATGTTATTCCAATGGAACTAACTCCGAGTATTTTTCATTAAAACTTTACCGTGAAATAACTCCCAACTTTCATCTTTGTTACAATATTCCTTTTCAAAACAAAAACACACTTTGAAATTATACTTGCAGTAGTTGACATGCATAAAAAAATCTGTATTAAATTGCATATGTTGAATGATTACACAGAATAACTGAATATCTGTAGTAACATGCACAAAATATCATTGCCAAGTAAAAGCCTGAATAGCTGATTTCCTTACACCAATGGCATATCTAAAGAACACCAGCCGGCTTCACTTGGAACAGGTTCTGTTTTATTTTTGGCTCATCAACAATAAAAACTTGAGTTTATATAGCATATTTAACACAGTAAACTTCTCAAGGCGCTTCACAGAACCATTATCAAACAAAATTTGACACCGAGCCACGTAAAGAAATATTAGGGAAGATGGCCAAAATCTTTGTCCAAAAAATAGGTCTTAAGGAGTGTCTCAAAGAAGGGAGAATGGCAGAAGGTTTACACAAGGAATTCCAGAACTTTGGGCCTTGGCATCTGACGGCACCCAGTGATGGAGTGATTAAAATTAGGGATGCACAAGAGGCTTGAGTTGGAGGAGCACAGATATCACGGAGGGTTCTGATGAAAGGTTACAGGCCTGCAAGGTTAACTCTGTTTCTCTCTCCACAGATGCTGCCGGAGCTGCTGAGCTTTTCCGGCATTTTCTATCTTTACTAAGCATCTGCAGTGTTTTGCTTTTGTCTCTTGGAAAGCTGCAGGGCTCAAGGAGGTTGCAGAGATTGAGAGGGTTGATACAATAGAGGGAGTTGAAAAAAAGAATGGGAATTTTTAAAAATCAAGGCACTGCTTAATCGAGAGCCAATTTACTGAGCAGGTGATGAGTGAACACAACTTGGTGCTAGGTAGAATAGAGGCAACAGAGTTTTGGCTTTTTTAAGTTTACAGACAGTTGATGGGAGATTGGCCAGGAGAGCTTTGGAATAGTCAAGTCTAAAGGTAAGAAAGACATGAATAAAGGCTTCAGCAGCAGATGACTTGAGGCAGGGCTAGAATCTGGCAATGTTAGAGGTGGAAATAGATAGTCTTAGTGATGACATGGATATGTGCTCGGTATCTCATATCAGACTCAAATACAGCACCAAGTGTATGAACAGCCTGGTTCAGCTCCAGACAGCTGCCAGGGAGAGTGGGGGAGTCAGTGGCTAGGGAACTGGGCTAGATTTGTGGCGTGGACTGAAGACAATTTTCTCACACTCAGTTGGAGAGAATTTCTGCTGGATGTCACTCGAGCAGTCAGACAATTGAGAAACAGTGAATGGGTCAAGGTGGTGGGGTAGAGATGGGTCTTGTCAGTGCACATGTAGGAACTGATACTGTGTTTTCAGATGATGTTGCCAAGGGACACCATGTAGATGAGAAATAGGAGGGATCAAGGATAGATTCTTGGGGATTACAAGAGGTAACAATGGGGGAGCAGCAAGAGAAATCATTGCAGATAATTCTTTGGCTACAAGTGGGTAAGAATGGAACCAAGAGAACTGGAAGGCAGTGGACAGGATTTGGAGGAGGATGGTGCGGTCAACCATGTCAAAGGCTGCAGATAAGTCAAGAAGGACATGGATAGATAGTTTACTACTGTCAAAGTCACATAGGATGTTATTTGTGTCTTTGATAAAAGCCACTTTGGCACTGTGACAGGGGCTGAAACCAGAATGGAGAGATTCAAACATCCAAGTCCCGGGAAGGTTACACACGGATTTGGGAGGCTACAGCAGCTTCAAGAACTTTGGAGAGGGCAGAGAGGTTGCAGATGAGTTGCAGAAGGAAAAAGGGGTCATGGGATCATAGAATGGTTATAGCACAGAAAGAGGCCATTCAGCCCAGTGAAACTGTGCCAGCTTCTGCAAGAACAACTCAGTTAGTCTCACTCTCCCACCCTTGCCCAATAGCCCTGCAAGATTTTTATCTTCAGGTGCTTCTCCAATTCCCTTTTGAAAGCCATGATTCAATCTCCATCCACCACCCTCTCAGGCAGTGCATTCCAGATCCTAATCTGACCTGAATGTTGCCCGGGTCTTGCTGCGGGTAGAAACAGACAGCTTCAGTATCTGAGGAGTTGCGAACGGTGCTGAACCTTATGCAATTAACAGTGAACATCTCCACTTCTGAGCTTATGATGGAGGGAAGGCCATGAAACAGCTGAAGATGGTTAGGCCTACGACACTACCCTGAGAAACTCCTGCAGCGATGTCCCGGGACTGAGATGATTGACCTCCAACAACTACAACTATCTTCCTTTGTGCTAGGTATGTCTCCAATCAGTGGAAAGTTTTCCTCCAATTCCCATTCACTTCAATTTTGCCAGGGTTCCTTGATGACACAGACAGTCAAATGTTTCCTTGATGTCAAAGGCAGTCAATCTCACCTCAAGTTCAGTTCTTTTGTCCATGTTTGGACCAGGGCTGTAATGAGGTTGGAAGCTGTGGCTCTGGCGGAACCCAAACTGAGCACTGGTGAGCAGGTTATTTCTGTAGAAATGCTACTTGGTAGCACTGTTTCTAAAACCTTCCATCACTTTGCTGGTGATCAAGAGCTGACTGATGAGGGGGTGTCTGGGTTTGATTTGTCCTGCTTTTTGAAATACCTGAAAATTTTACACATTGTTGGGTAGATGCCAATGTTGTAGCTGTACTGGAGCAGCTTGGCTAGGGGAATATTCAAGTCTATTTTAAGATAATTATCACTGCTCTATAGTTTCTACAGCTCTTTGTCATTTCCTCGCAAATGTGTCCCTCTAAACCTTTCCCACGAGTTGGTGACCTATATAATACACCCAGTAGTGCAATGTTTTGTAATTCTAACCAAATAGATTCTGTCCTTGACCATATCAAGTCACCATTGGACTTAAGGGAGCAGGTATGAGGGCTGTACCAGGGGCACAACCCCATGTGAGGGGGGTAATGGTTTTAAGGGAAACCAGAGCAGCTAAGATGGAGGTGAGGGTGTGCTGAGTAAATCAGTAGCTGCGGAAAAATTGTGGTGAAAGAAGGATTAGTTTGGACTTTGAAAGTGCAGTCTTGGCACATTTCAGAGCACCAGCAACAACACAATGTATTGCGACTCTGGTGCTGGAGGCAATCTGTAAAGACAAGCCCCGAATCAGCTGCACAAGTGGCTTGTACAGGCTGGTTGAATGCTCAGGCAACTTGTGATCAAAAAAAAACATTAGCCATTCTACCATTCTGGCAAAGGTTAAAAAAAAAACCTTTGAAATGGTAATCCTTGCTGCCATTGATATTATTTTTACCATTGCCAAAAGCAGATCCATCAGTGGTGAATTTTCTTCTGTAGTATAAATTGTTGTGATCATTTGAAATTTAGCATTCTTGGGTTTGTCCTGATGAGTACAAAACAAAAAGCTTCGGCAACATGTCTTTCTTTTCAGCAAAATATAAACTGTATATTTAGTAGGGCAAAATAAAAGCAAGAGCCAAACCAATCCATATCCTGAACGTCTTCGGGTGGGACATTAAATCAATGCCCCATGCATCCTCTCCGGTGAGTATAAAAGATCCCCTGGTACTGCAGCAGTTCCTCTGGGCAATGTCCGAGGGCCAATCATCTTTAGCTGCTTCCTCAATGATCTTCCTTTGATCATAAGGGTAGAAGTGGCAATTTTCGCTGGTGATTGCAGTGTTAACTCCGAAGATAATGAACAGAATTTTATGGCACCCTGCAGCGGGTTTGCAGACAGGGGAAGCCCGTAAAGCTCCGCAGGTGTCTTTCCTGCTGCCTACCCCCACCTGGCAGTAATTAATGGACAGTGGGCAACGCCTCAGGCAGCATGCCCACCCTCATGCTAATTTAATGACAATTCTCACCTGGCAGAGGTTGGACAGACTTGGTTTGTTTTCGTTGGAGCACAGAAGACTGAGGGGTGATCTGGTCGAGGTGTACAAGATTATGAGGGGCATGGACAGGGTGGAAAGGGAGCAGCTGTTCCCCTTAGTTGAAGGGTCAGTCACAAGGGGATACAAGTTCAAGGTGAGGGACAGGAGGTTTAGGGGGGATGTGAGGAAATACTTTTTTACCCAGAGGGTGGTGATGGTCTGGAATGCACTGCCTGGGAGGGTGGTGGAGACGGGTTGCCTCACATCCTTTAAAAAGTACCTGGATGAGCACTTGGCATGTCATAACATTCAAGGAAATGGGCCAAATGCTGGTAAATGGAATTAGGTAGGTAGGTCAAGTGTTTCTCACGTGCTGGTGCAGACTCGATGGGCCGAAGGGCCTCTTCTGCACTGTGTGATTCTGGCCTCAATTTTTCAACCAGCAAGAGGTCGACAATGAGTAGAAAGCCCGGCAGGTAAGCCTGCTTGGGCCTCATGTGGGAAAGGCCCAAGGCGAGGGGGTCCTCCTTCAGGGGTCCCAAGGTCTGCCCCCTCGATAATCCACCCCCCCCGGCCTGTACACCCCAGTCCCCACCCCCACTCCCCCACTTTGTCCCCTGTGCCACCCTAGGGCCTCCACTTCTGGCCCGGCCAAGAACCAGGCCCCAACCCCGCCCCCCCCACCTCCAACTTGTCTCCTGGTTCTTCGTCACTGGAACCAGATGCAGTGACCACTGCTCCCTCCATCATAAGTCAAAATGGCCAGCAAGTCTCAGAGGCGGGACTTCCTCTTTAGATGGGGGAAGCGGGAGTCTCGCCTGGAGCCACTTAACACTCCTCCAAGCTGAAATGGCTGCAGGATAGCCTGTCGAAGTGGGGATAGGTTTCACGGCAACTTTTCCAGGTAAACCCCATCACCCATGAAATCCCGTCCAATGAAGCAGCTCATGCCTGCCTGCAACAAAATCTGGACAACATACAGGCTTAAGCTAATAAGTGATAAGTAACATTTGTGCTACACAAGTGCCACGAAGCAACTTAACCATCTCCTCACACATTCAATGGCATTATCATCCTTGAATCCCCCACCATCAATATCCTGACAGTTACCGTTGATCGGAAACTTAACTCAACCAGTCTGGGAATTCTGCAACGAGTAACTCACCCCCTGTGTTCCCAAAGCTGGTCCAGCATCTACAAGGCATAGGTCAGGAGCGTGATGGAATACTCACTATGAATAAGTGCAGTTCCAACAACATCAAGAAGCTTGGCATGATCCAGGACAAAGTAGCCTACTTTATCAGCACCCCATCCATCAGCTTAAAAGACATTCACTCCCTCTATCACTGATGCAGAGTGACAGCAGTTTGCATCTTCAAGATGCATTGCAGAAACTTGCCAAGGGTTCCTTCGACAGTACCTTCCATGACCTAGAAGGATAAGTGCAACAGGTGCACAGGAACATTACTACCTGCAAGTTCCTTACCAACCTGTCTTGGAAATATATCGCCATTGCCAAATAGTGAAACTCCCTCCCTACCAGTATGGTGGATGCACCTATACCAAATGGACTGAAGCAGTTCAAGGATGTGGTTCAACATCACTTTCTCAATGGCAATTAGGGTAATAAACATTGGCCTTGCTAGCAATCCCACATTCCATGAACAAATAAAAAAAAGAGCAGGGGAGTTCTACCCTGAAGTCCTATTCAATACTCATTGCTCAACCAACCTGACGAAAAAAGATATGGCCATAAACAGATTGCTTTTTTTGGGAGCTTGCTGTGCGCAAAGTAGCTGCTGCGTTTCCTAAACCACAACAGTGACTGTACTACAAAAACAGTTATTAGCTCTAAAACATATGGGGATATCCTGAGGTTGTGAAAGACACTAATTAAACAAAAGACGTTTTCTTTCTTAAACTGGGCTGTTTTTCATTATTATTCAAGCACTCAAATTTTATCCAGGTTTATGCTTTAATGTTTTTATATATAATCCAGATTTTGTTTTATTCCTTATTATGGAGTGGTTGCTCTGTTTTTGTAAACTATAACAGGGAAATGCCAGAATTGCTTTCTGTAGTGGGGGGGCTGTACAATCTTTGGTAATTTTTTAGGGCTGTCAGATCCTTGGTGGTCTAGTATCAAGTTTGCTCATTTTCTTTTCCAATCTCATGTTGACTAATAGTGGAGGCATCCAATTCCCTATTGGTAAGAAGTCAAGCGTATGTCTATTTTCTCCTAGTGGTGAGGTATGTGTTTCTGTGTCCTTTGAGGGCTGGTATAACGACTCCTGAAAAACATCTCCTTTAATGTTCCTTGTGGGAGTAGGGAATTTGAATTAAGCATCATACATTTGGAAAAAGATTAAGTAAAATTGAAATTAACAGCTAACTAGTAGTAGACTAGTTAAAGCAATCCTCAGATATCAGACATGAGGAGTACTATTACGTTAGCTATGGTCAAATGACAGCAAATACACAATTGTTCCATCATTGGCTGCACTAAGAAATATTAAGGACCTAAAGTCCCACCTTTTCTTAATGTTTAGTGAGTTGCTGCAAAATCTATTGGCCTATTTCTAGCCTGCTAATTAAGAAGACTGTTTAGTGGCTCTGATATCAGTGTCATCGGTGTGGGGTTGGAGGCCAGGTGGGAGATGAATTTTCCCAGGGACTCGGAAGTACATTTGGAGGTCAAGTGGTGGATTGGGGGAGGTCTGGAAAATCGTGTAGAAAGCAGTTGTGCAGGTTCCTCAACATCTTCCTGCTTCCTTGCGTTTTTTCCCAGAGGCGGCTTCATTGTAGCGATGGAAACCCACCCGCCAGTGATGGAAAGTTAATTAATACACACCAGCAAACAAACTAGTGGCAGTTTTCTGGTGCAAGTGGGATTTTATCGGTGTCACACAGGACCCCCGCTGTGTCTGAAGCTCATTAGGTAACAGGAGGTGCATGCTGAGCAGGAGGTCAAAGCACCGTGACAAATAATTTAAATCTAGCACCTTCAGTAAGGAAGGGTGCTGGTGGTGAGGAAATGTCAGCCAATGTCTTCTTCAGCCATTTCACTGCTCCATTTTGTCCAGCCCTCTTTATGTCCTATGCACACCAGGAGCACTCTCACTGCATACACAAGTGAAGGCTGCCGACCAGTCTTGCAGTCTCACACACTGACCCATCTTCCCCACTCCACAACCTGCTTGCCACCCCTAACTGGACGCCAATTCTGGAGGTGGCTGTTTCCCCTGGTGGCACACTATTGCTATGAACAGAGTCAAGACCTGAAAATAGTCTTTTAACTGCTGAAAATTTTCAAAGTCCAGAAGGGTCAGCCCATCATGTTGGTGGTATTACAACTGCCTGATAGAAATTCTCAGATTAAAATGACTGCGCAGAAAAGTTGAAAGTCCGTGACTTCACAAATAATTTCTTAAGCACAACAGCACCAGCTGGGAAATTAAAAATGGAAGGTGGCATTGCTAAGTCAGAACAGTACTGCTTTACTGAAAATAGATTTCATTTTAGCATCAAGATAAAAATTCCACAAATTCAAGTATCAATTAATAGGTGTTAAATTTCTTGTAAGTTAGATCTTTGTCCAATAAAGTTCAAAAACACACATGGGAGGACTGAAAGCCCCCAGTGGAAAAAGGACAAAACTGGAGTTTGAGCTATGGTCATCAACATTCTGCCCTGTTCCTGCTCTGCCACCATTTTTCCTAAAGCTTTTATATGGCAACCTAGGCTTCACCTGAATCAGGCGGGAGCCTCATGAATCATGCAAATTGAGGCCCAATGGCATACATAACACCCCTGTGCAATTTTAATGGACTACTTGGGCAGGACATGTGCCATGAACATTCCATAAGACACAGGAACAGAAATTAGGCCAATCGGCCCATCGAGTCTGCTCCGCCATTCAATCATGGCTGATAAGTTTCTCAACGCCATTCTCCCACCTTCTCCCCGTAACCTTTGATCCCCGTACCAATCAAGAACCTCTCAGTAAAACCTAGTGGGCCTGTTAAGATAAAATGTTGAAACCATTCTTGTGCGGCCAATAGGAACACGAGAGCTCTCAGAGATCCACAAGGATAACATGGGCCACTGCTGCTTTGGACTCACCCTCTTTACGACCCGAACGCCCATCCCTGCCCCGGACCTAATTCTATGGAAGCTGCCTCGCCCAATCTTGTGCCGAGCTGGAGTTGGGGAGTTGCAGCGGGTGCTCATTTGTGGCATATAGCTTACTGGATGTACATTAATGAGGCCCAAAATTCATTGGATCCCCTACTATTCTGCTGACCAGCTGCCCAATGGTTAAAATGCCAATCCTCACCCAAAAACATTCATGAAATTATTGCTCCAAAATTAACTAAAGCTGTATTGTTGTTAGACGCCACAGTAAGTATTGGTAATTGCAAATTTACCCAAAGGCTTATTTTTTTTTGTAATTTTAGGCATGCCTGGACTCATCACTTGGTTTTCTTGACTGTACACATACTTCTTTCCAAAAAGTAGTTTCTTTAACTCTTTAACCACAGCAAGGTTTCACTGTATTAAGAAAACACACAAGATTTTCCTGATTCTAGGCTGTTTTTGTATTGGTCAATGTTAAATGAACATGACAGCAATCACAATTAGTCACAAAGAAATAGCAATAGTTATTGTTGAAAAGTTGGGCTGTCATCTCTGTGCATGGGCAAGCGAGAAGTAGTGCAATGTGTTGCAGCACCTAATGCTCAATACCGCAGAGTAAAGCAATGCATGCTCATTCCTGCTTTCTGATGAGTACCCAATCTCAGCAATGTGGTAACTTACCACAAGGAATGAGGTAGAATCTAAAGTAACAGTCATCAGTGTGCTGCTTTCACACGTCTATTAGAGCCGGCTCTAAAGTTACATTGGTAGAGACCTGGGAATGGAACAACCATTTACAATGTTCACCTCTCAGTAGGATGAGTGTCCTAGGAAGACCAGAGTTAGAGAAATGGAGGTAGAACTAGATGTTCTCAAGAGAAAAAAAATGACCAGAAAGTATATCATTTGCAAATATTTTCAAATTTATTAGGCAGTTCTGCTTAAAAATAAATTATAACAGCTGAATGTCATTAAGTTGGCCATTCGGCTAAACAATTTGTTTAACAGGGCAGACGTGGCGGGCGGGCCTGGGAGCGGCCGCAAAACCACCTCCCACCCACAATTAGGCCTCGACCATGATTTTACGCTGGCTGGCCAATTAACAGCCAACCAGCATGAAAGGCACGCTGCCTCAGTGCTGCCGGGGTGGGGGCAGGAGAAGCGCAAGCGCTGAAGTGTGCACATGAGCATGGACATGTTAAAAATTAGTTTGAAAAGTTTTTTTTAAAAAAATCACTGGTCGAAACCTCATTCCACCCACGGATGAGGTTTTGCAAAAAACGCAAAGACCACTTGGCCTACTGGCCCGCCCGCCAACCATAATCTTGGACAGGCAGGGAAAAATTCAACTTAATTAATGGGCTTAACAGCCCACTTAATTGTTAGTGGGCAAGCTGCCAACTCCCGCGCGTGCCTGCCGACCGAAATATCGCGCACTATTTCACGCGTGTCAGCCGCATGCCCACATGCTGAGCTGAAAACCCTGACCGTTGTTACTTATATCCTGTGGCAAAATTGTGCTGATAATTGTTATAATCTAATAAATACCACAACAGCTGGCTGCTTAATTCAGATTAAAGGGACAAAAGCAGGGACTGTTTCAATAGTGCAGAGGGTAAAATGCACCCAAGAACTATGCGACAGGGGAGATACCACATTCAAGCCTCCTTGTGTTTTATTTCTGTCATATTGGCATAATGTACATAAATTCAGAAGGAGAAAACCCCCACTTGTGTTTGTTGTCTAGTGACTTCTGTTAGAAAGTCAAATCTGTGGATGTAGGATGAAGCCACAACTGGCCTGTGCTCAATCAATCATTGTCAACAGGCTGCTAACACTCACTGTCTAGGTTCACCAATGAAGATTGACTAGTAGTCAAGAATGAAGTACCATAGTACTGAAGAACCATGAGAAACCACATACAGAGGAGAGAAATGGGAAGAAAATTGGCCAGAAAAGAAATGCAGCAGTATACTATGAATTTAATGACATATTACTGTCTTAAAACTCTACTTTTGATAAGTTGTTGCAATGGTCTCTGTGTATTTAATCCTTCTCCCACATTAAATATATATCCCCTTTAAATTTTAATAGTAGATAACACGACTTGATTTATAACATTACATATTAAACAAAGGTGCATGAAACGATTAAAAAAAATAAACTACAGGTTCCCAAGAAGCATTTCATAATCTACAACACATAAATATGACTAAAGCAATAAATTAATGCTTAGCTGTATTGACTTTGCCCACTAGGCATTTATGAAAGAATTAACAGAACATAAAAGAAAACCAGTAGATAGCAATCCCTCCACACATATTTGGCCAACATGGTGTACACATGACTTTCCCATAGCATAAATGCAACACATGGTCGGATTTATGGTCACTTAAGTAAAAGCAAGAGCTATTTCATTTAACAAGCAATGAAGAAACAACACAGTGGTCAAGCTACTGTTGGTCCAAAGGGCAGAACTATGTAGCAATAGGATTGGGATTTGCACTGGTGTTTCCTCATACAACAATTTCCAAAGCTCTGTGATGCTGCCAGAACAAGGTGGAGACCAGGGGTCAGATTTTCCCATCCTGAATTGAGGCAGAACAGAGGTGGGATCGCAAAGAAAAGGCACGATGGCCTACACAGTTTTGCCACGACTGTTCCAGACTCAAATGGGAAAGTGAAGTCGCCCACCTTGTTAATTGAGTGCATTGAGGTCATTAGGGAACTCTTTAAAAGCTCAACTTCTGACTTATTGAGGTTTTCCTGGCGGCTGGTGGCCATTAGGGACTCTGTGGAGCTGACAAATTCCAACCTGGCAGGAACAGGGGCGGCAGCACTTAAACAGTCTTGTTTGATGAGAGAAAGTGCAAGTCTGGACAAAAAAACTATGGAGCAGCAATGACATTTGAATGACCACCTTTTCCATAGCCTATCCTGGGCCCCAGCTCTGCATTTGCCCTGGCCACTTCAAAAATTAGGATCATGCACAGATGGCAGCCATTCAGGTCAGAACACGGCCCACTTCCCTGGAGTTCCACATCCATTCCCAGCTCCCTGGCTGCCAACTGGATGACAGGCCAAAATAAAAACAAAAAAACTGCGGATGCTGGAAATCCAAAACAAAAACAGAATTACCTGGAAAAACTCAGCAGGTCTGGCAGCATCGGCGGAGAAGAAAAGAGTTGTCATTTCGAGTCCTCATGACCCTTCGACAGAACTTGAGTTCGAGTCCAGGAAAGAGCTGAAATATAAGCTGGTTTAAACCAGAAACGTCAACTCTTTTCTTCTCCGCCGATGCTGCCAGACCTGCTGAGTTTTTCCAGGTAATTCTGTTTTTGTTTTGGATGACAGGCCAGTCTCTAGAGTCATTAAGACCTTGAAGCCATGAAAACCCCATTTCCAGGCAGGTTGATAACAGTGGCAGGGACATGGGTCAAGCACGGTCCTGCCTCCCAATTCCTACCTCAAACAGGAAAATCTGGTTTCAGGTGTTTCCCCAAAGAGAACAAACCAATTGTGAGGTAATTTCACCCCTTTCATAAAAACTGATTCAAATGAAGTGCTGGCAGCAGCCTGGGAGATCATTGCTTACGTATCTACTTATTTGGGAAATGGTGTGAGCTTAGGAGGGAATTAGGCAAATAATTTAAAAGTTAAATGAGGAAAAGATTTGATCCTTCCAGGCAGAAATCAGAAATGTTCCTTACATAGTCTGAACTCTTAAGTTGACATGGGCCTTTAGTTGCACATTACTATGAGAAAGCTTGTCTGCTGCTTGCTCCTTTTATTCAGCACATATCCCATTTCTCTGGCACGAAATCTAATGGAAAACAAAAAGTGGATATCCCATTATCGTTTGATGGAAACAGTGAAGATTAACCCCATTGACTCTGTTGCCTTTATAAATAATGGGAGTGGGTTATGTTAGACCATCTCCCAAAGGTATGGTTTTTTTCTGCCTTTGAAAGTTTCAAAGGAGTTCAAATGTATGTACAGATAAGATATTGAAGTCATCCCATGGGGAAAAAATTCAAAGATCATTATCCTTTAAGAATAAAAGAATACATTGTCATTAAATTAACCCCTTTCCTGCAACACTATATTCAACTTCTCACATAAGGACATAGGAGCAGGAGTAGACCATTCAGCCCATCGAGCCTGCTCCGCCATTCAATATGACCATGGCTGACCATCTACTTCAATGTTATTTTCCCACACCATCTCCATATTTCTTTATGTCATTGGCATTTGGAAATCTGTCAATCTCGACTTTAAACACACTGAATGATTAAGCTTCCACAGCCCTCTGAGGTAGAGAATTCCAAAGATTCACAAACCTCTGAGTAAAACAAAAAAAATTCTTCTTACCTTGGTCCTAAGTAGCTTCCCTCTTATTTTGAAATTATGTCCTGGTTCTGGACTCCGCAAAGGGGGAAACATCTTAACTGCATCTACCCTGTCAACCCTTCAAATATTTTGTAGGTTTCAATTTTGTTCCAACTCCAATCAATTCTCTGACTGGAGAAAACAAGATTGAAACTTTAAGGATAATAATAAAAATAAAACAATAAAGGAAATCTTTCATTTATTGTCACTTTCCACATTTCTGAAAAACAAGTAAAAAACATTCATATACAATAAATTATTTTGAAGTACGGTGGCTGTTAGCTTAAAATGGTAGTAGACTCATCAATATTCAAAAATGTCCAAGTTATGAGTGACTTCATCATCTTCTGTGGGTCCTTTTATGACTGAAGAATCTGTTGCCAGATTGGCACGGATATCCACAGAACAGTCAGTTTGTGTTGTTGTTGCTGGTGCTTGAGGGCAACTTCCACTCTGTGCCACCTCTGATCATCCTTTGGGCACCTCCGACCTTCCGTTGGGCACGTTCTTGTGAGTTTGGTGTACGTGATCCTCAAAACATGCTGAATCAAATTTCAGTGCCTGCCTCCATGTGGGCTGTTCAGCGTTTTGCAAGAGACTTGGTCTGCAATGCCGAAGTTAGTAAGGCTCTTTTTTTAGGCAGTTCTGTCGAAGGGTCATGAGGACTCGAAACGTCAACTCTTCTTCTCCGCCGATGCTGCCAGACCTGCTGAGTTTTTCCAGGTAATTCTGTTTTTGTTTTGGATTTCCAGCATCCGCAGTTTTTTTGTTTTTATCTTTTTTTAGGCGATCTTGTGTCATTTGTACTGACCAGCAAGGTTGTTCAACTTGAGATAGTTCCCCATAGAAGTTCTGCTTGGGGATCATCCATGCAGGAGACATGGCCTGCTCTTTCAAGTTTAATTTTCTGGCGAGCGGTCTCCATGCTGTTGAGCCCAACACATTGAAGACCGTCTTGTTTGAGGTTCTGTTCAATGAAGATCTAAAATCTCTCTAGACCACGTGTCTCCACCAATGTCACAGAAGAGGAAATTTATATGCAGGTGATTGTGCCCTAGCTGACCACAACCAGGAAGACATCTAGACTGTGGCAAACAAATTCTTGAGTGCTGCCAAAATCTCCAAATCAGTGTCTCCTAGACTGGGGTTATATTTTAGCCAGCATCAGGCAGAGGCTATGAAACAGCAGACATAACCATTGATGTCACCAGTCTCACGGCTGAAGAAAATTCTTATGCCTTGGTAGTATGCGCTCAGTGCACACATCAAAGCAAGTTCTGCCTATGGACAACTTTATGATTGTGTCTGGAAGCAGCGTGGCATCAAGCTGAAGACTAAAGTTAAACTCTACCAAGCCACTGTCCTTACCTAAAAGCAAAAAGTGTGGACGCTGGAAATCTGTAATAGAAACAGAAAAGGCTGGAAAAACTCAGCAGGTCTGACAGCATCTGTGGAGGGGGAAACAGAGTTAACGTTTTGAGTCGATATGAGCCTTCTTTCTAGCATTTTCTGTTTCTGTTTCACTGTCCTTACCTCCTTGCATACCTAATATAGGTGCCACATCAAAGCTCAGGAATGCTTCCGCCATTGACACCTGAGGTCAAAATCACAAGCAAGGTCCTTCAGTGTATCTTAAAATAGTATTACATTGTACCGCTCAGAAGGAGGGCTTTGAAATCCAATTAGTCCTACTCCTCCACACTTTCTCTGTACTCCTGTAAATTTTCTCCTTCAATTCCCTTCTGAAGGCTACCACTGAATCTGTATCCATCACCTTATTGGACAGTGCATTCAAAATCCTAACCACACACTTCATGAAAAATGTTGTCTTCATGTCACCTCTGATTCTTTTGTCAATCATCTTAATTCTATACCTATTGGTTAGCAACTGTTCAACCTTTGGAAGCAGTTTCTCTTTATTTATTCCATACCTAAACTCTTCATGACTTTCAACACCCCTTCCAATCCTATCTTAGCCTTCTAAGTATGCTAAATAGATTCTATATTCTAAATATAGGTGATAAATATTCCTGGATACATGTTATTCAGAAGGGATAGGAAGGAATGAGGAAGGATGGCATTGTTAACTAAGGATAATATTACAGAGGAGAGAGCTAGGATGTCCTAGAGGGGTCAAGGACAGAATAATTTTGGTTAGAGCCAAGAAACAATAGTTGTAGTTTAAACATTGTGTTTATTCTCTATGTTTCTGACTACTGGGAAAGATACAGGGGGAACTAATTTGCAAGGAAATTACAGAGAGGTGCAAAAATTTTCGATAGTTATAATTGGGGACTTTAATTATCACAATATAGAAAGATCTAGAAATAATGTAAAGGACAGAGAGAGGAAATGTTCCTAAAGTGTGTTTAGGTGAATTTTATATATATGGAAGTATGCTTCCAGTCCAACAGGGTAAGAGCATTGTTACATCTGGTTCTAGGGAATGAGGTAGGACAAGTGGATGAAATGTCAGGGGAAGATTTAGATCATTGTATCATAAGCTATAGGTTAGCAATGAAAAAGGATAAGGAATAATCTTGAATAAAACTAATTCATTGGGAGAGGGGCAATTTCAGTGTGTTGAGAGTGGATCAGGCCCAGGTAAGTTGGAATCAAAGATCACCAGACAAAACTAATTGAATTCCTTGACCTCTCTGTCTCAATCTCTGGCGATAGACTGTCCACCAATATCCATTACAAGCCTACTGACTCCCACAGCTACCTCAACTACAGCTCTTCACACCCCACTTCCTGCAAGGACTCCATCCCATTCTCTCAGTTCCTTCGCCTCCATCGCATCTGTTCTGATGATGCCATTTTCAAAAACAGTTCCTCTGACATGTCCTCCTTCTTCCTTAACCGAAGTTTTCCACCCTCAACAGGGCCCTCAACCGTGTCCGGCCCATCTCCCGCGCATCCGCCCTCACACCTTCTTCTCCCTCCCAGAAACATGATAGGGTCCCCCTTGTCCTCACTTATCATCCCACCAGCCTCCGCATTCAAAGGATCATTCTCCGCCATTTCCGCCAACTCCAGCACGATGCCATCACCAAACACATCTTCCCTTCAACCCCCCGGTGGCATTCCGTAGGGATCATTCCCTCCGTGACACCCTGGTCCACTCCTCCATTACCCCCTACACCTTCCCGTGCAACCGCAGAAGATGCAACACCTGCCCCTTTACTTCCCCTCTCCTCACCGTCCAAGGGCCCAAACACTCATTTCAAGTGAAGCAGCATTTCACCTGTACTTCCCTCAACTTAGTCTACTGCATTCGTTGCTCCCAATGTGGTTTCCTCTGCACTGGAGAGACCAAACGCAGACTGGGTGACCGCTTTGCAGAACACCTTCGTTCTGTCCGCAAGCATTATCCAGACCTCTCTGTCGCTTGCCATTTCAACACTCCACCCTGCTCTCATGCCCACATGTCCGTCCTAGGCTTGCTGCATTGTTCCAGTGAAGCTCAACGCAAACTGGAGGAACAGCACCTCATCTTCCGCCTCAGCACTTTACAGCCTTTCGGACTGAATATTGAGTTCAACAATTTGAGATCATAAACTCTCTCCTCCATCCCCACCCGCTTTCTGATTTTTCCCCCTCCTTTTTGTTTTTATCCAATAATTTATGTAGATTTTTCTTTTCCCACCTATATGATTATTTTTAAATGTACTTCCATTCATTGTTTTATCTCTACCTTTCAGCCTTTTTCAATTCCTTCACCCCACCCCACGCCTACTAGCGCTATCTGTACCTTGCTTGTCCTGCTTTCTACCCTTAATTAGCACATTCTTTTAGATAATATCACCACCTTCAACACCTCTTTGTCCTTTTGTCTGACATCTTTTGGTTATCTCCACCTATCACTGGCCCTCTATCCAGCTCTCTTGTCCCAATCGCCCCCCCCCCCCTCCTTAAACCAGCTTATATTTCACCCCTTTTCTATTTTTCCTTAGTTCTGTTGAAGAGTCTTGCAGACTCGAAACGTTAACTGTGCTCCCCTCCACAGATGCTGCCAGACCTGCTGAGTTTTTCCAGGTATTTTTGTTTTTGAAAACTAATTGAATGATAGGCTGCCTTTAAAGAGGAGCTAGTTTGGGTTCAGTCGAGGTACATTCCTAAGAGGGGAAAGGGTAGAAAAGACAAAGCCAGAGCTCCTAAAATGATGAAAGAGATTGACAGTGAGATAAAGCAGGAAAAAAGGTGTCTTTAACAGATGTCAGGTTGAGAATAAAAGTGAAAACCAGGCTGAATTTAGAAAGTTCAAAGGGGAAGGTAAGAAAGCAATAAGAGCAGCAAAATGTATAAGAAAAAATTGGCAGCCAACATGAAAGAGAATCCAAAGTCAATAAATCACTGAAAGCTAACATGCAGGTGCAGTAAGCAATTAGGAAGATAAAAGCAAAAAACTGTGGATGGTGGAAATCCAAAACAAAAACAAAAATACCTGGAAAAACTCAGCAGGTCTGACAGCATCTGTGGAGAGGAACACAGTGAACGTTTTGAGTCTGCATGACTCGTCACCAGAACGAAGGAAAAATAGAAAAGAGGTGGAATATAAACTGGTTTAATAAGGGGGTGTGGGGTGGGGGGACAGGTAGAGCTGGATAGAGGGCCAGTGATTGGTGGAGATTGCCAAAAGATGTCATAAACAAAAGGACAAAGAGGTGTTGACAGTGGTGATATTATCTAAGGAATGTGCTAATAATGACATAAAGGGTAGAAAGCAGGACGAGCAAGGTACAGATAGCCCTAGTAGGGGTGGGGTGGGGGGAAGGGATCGAAAGGAAGACTTGTTAGCCTTTATTGCAAGAGGATTTGAGTACGAGAGTAGCGAAAGGAGAGGCAGAGGGCACAGTGTGGTACTAAATGACTACTTTGTATCTATATAGAAACAAAAAAACTGCGGATGCTGGAAATCCAAAACAAAAACAGAATTACCTGGAAAAACTCAGCAAGTCTGGCAGCAGCGGCGGAGAAGAAGAGTTGACGTTTCGAGTCCTCATGACCCTTCGACAGAACTTGAGTTCGAGTCCAAGAAAGAGTTGAAATATAAGCTGGTTTAAGGTATGTGGGCAGGGAGGGGGGGCGGAGAGAGAGAGAGAGAGAAGTGGATGAGGTTGGTGTGGTTGTAGGGACAAACAAGCAGTGATAGAAGCAGATCATCAAAAGATGTCACCAACAATAGAACAAAAGAACACATTGGTGTTAAAGTTGGTGATATTATCTAAACGAATGTGCTAATTAAGAATGGATGGTAGGGCACTCAAGGTATAGCTCTAGTGGGGGTGGGGAGAGCATAAAAGATTTAAAAATATTTAAAAATAATGGAAATAGGTGGGAAAAGAAAAATCTATATAATTTATTGGAAAAAAAACAAAAGGAAGGGGGAAGCAGAAAGGGGGTGGGGATGGGGGAGGGAGCTCAAGACCTAAAGTTGTTGAATTCAATATTCAGTCCGGAAGGCTGTAAAGTGTCTAGTCGGAAGATGAGGTGTTGTTCCTCCAGTTTGCGTTGGGCTTCACTGGAACAATGCAGCAAGCCAAGGACAGACATGTGGGCAAGAGAGCAGGGTGGAGTGTTAAAATGGCAAGCGACAGGGAGGTTTGGGTCATTCTTGCGGACAGACCGCAGGTGTTCTGCAAAGCGGTCGCCCAGTTTACGTTTGGTCTCTCCAATGTAGAGGAGACCACATTGGGAGCAACAAATGCAGTAGACTAAGTTGGGGGAAATGCAAGTGAAATGCTGCTTCACTTGAAAGGAGTGTTTGGGCCCTTGAACGGTGAGAAGAGAGGAAGTGAAGGGGCAGGTGTTGTATCTTTTGCGTGGGCATGGGGTGGTGCCATAGGAGGGGGTTGAGGAGTAGGGGGTGATGGAGGAGTGGACCAGGGTGTCCCGGAGGGAACGATCCCTACGGAATGCTGATAGTGGGGGTGAAGGGAAGATGTGTTTGGTGGTGGCATCATGCTGGAGTTGGCGGAAATGGCGGAGGATGATCCTTTGAATGCGGAGGCTGGTGGGGTGATAAGTGAGGACAAGGGGGACCCTGTCATGTTTCTGGGAGGGAGGAGAAGGCGTCCTCACGCACTGGATAGGCAAACAATTAATAAAGAGGAAGTAGTAGAAAGGCTGGCTGCAGTTAAAATTGATAACATTGGAACATGGGACTTAGGAACAGGAGTAGGCCATTTGGCCCATTCAATATGATTATGGCTGATCTGGTTGTGGTCTCAGCTCCATCTTCCTATCTGACCCCATAACCCTTGACTCTCTTGTCTATCAAAAATCTTTCTAACTCAACCCTGAATAAATTTAAAGACCCAGCCTCCACTACCTTCTGGGGAAAAGAATTCCACAGACTAATGACCCTCAGAGGAAAAAAATCTCCTCATCTCTGTCTTCAAAGGTAGACCTCTTATTCTTTAATTATGTCCCCTAGTTTTAGCCTCCCCTACGAGAAGAAACATTCTCCGGATATCCATCCTCTCAAGTCCACTCAAGGTCTTATGTATCAATGAGATCACCTCTCGTATTTCTAAATTCCAATGGATATAGGCCCTACCTGTTCAACCTTTCTTTGTAGGATAAGCCCTTCATCCCAGGAAGGAGTCGCGTAAACCTTCTCTGAACTGTTTCTAAAGCAGTTATATCTTTTTTCAAATAAGGAGACCAAACCTACATACAGTACTCCAGACGTGGTCTCACCAAGGCCCTGCATAGTTGCAGTAAAACTTCCCTACTTTTACATCCCATTCCTCTTGCAGTAAATGCCAACATGCCATTCGCCTTCCTAAGTGATCAGGACCGGTTCAGATGCATCCGGGGATACGAAGGAAAGGCGGAGATTGCAGAGGCACTGGCCATGATATTCCAATCCTCCTTAAATACAGGGATGGTGCCAGAAGACTGGAGAACTGCAAATGTTACAAGTTGGTTCAAAAAAGGTGTAAGGATAAACACAACAACCACAGACCAGTCAGCTGGACCTTGATTACGGAAGAGCTGTTAGAACAAATAATGTTTAACTAATTTGATTGAGTTTTAGGGTGAAGTAACAAGAAAGGCTGAAGAGGGTATTGCAATTGATGTTGTGTACATGGACATCCCAAAACATTTGATAAAAGTGCCACATAATAGGCTTATCATGCAAAGTTTAAGCCCATGGAATAAAAGGAACAGTGGCAGCTTGGATATGAGTTTAGCTGAGTGACAAGAAACACAGTAGGGGTGAACACTTGCTTTTCAGATTGGAGAAGAGTGTAAAATGGGGTTCCTCAGAGATGGGTATTAGGATCACTGCTTTTCTTGATCTATATTAATGGCTTGGACTGGAATGTGCACAGCACAATTTCAAAATTTGCAGACAACACATAACTTGAAAACATTGTGAATTGCGAGGAGGCTAGTGGTAGAATTCAAGAGGAATGTATAGGCTGGTGGAATGGACAGACACTTGGCAGATGCAACTTAATGCAAAGATGTGTGAAGTGGTATTTTGTAGGAAATATGAGGAGAGGCAAATAAAATAAAGGATACAATTCTAAAGGGGGTAATGAAGCAGAGGGACCTGGGGATATGATGTTGTACAAATTGTTGAAGGTTGCAGGACCGGCTGAGAACGCAGTTAGCAAGGCATATGGGATCCTGGGTGTTATAAATCGAGGCATAGAGTACAAAGGAAAGGAGCTTATGGTGAACCTTTATAAAACATTGGGTTGGCCTAAGCTGGAGTATTTCGTCTGATTCTGAGAATCACAACTTAAGAAGGACTAGGAGGCATTAGAGAGGGTGCAGAAAAGTTTTGCAAGAATGGTTCCAGGAATGAGAGACATGGACTGTTACAAGGATAGACTGGCGAAGCAAGAGCTGTTCTCTTTAAAAAAGAGAAGGTTGAGGGAATATTTGAGAGAGATGTCCAAAATCATGGTGAAGGGTCAAGAAACCAAGAACACTATTAGAGGTGATTGGCAAAAGAAGCAACAGCGACATGCAGAAAAACGTTTTCATGCGGCGAGTGGTTAGGATCTGAAATGCACTGCCTGAGAGTGTGGTAGAAACTGATTCAATTGAGGCCTTTATGAGGGAATTGAATAAATATTTGAAAAAAAAAAATTCAGAGCTACAGAGAAAGGGCAAGGATGTGGGATTAGCTGAATAACTCTAACAGAAAGCCAGCATGGACACAACAAGCTGAATGGTTGTCTGCTGTGCTGTAACTATTCTACAATTCTATAATTCTCGGCTTCAAGGAGGGAACCCCAGCCTCTCCAGTTTATCCATGTATCTATAATCCTTCAGCCCTGGAACCAGAATAGTTAAACTCTTCTGTACTGTCTCCAAAATCTTAATATCCTTCCCAAAGAGTGGGGCCTAGAATTGGACACAGCACTCCAGCTGGAGACAGCTGTTGTTATATAAACTAATGCACAGGCCATCTTGCATCATAGCAAAGTGACACAGAATCATATTAATACCTCAAAATTATATGGCTTTTCTATGGTTTTATCTACCTGTACTCACGCTTTGAGAGAATTATTTATTTGAACTTTGCGGTTTCTCCCTTCATCCAACAGTACCGCTGAGTCTGGTCCAACTTTGACAGAACCAAAGAGCCACGGGTTCTTTGGGGGGATGGGCAGGGGGGTTGAGCAGTGGTGGTGGGTGGAGGTGTGGGAAAAGTGGGGTCACAGCAAGGTCTAAGCCAGGGGTAGTGAGGTGGGATTTGAGCCGAGGTTGCGTGAGTGGCAGGAGGGTTTAACGCTACCAGGGGTGACAGGAGCGTGAAGGCATTCCCCCTGATTTTAAGGTTGCTCCTAGCAGACTCTACAACTGCAAAGAACAGCACTAAATAAATCAGGGTAAAAAAGTAGGCAAGTTACCGGGCAAACGGCCCAAGTTTGTATGCTGATAGGAGTGAGAACTCCCATGGGGGCATTTCTGGTGAGCCAGAAGTTCAGGATTCCAGCATAAGCCGGCTCCCCAGAAATTCTGATTCTGTTTTGGGACTATATTGGGACCGGAAGATCTGGGCTGCGGAGTTCCTAAGGGGCTTGACAGGGTAGATGCTGAGAGGATGGGAAGATGTTTGCATTGGCTGGGGACTCGAGAGCCAAGAGTCTCAAATTAAGGGGTCAGCTACTTAGGACAGAGATAGGAGAGATTTCTTCACTCAAAGGGTTGTGAACCTTTGGAATTCTCTACTAGGTGAGTTCTGAATACTCAACTGTTGAGTATATTCATGTCAGAGATAGATAGAATTTAGGACTAAGGGAATCACGAGGTATGGAGATAATGCAGAAAAATGTAGCTGAGTGGAAAATCAGCCATCATCTTATTGAATGGCGGAGCAGGATCAAAGGGCTGAATGGTCTTCTCATACTTCCATCTCTTATGCTCATATTACCTATGCCACTGAAGGTGGCAAAGATAATGTTTCATTCCTGTTAGTCTACTTGTCTGTAAACAAAATTTGTCAAAAGCTAATGGCAGATTTCAACGAAACTTGGCACACAGGTAGGGTATGATCCAAGGAAGAACTGATTAGTTACTGGCAAAGATGTGCATCCGGATCACGGGCCAGGATTTTCCTGTTGGCGAGCGGCAGGTGGGGCCCACTTGCCAACGCATAAAATGATGCGGGATGATGTCGGGCAGAACTCCCGACCTCACCACGCCCCATTTAAATTTTCAGGTAGGCGGGGGCTCAGCAAAATCAGCTGTGCGCCTGCCGACCTGTCAATGACCAACGGAGGCCATTGACAGAGTCATTAAAGTAATTAATGGACCTGCCCGTCCAACGTTAAGGTTGGTGGGCAGGCCAGGAGCCCTGGTGGGAATTAGAAAAAGCATGAAGCCTCATCCAAGGGCAGGATGAGGTTTCATGTAGGTTTTTAAAAATTTAATTAAAGTGTTTTTAAAAGTAATGGACATGTCCCAACTCATGTGAGTGTCACATGAGGGGGCATGTCAGAGAATTTTTTTTTCTATTTTTAATATTATTCAATGTGCAGATGATCTCCCTGAGGCAGCACTTAGCCTCAGGGAGATGAGTGCGCTCTTTCGTGTGCATGTGCGAAAGAGCACACTCTTGGGGTTAGGGACTCCCCCTCGCCCGCACAGGGAGTGCATAGCGCTTCTGTGTAGACGTCATGCCAGGCGGCCCTTAATTGGTCAGCCCACATAAAATGGCAGCGCGCCCCCAACCGCAGGCGATGATTGGAGGTACGCCTCCGCGCACCCGCTCTTCAACTTCCCCTTGACGGGGGGAAAATTCTGCCCATGGCATTTTTTAAAGAACCCATTATCATTGGGAGATGGAGAAAATTTGCCTTTTCTTTTAAAATTTTATAGGTTGATTTATTTAGAATGTTGTGGATTGTTTTAGCTTCCACGATGCAATTTGTCACAGTTGTCAAAATTTGAGCAGAGTTTTCAGAGCGGGTTGTTTGATGTGGATGGCCTGAAGCCTCCTCAGTGAAATAGAAGATCTTAATAAAAAGATTTTCATTTTCAGCTTTGTAGTTACAGAGCATCAACCAGGCACGGTAAAGTCTCAAGCTGAATGACTGCAATGATGTCGAGTTAACACAACTTGGTGGAGGTATGTACTCTGAGTGCTCCATTCACTTGTTAACACATTGAAATTAAAATCTTCACTCTCCTCCATGAAGAAAAGATGACTTGCATTTATATAACCCTTTCATGACCCAAAATATTTTACAGCCAATAAAGCAGCACAGTAATGTTGGAAATGTGGCAGCCAATTTGCACACAGAAAGCTCCCACAAACAGCAATGTGACAATGAGCAGTTAATCTGTTTGAGTGATGTTAGATTAGGGATAAATGCTGACCAGATCACTAGGGTGGACCCTCCTGCT
Organism: Carcharodon carcharias; assembly: GCF_017639515.1. NCBI lineage: Eukaryota > Metazoa > Chordata > Chondrichthyes > Lamniformes > Lamnidae > Carcharodon > Carcharodon carcharias. The sequence continues at coordinate 169,907,591 of NC_054470.1, forward strand.
CATCTTCAAAATACCTAACTGAGAGGGCAGACAGGCTGAGTTTGACGTCTCATTCAAAAAACTGCCCCTCCAAAAGCACAGTACTGGAGGGCTGGATTAGGTTTTGTGTTCAAATCTCTAGGGTCTTCATATTCCACCATGCCTCCAGTCTTATGACCTACCGATGAATTTTGGTCGCTGGATTTGGCCTTCTTTATATCACTCCTCCCTTTGCTTCACCATCAATAGTAAAACCTTCATTCAGCTGCCTCACGGCAATTTTATGGAGCTCCTTCCCTGATCCCTTTGCCTCTTCTCTATATTTGAAAATCTTCTTGAAGCTAATTATATCTGATAACACACAAATTGATGTGGTAATGTAATAGACGTTTTCATTTCAGACTCTCTGAACCATTTTATTCAGGTATAACATCCAAACTAAGATGAAACCCTGGAATGCAATTACCACAGTATGTTTAGTCCCAAAAGGAAGCTTTCTAGAATTTCATTAGCAGTGTACAAGTACAACGCATATCAAAATTAATCTTCTGGATCAAGTTTTCTATCATCCTTTTTATTGTCCCAAGGTTTAGAAGAGTAGATTTTTGCCCACTGTAAAGGATTGTGGAATGTTTCATATGTTGAAAGCAACACATAAATTTGATGTGTATTTGAGCTTTCCCTTAGGATAATAAAAGTGAAATATCTGCTCCCAAGCAAGCAGTATGCATGGAGCAGGAGTTGAATCAAATGACCTAAATATGCTACTAAGGTACAGCTCAGTATTCTTGTCTCTTTTCACCATCTACTGGTTTCAATCTGAGTTGCAACAATCCCTACCATTAGTTGGGATAAAAGTAGGGGGTGATTCCTCTTTCCCTTGGAGATCTAGAGGACAAGTGAGAACTATTTGAGATTGATCTGTGGGGATATGCCTGTCCCCAAGACAAATTGCCCAGATTGACCATTACTGATGGAAGGAGATTGAACTCTGCCAAAGCTTCTCGAGCTGATCAGTGGAAACGTGTTTGAAGTGGCTATTCCTAACCAGAGAGGCCTTTTCTCCAGGCAGAAATTGTGCCTTTGAGGTTTAACAGCAGAAAGGTTACACTGAGAGGTTGGAAGTTGGAAGGAGAATAAGCACAGTGACAGACAGGTGCAAAATCTGCCAGCCTGAGTGCCACTAAGTAACTGAACATCATGCAGCCAGGTTGTTTTGAATGATTTGGAGATGTCAGCACTACCTAGCATTTTGACAGTGTGCTCGCCTGAGAAATCAGGATGTATGAGATGCAAAGAAAGAAATGTAAGGTTGTGTGAGGGCTTAACATGAGTGATAAGTACTTGTGCAATAGTTTTACTTTATCGGCGTGCAACCTTTTGGGCAATACTGTTGGGTAGTATAAGCTGCTCTGGAGATGCTTGGACATGTTGGAATAGAGTACCCTCGAGTATTCCATGAGTCTGTCTGAAAAGCGGTGCAAAAGTCATTGATTGTTTCACCAGAACAACCATATAACCCGGAAGCCATTTCAAGAACTCCACCTTCTATCCTTCGCCCTTGGACCATTAGCTGAATTCCTCCATTTCTATTTTGTTATCATTATTGTGTGAGTGTGTGTGTGTGTGTGTGTGTGTGTGTGTGTGTGTGTGTGAGAAAGAGAGGCTTACGGTATCTTGAAAGAGTAATTAGTATAATTTCAAATTCCATACTGGATGTTGATAAGCTTTGCTTTTTTTTTGACAAGACTGGTTTTATAATAAACTAAAACAAAAATAAAAATTGCTGGAAAAACTCAGCAAGTCTGACAGCATCTGTGGAGAGGAAGACAGAATTAATGTTTCGAGTCCGTATGACTCTTCATCAGAATTTTGCTTTTATAATAAACTAATTGGTTGCTGTTTATTGAAAGAAGCCTGGTTAAAGTGTCTTTTACTCTGGGTCCCAGCAGTGAAGGTAAACAATTGACCACGTTGGTGAGTGAATTAAACTTTTGAACTAATGGTACCACCAATGGAATAATGGGGCTAGATCAACTGCGCACTTGTCCCATCCCAACTGTAAAAGTAGTCTTTCCTTTGCTGGATCCCCCTGACCGTTCCATGATTCTATAGGTAGTGTATTCAGTGTTGAGTCTGGTTACCACCTGCTGCACTGCTGTCCTTTGGGAAGAGTGTCCTTGACTCTCAAATACCTCCAAACATCCAACTCATGGTTCTGCATCCCTTTAACTGGACCTCCCGGTCAAATGTGCAGCTCACCCAGGAGTCTTGCTCAATCATTCAAATTAACTATGTTGGAAATTTGGGAGTTGTGCAGTTCACTGCCCTGCCAGCTGCCCTACAGTACTACTACAGCAAGTCCTCACTTAAAGTTGTCATTGCATGCCTGAAAATTGCAACTTTAAGTGAAATAACTTTAAGAGACTCACATTTTCCCATCATAATCAATGTAAATGCAGGACCTTCCTCATCAGAAATAAACATTAAAACATTACATATCCTGCAAATTAAAATACTTTATATTGCTAAATTCCTATATTGGTAAATGAGATAACTTTTAAAATAAGATAAATTTTAAAATATAAAAGAAATATAGTAAATTTCTACTTACCTCTCGCATACTGCCTATCCTGCTTCCCAAACCTTCCACTCGCCACACATCCTGCTCTCTGACCCCCCCCTTGTCACTGTCTTCCATTCCTCTCATTGACCCTCCAATACGTAGTCTCTCCTGTTTCCTAAGCCACCCTCTTGTGGCCAATCCTCTGACTTGCGGCCTTTGCCACTCCCTGACTCACCCTCTCGCCAAACCTCCCACTTCCCGACTCTTCTGCATGATGCTTCCCTCTCCTGAACCCTCGTTCCCATTCAAGGTCCAGATCCAGATCCAATCCGAAGCCAGAGCTCCGAGGTTGTGAAGGTGTAGGTCCCGATGGTGTAGAGGTGCCAAACTGCAGCTGTTATAATTGATGTTTTTATTTGAATGCTCCTGCTTCTTTTTTCTGAATCCTTGTTTTGAGTGAGGCCTCTGGAGATGTGTGCCAAGTGGCAGAAGGAGCAGTTTCAACTTAAGTCTTTGACTCAAATCACTTTAATAAAAGAACTTCGTGGCATATGTAACCTTGAATGTCAAAAGGAGAAAGATGGTCTGCACAGGGCTAGTGGGTTTTCAAGATGTGATCCTGGAATCAGCACTCCTCCATGCTGAACATCACTTGGAAGAAGCACTGAGGGTGGCAAGGGTGCAGAATGTACTCTGGATGGGGAACTCCAATGTTCATCACCAAGAGTGGCTCGGTAGCACCACTACTGACTGAGCTGATCGAGTCCTAAAGGACTTAGCTGCTAGACTGGGTCTGCAGCAGGTGGTGAGGGAACCAACAAGAGGAAAAAAACATACGTGACCTCATTGTCTCTAAACTGCCTGCAGTAGGTGAATCTGTCCATGATAGTATCAGTAGGAGTGACCACCACAGTCGTTGTGGAGACGAAGTTATGCCTTCACATTGAGGATGCCCTCCATCATGTAATGTGGCACTACCACCGTGCTACATGGGATAGATTTTGAACAGATCTAGCAACTCAAGACTGGGCAACCATGAGGTGCTGTGGGCCATCAGCAGCAGCAGAATTGTACTCGAACACAATCTGTAACCTCATGGCCCAGCATATCCCCCACTCAACCATTACCACCAAGCCAGGGGATCAACCCTGGTTCAATGAAGAGTGCAGGAGGGCATGCCAGGAGCAGAACCAGGCATATCTAAAAATGAGGTGTCAACTTGGTGAAGCTATAACACAGGACTGCTTATGTGCCAAACAGCATAAGCAGCAAGTGATCGACAGAGCTAAGTGATCCCACAACCAACGGATCGATCTAAGCTCTACAGTCCTGTCACATCCAGTCATGAATGGTGGTGGACAATTAAAAACTCACTGGAGAAGGAGGCTCCACAAACATCCCCAACCTCAATGATGGAGGAGACCAGCACATCAATACAAAATGGCTCAAGCATTTGCAACAATCTTCAGCCAGAAGTGCTGAGTGGATGATCCATCTCGGTCTCCCCTGGGGGCCATCATAGATGCCAGTCCTCAACCAATTCAATTCATTCCACGTGATACCAAGAAACCGCTGAAGGCACTGGACACCGCAAGGCTAACAATATTCCGGCAATAGTACTGAAGATTTGTGCTCCAGAACTTGCCGCGCCCCTAGCCAAGCTATTCCAATACAGCTATAATACTGGTATCTACTTAGCAGTGTGGAAAATTGCCCAGGTATGTACCGTACACAAAAAGCAGGACAAATCCAACCTGGTCAATTACCGCCCTGTCAATCTACTCTCCATCATCAGTAAAGTAATGGAAGAGGTCATCAACAGTGCTACCAAGTGGCACATGCTTCGCAATAACCTGCTCACTGATGTCCAGTTTGGGTTCCGCCAGGGCCACTCAGCTCCTGACCTCATTACAGCCTTGGTTTAAACATGGACAAAAGAGCTGAATTCCAGTGGTGAGGTGATAGTAGCTGCCCTTGACAGGTGGAGGGGAGGCAGTGGCATAGTGATATCACCACTGGATTACTTTCCAGAGACCTGGGTAATGCGCTGGGGATCTGGGTTCAAATCTAACCATGGCAGATGGTGAAATTTTAATTCAATAAAAACCTGGAATTAAAAGTCTGATGATGACCACAAAACCATTGCTGATTGTTGTAAAAACCCAACTGATTCACTAATCCCCTTTAGGGAAAGAAATTTGTTGTCCTTACCTTGTCTGGCCTACATGTTACTCCAGACCCACAGCAAGGGCAATTAGGGATGGGCAATAAATGCAGGCATAGCCAGCGACATCCATACCCTGTGAATGAATATTTATTTAAAAGCATATAATCGAGCCTGACATCAAGGTGCCCTAGCATAATTGGAGTCAATGGGAATCAGGAGAAAACTCTACGCTTGTTGGAGTCATACCCAGCACAAAGGAAGATGGCAGTGGTAGTTGGAGATCAATCATCTAAGTTCCAGAACATCACTGCAGTTTCTCAGGGTAGTGTCCTGCCCAACCATCTTCAGCTAGTTCATCATTGACCTTCCTTCCATCATTAGGATGTTCACTGATGATTGTACAATGTTCAGCACCATTCACGACTCCTCAGACACTGGAGCAGTCCATGTCCAAATGCAACAAGACCTGGACAATATCCAGGTTTGGGCTGACAAGTGGCAAGAAACATACAAGGGTAGGTCAAAGGCTAGGAATCCTGCCACAAGCAACTCACCTCCTGACTCCCCATGGCCTGTCCACCATCTACAAGTTCAGAATGCTCTCCCCTTGCCTGGATGAATGCAGTTCCAACAGCAACTTAAGAAGCTTGACACCATCCAGGACAAAGCAGCCCACTTGATTGGCATCACATCCACAAACATTCACTCCCTCCACCACCGACACACAGTAACAGCAGTGTGTACCATCTACAAGATGTTCTGCAGGAACTCACCGAAGATCCTTAGACAACACCTTCCAAACCCACAGCCAGTAACATGTAGGAGGATAAGGGCAGCAGACAGATGGGAACATCACTACCTGGAAGTTCCCCTCCAAGTCACTCGCCATCTTGACTTGGAAATATATCACTGTTCCTTCACTGTCGCTGGGTCAAAATCCTGGCACTCGCTCCCTAACAGCACATGGACTGCAGTGGTTCAAGAAGGCAGCTCACCACCACCTTTTCAAATGCAATTAGGGATGGGCAATGAATGCAGGCCTACCCAGTGATGCCACATCCCATGAATGAATAAAAAAATATAAGTACAATAGCTGTGGTGGCGCTCAGGCCCTGAGGATTGGTTTGCAGTAAGGAGTGGTGAAAATGTGCACAGCAGACAGCGTTAAGGACCAAAAATAATCTTATTATGTGCATTTTTTAAAAATCGATTATAATAGCTCCAGCGCAGCACTTCTGCACTGTCGGAACCCACACTTTTACAAACCCGGAGTTCCGGCATCGGGTCAGATCTGAAGACGGAAGTGGCTAGTGGGAGAGTAAGAGAGTGGGAGGTTCGGCGGCAGCGGGAGAAAGGGTCAGGGACTGTGAGAGACCGCTACAGATTGGCACTGATAGCGTCAGACAGCCCTATGTCAGATTGGTGTCGAAACAGCTTTAAAACAAATCTTGCAATGCTAAACAAGAATACTGGTCCTATTAATTTACCGACATTAAAGCGAAACAACGTAAAATGGGTACTGTTAAATGGGGACTCACTGTATTTTCTGGTTGGTTGATCTGGTTGTCGTACAGATCTAACTCTCAGAGTTTTATCGAATGCTCAAGGATCTCAATGGTCTTGATAAGGTTGTGACGAAGACACAGGACCTTCGCTTTCTTCAGTACATCAAATCCTTCTATTGTCCCAATTTTGCAGCGGTTGAGATCACATCTTCTGCTTCAGGATCTAAAAATGTTGGTGTCAATATCAACTGGAGCGTCTGGCTCTCCTGATGCATTTGTGATACTTCCAGTGAAGGAGCTTAAAAACTTCTCTTCCCTAGACACAGCGACAGGTATGTCACTAATACTTTGCATGAACTAGATGTCAGTTCACACAGCCGGCAGGAACAAAACCTGATAAGATTCAGATGCAATAACTGGGATTTGCACCATCTAGTGGTTCAAGCGAGAATTGAAAGAAAAAGAGCACTTGCATTCATTTAATATCTCATTACCACTTGCAGGATATCCCAAAACAAATGAAAACTAATAGGTTACTTTTAAAGTGTAGCCACTCTTGTTATGTATGCTAATTTATGGACTGATAGGTCCCTCAAATAGCAAATGAATGAATAACCAGTTAATCTGTTTTGTGGTATTGGTTGAAGCATCAATACTAAAAAGAAAATAATGTGCTTCTATCACACTTTTCATGATCCCAGAACGTCCCAAAGTGATTCAAAGTCAGCAAAGTGCTGTGGAAGTGCAATCAATGTTGTAATGTAGGAACGTGGCAGCTAATTTGCAGACAGCAAGGACCCGCAAACATCAGAGACAACAACCAGATAATCAGGGAATGTTGGCCAGGACACAAGGAAAACTACTCATCTTCAAATAGTACCATGGGAATTTTCACATCCATTGAGCAGGCAGAGGGAACTTAAGTAGCTGCTGAAGTGGAGGTGTAAAGCAGTGCAAAATGAGATTCTGGGTTTGCGTTTTTTGGCACTTCAAGGGTCTCTCTAGAGGCAGCACTGTGGCATGTAAAGGAGGAGGTGCTAGTCTAGAGGTAAGTTGGGTGGATTTTAGTTCCCCCCTCTCAGGGAGCAGGCTGGGATTTTGGGAGCAGGGCCATTTAATAGATGGGAAGGTGAGGAATAGAGAGCGTGTCACCTTCCTGACTGCCCCCCCAAGTAAGTCTGAGGTGGGAAATGTCACGGGCAGCAGTCCCACCCCTAGGTCTTGGAGGTAGAGCATTCATCATGCAAGCATTGGGGGCCCCAATGTGAGGCAGGTGGGTACCTGATTGACTTTAAATTCTATGTAGGCTCCTGAGAATGGTCGCGGTGGGGTTACCATCGACTTTCTAGCCAGTGGAAGGGTCAGTCGCCGCAGCCATTAAATCCATCCCACTGTGTGCGGAACCCTTGTGACCTGAGAACAAGATGGCATTTTCTTTCAGAAAGCTGCTAAGCTAAAACTCAGCAACAGTACCAGTTAGTAGGTAGATGGCCTAATTATACATATTAGAAAATATTTTCTGTCAAACTGTCCCACATTAACTGCAGGCCTGTGTCAATCTTACATAACGTGACAGACCTTTCATTGATTAGCAGAACAAACCATATTCCAGAGCAAACTTGCATTTATAGAGCATTTCACATCTTCAGCATGTTCCAAAGTGCTTCACAAAAAGGTTAGAAGAATTAAAACCGCTTCTGGCTTACTATTGTACAGAACTACAGCGATGTTCCCACAGGACCCATCCCAAACCGTGAACCCCCATCGGATTCCCACAGTCCTTGACTACCACACCCACAGGACTCCCCCAGTACCCTCCCACGGGGCACCCTCCCCCCCAAGAGGCCAAGACACTCCCCCATCCTCCTTCCATGGGACTACAACCCCCACCCCCGCCCTCCCAAAGGGACTCCCCCATTGCCCCCTTCCCTATGGGGACTACCCAAACACTTCCCCATGGGACTTGACCACACCCCTCCACGGGACATGTCCACTATCCCCCCCCCACCACCAAGGGGTCCCCCCCACAAAGGACTCCCCCACTGCCCACCCCTACGGGGACTCCTCCAACACCCCCCATGAGACTTCCTGACCCCATCCCACAGGACTTCGCCCAACACCTGACCACCTCCCCCAGGCCCGATCCAACCTCTCTCCATGCCACCAAAGCCCAGCCCAACAAGACACTCCCTTAAGGCTGGTCCGATTGGCCCTCCCCCCAGGCCCAGCCCAATCCGACCCAACACCCCGCCAAGGCCGGGCCAAACTGGACTCTCCCATCCCCCAAGGTCCGACCCGACCTGGCTGAACCCCAATTAAACAAGGTTTACGGCAGTTCGCACCATAAAAAAAGCTGTGTGGCTTACCTACCTTCAATTCTACATCCCTGGTGCTGGGTCCCGAGGACGCACCGTACTGCCCAGGTCTCGCCCAGCCAAAGTCGGAAGGTCGGGCGTGATAGGATCAGCTGGATTTCCAGCTAAGAACTTTGGAGCAGAGTGGCAATCTGATTCAATTGCCACTCCCTAGGAATTTACGGCCATTGTGTTTTAAACATGTGCGCTAATAAATAACTTTTTTTTTACAGCCCACAAAAAGCTTGTGCTGGGATTATTTAAATCAGGACAATCGCTATGAAGGTAAGAAAACACACATCTTTTACATGCAAACATACTGATCACAGGCAATAAAAGGAACACATAAGTTCTGTCTGTGACGAAATGAAACACATTACTTTTAAGATTCAACATGTGAGGTGCAAGACAGACAGCTACTGACTGCTGTTACAGGATTAATTGAATCAATTACTCTTCCCGGTACATTACTTTTATGCGTATGTGGATAAAAAAATCTAAAAAATGGCCCAGAAATTAAGTTTCAGCATAATGGTGAAAGAACTGTAATTACAATTCTCTAATTGCTCTGAACTGAGTTGATTTTGGAAAGTAGCTTCACAGCTGTGTTGATAAATGTATATATATTTGTCTTCACAAAAAATATCGAAGAGTGCATATGCAGTATCTGAACGCTGACTCAGGGTGGCAGAGCTGTTCCTTGTCAAATCTAGCACAATGCAGGTACAAATTGGCTTCACTTTCTAATTATACTTCACATTGCTCAAGAACAACTAGACAAGATTTTCTTTCATTCATTAATTGCCTACCAACATGAATGTAATTTTAAATTTATCAGGCATTGTCAAAGAGATAAATTCCAGATTCTTCTTCAGAGCTCTGAAGAAGGATCATAAGGACTGGAAACTTTAACTCTGTTTCTCTCTCCACAGATGCTGCTAGACCTGCTGAGTTTTTCCAGCATCTTCTGTTTTTGTTTCAGATTTCCAGCATCAGCAGTATTTTGCTTTTATTTAATGCCAGATTCTTGACGCTCTTAAGAGCCTCCAGCTCACTTCAGCAAAGCGTGCAATATGAGAGCCAAATGGACTACTTTACTAAATTAGCATTGCCTACCACTCCTTCATGATGTAATGCAGTGTGTGTAACTAAAACAAAATCCCATATTATACTTAAAAATAAATACGTTTGTACAATTTTAAAAATACAGCATTTATAAAACAATAACCAAGAAAATATAAGATATTAAAAATGCACCTATTCAAGTAAGCTTTTTAAAAGCTGAATAATGCAGAACTTTCTTAAGTTGCAATATTCTACATTGCCAAATTCCCTCACTGGTAAATGAAACAATTGTTATATTTTTAAACTTATTTTATTTTAAAAGAAAAATGCAACTTTCTACTTAAGTTACCCACTGTCTGCCACCAATCCTGTTTCCTGAACCTCCTGCTCCCTGATCTTCCTGGTCATTGCAGATCCTCCTCCGCCCCAACCCTCAGCATTGTGGTCTCTCCCCCTCTCCTACTTTCGAGTTGTGGCCTCTTCCCCATCTCTGACCCACCCTCTCACAGAGCCTCTCACTCTCTGACTCACCCTCTTGCCACTTCCCTCTCCTGGACTTGTGATCCCGTTCAAGATCCCACCGCAACTCAGAGGTCGGGGACAGGGGTAGGCCGCAACTCAAAGGTCAGGGAGCGGCAAGAAGCTGCTCCAAAGTGGTACCAGGCTATTCACATGGGAAACGGCGTTAAAATAAATCTCGCAACGCTCAACGAGATGACAGGAAAGGGAGAGTCGGTGAGCCGCACTTCGTGAGGATGGGAGCCACCGCTGGCTTGCAGGCCTTGCAACGAAGGACACTACCTTAGCACGTCCTGGAAAATTACTACACAGGAAATACAGTACTTTCGAAATGGCATTGTCATAATGTGGTTAAAAACAGCTAACAATTTGTTCTGTCGAAGGGTCATGAGGACTCGAAACGTCAACTCTTTTCTTCTCCGCCGATGCTGCCAGACCTGCTGAGTTTTTCCAGGTAATTCTGTTTTTGTTTTGGATTTCCAGCATCCGCAGTTTTTTTGTTTTTATAACAATTTGTAAGGTCACACAACCAGCAATGATCAAACCATCTGTAGTGAAGTTGGTTGAGAGATAACGTTAGCTAAGATACCAGGAGAACTCCCTGCACTTCTTTAAGTAGTACCCTGGAAACTTTTTCACCCATCTGAATAAGCAGATGGGGCTTTGGTTTAACATCTCTTCTGAAAGACGGCACCCTCCAACAACAGAACACTCCCTCAGCACAGAACTGAAATATCACCCCAGAATATGCGCTCAAGTCTCCGGAACGGGATTTGTTCCTATTACTTCCGACTCAGAGGGTGGAATGCTACCAGTGAGCCAGGCATTAAACAGGATTCAAAACTACCAGGAAGGTACGAGACTCAATATTATTGTTGCTGATATTGGCAGATGGGGATCTGGGAGATAGGCAGCCTTCTTCTTGTACTGCTGCAGCCTGTGATCAAGGTACTCCCACAGTTTGGCCTTTGACTCAATGACCAGGAACAGCAGTGATATATGTCCAAGATGGCATTGTATGTACCGCACTTCACTCTGCCCACATGGGTTAACATTTCAGCCAAAATGGAGACAACCAAGGGGTGTTACCAGAAAGCACTAAGCAAGCATCTGCTGTTAATGCCAATAATAATTTCTCGGTTAGAGGTAAGGCAGTCTCACTATACTTTGACATCATTGCACAATACTTCTTCAGCTTCTGTTCCTGCACTGAAGTTACTTCCATTCACTTTCTATGGTTTCAGCGAGAACTCACCACAGAAGAATGATGAGGGAGAACTTGTTCTACCTTGTTCTACTGCAACACCACACCACTGCACTGAACTAACCACCTACCTGCACAGTTCATGTGTCTCATACATTATCTGCATACATAAGTACTTCAGGCAGTTGTAGAAGCCCCAATAAATGTTACCAGTTACCACAACTTGCAATATGTTGCTGCAATTGAACTTGAAAATACGTTATTTTGCAAAATAGATTTGGCACAATCCCCAAACAAACAGAAGAACAACATATGGGACTGCTCTTTACATAATTGGCTTCCAGAGTCTGTAACTGCTGTAAAATTCAACCTCAAGACATGTTATAGCATTGGATTTTGACCTTTAGCTAATTTCTTACTGAATTTAGTGCCTATTTCGATTCCTTTTCTGATTATGTGCTTATTACTTATAAATCAAAGTTATAAGTTACAAAAGAAAACCCGACTTTAATACAAGAGTTGTGTTAAAGCATGCACTAAATTCCAGTGTGATGGTAAATTTTAGCTAGGATGTATTCCTACAGTAACACTCCTAACATGTTTAAACATTGCATTTATGAGACACTTAGTTGGAAGTGATAATTCTTGCCATAAATATAAGGGATGCAAGTTAGACATTAAAAAGCTAAGCATCTCATAACTTGACTGGTACATTTACTAGCATGGCACTGATCCAAATAAATCAATAACATCCTAGCTTGGTCCTCAGTCTGTGCTCAACTAGTTAATCTCTGGCAGGATGACGGTAAGTAAGAGTACTACAACTGAACTCAATGCTACTGTGTTAGGAAAGGGTACAAAAACAATCCTTTCCAGTTTCTTCAGAATATTGTGTGTATGGTGACCACACAATTGTAGGTGTTGTGACCACCACAGATCCCTTTGTGCCAGTTTGAGCCTCAGGGAAAAGGTACTTGTGACTTCTCATTCACCTCTGTAATAACCTTCAACCAGGTTCTGCAGATGATGTGTTGCTGCTGCCAGAGTCACCATTGTGAAATCAGTCGCACGAAGGAATGAATTTCCTCATCTGCAATACTACAATTTTATACAGCTTAAGAGGGACTGGAAGAGTGTTTAGGAAGGAAGAACATGGTCTGAAATATTGGGTTGGATTTTAACCCAGCCCTGTAGAGATGGCATTGGAGGAGGGGAGGGCTGGAAAAATAGGGAGCAGCCATGTGTGGACAGCTCCCCAGTGCCTGGAGACTTATCCAGTGGAGGGGTTGGGAACAGGGTCAGCTGCCTGCTCCACAGAGATGTCAGTCAATTAGTCCAATTCAGGCCCTGCTTATGGTCCCGCACCTGGTATTTTCCCACTGCCAGAGCAGCCTTCGGAACCGGAGGCTCCATGCTCAATGACTGAGCTGCAGGAGATGAAAGGCTGCGGCTCCATGGTCATTGGTCCTATGGAGCCTCTATATTTCATTAATTTTGTGCAGGTAACTGAGATTGCCTCCATGTTGAGGCACCCTCGCACTCGCTTGCCTACCATCAGCAGCCCCCACCTTTCCCGGGCCTGACACTGCTGTGGCACCTCTGATCACAGAATCACAGAATTTTCATGGCACAGAAGGAGGCCATTCAGCTCTCCACATCAGTGTTATGACCTAGTGCCAATGCCCTGCCTTTTCCCCTGTAACCCTGCACGTTGGATCTGCAACCTCAGGAGACCCCTGCGAGCACAGATGCAGCCAATTAGGAGGCTGCCTCTTGGAAGGTTTCACGGGGGTGGCATGCTGTCAATATGGACTTGGGCTGGACATCAGGTTCTCATGTCCACCAGATACTATAAAGGGATTTTGTGCACCCCTGCCACCAGGTTTGAAAGCGGGGGGCACGTAAAAACCAACAGGTGGCCTCCCCACTCTCAACCAAACTGTCTGAAACTTTACAGGGGTTGGTGTTGGGTGGCCTGCCTGCTCTTGGGCCTACTGAGGCCCATAAGTGGCCAATTAGTGGCCCATGATGGGTGGATGCCCACAACATGTGGGAAGCTTGCCAGCTTTATCTGTGCAGGCTGGTGTCAGTTAAGGGTGGGGGGGGGAATTTCCTATGCAGACCCCCCGGGCCCATCGGAGGCACTCCTGCCATCCAAAGTCATTTTCCCCCTCTAACTCTCCATCCTGGCCTCTTGAATTCAGCCCCACACACCCCTCACCCCACTTCGCTGAGACCCCCAACCCCAGACTTACCTGGGCTCCTTGGCATGGCGGGGCTGCTTTTAGTCTCAGAAGTTGCCAGTGTTCCCACTGGCACTGCTGAGAATACCGGGCTGCCAGGCAATTCGATTGCCTGACATAGCGGTAGAAGCCTTGCCTTAAAGCAGTTAGGGGTAGATGTCTCACTTCTAAAGCAATTAACCCTGCTCCCAGTGTTAAATTGCTCCGGGGCAGCTGTCAGGATCATGGACTGGCTCCTCTCCCCACTGACATTTTAGCCAGGGCTGGCAGGGACTGCGGTGCCTGCAAAATTCAGCCCATGCTTAGCTGCATTTTGATTTGCTTTCATTAATGATCAGTTAAATCTCATAAACTCAGATGTTTACAGCACAGAAGGAGGCCATTTATACAGCTTAAGAGGGACTGGAAGAGTATTTTGGAAGGAAGGACATGGTCTGAAATACTGGGTTGTCCACGTTGGTCAACAAAGATCTGAATACACTAATCCCATTTTCCAGTACTTGGCCCATAGCCCTGGAGGCCATGGCAGCACAAGTGAATATCTAAATACTTCTTAAATGTTATGAGAGTTTCTGTTTCAACCACCCTTACAGGCAATGAGTTCCAGATTACCATCACTCTCTGAGTGAAAAAATTTCTCCTCAACTCCCCTATTATCTTCTACCTCTTACCTTAAATCTATAGCCCCTCGATATTGACCCATCTATTAATGGAAAAAGTGCCTTCCTACCCACCCTATCTATGCCTCTCATAATCTTATACACCTCTGTCAGGTCCTCTCTCAACCTTCGCTGATCCAAGGAAAACAACCTCAGCCTATCCAATCTTTCATCATAGCTCAGACCCTCCAGCCCAGGCAGCATCCTTGTAAATCACCTCTGCATCCTCTCCAAGTGCAATCACATCCTTCCTATAAGGTGGTGACCAGAGCAGCAAGCAGTATTCCAGCTGTGGCTTACCCAGTGTTTTATACAGTTCCAGCATAACCTCCCTGCTCTTGTATTCTATGCCCCAGCCAATAAATGCAAGTATCCCATATGTCTTCTTAACCACCTTATCTACCTGCCCTGCTATCTTCAGGGGTCTGTGGATACGCACACTGACCTTCAGTACTTTCCAGAGTCTTACCATTCAAAGTGTAACCTCTTGCCTTGTTAGCCCTCCCCAAGTACATTACTTCACACTTTTCAGGGTTGAATTCCATTTGCCACTGCTCTGCCCATCTGACCAGTCCGTTGATATCCTCCTGCAGTTTACGGCTATCCTCATCACTATTTACCACCCTATCAATTTTCGTGTTATCTGTGAACTTTTTGATCATACCACCTACGTTTTAGTCCAAATCATTTATGTACATCACAAACAACAAAGGCCCCAGCACCAAGCCCTGCGGAACCCCACTGGAAACAAGGTGATCTGGAGATCCCCAAAAGTCTTAGCAAATTGAGCTACTGAGCCTTAATTGCGGCCTTTAAGATTATGAAAAGGTTTGATAGGGTAAATGTAAAGAAGATGAGAATCCACCCACTGGATTTTATGTGCCCCTCTGCCTTCAAACTCACTAGCAGAGGAGCGTAAAGTCCATCCCCATGTTTCTGTGGGAGACCAAACTCGGTGCTACAGTAAGGAGACGAACTTTCATTTATATCTATTTATACCCTCTGATTTAGTCAGATTCACATCAACAAGAAAACTAGAACACTCAACCCTTTAAGCATGTTCCACCATCATGTTAAATCATGGCTGATATGTATTTGAATTCCATTTGCCCAGCCTTTATCCATTACTGATTCGAGCGGTAGCAATAAGTGCAAATTAAATCTTTAAAGTTTTGTTTCTCCAGTTTCTCCCTTCTTAAAAGTGCAGATTCAGATGCTGAATTTCTGAGGTTCAGCTCCACAGATACTAACAATTGCCTGGTGCTTCAGTTAAGTACCCATTCTTCAATTGGGCCCAGTAACTATCACAACCATTGAATCTATGGAATAACAAGTTCAAACCTGTCACACCCAAACAGACATCCATCAGGGGTCACCGTACAGTAATCAGACTCAAATTCCAGCCTGATTTTTCCCCTCCTTCGCTTGAAGCAAATGTATCAGTTCTATTTTCCTCTCTGTCAGCTTAGTCGGCACAGACTGGGGATCAAACCTGGGATATTCCTGTTCTGTATGATATTGCAGCATATTGGGAAATGCAGAACAAAGCAATCAGGGCATTCTTGATTACATATCTTCAAAGGGTATAAGACAAACATTTCCTAATCATTAACTGGCAGTGGGGAAAATGATCGAAAAAGTACAAATGCCAGAAAGTGAAAGAACATCCTGAGGAAATTCTGGCCAAGCTCATGTTCTGTCAATGAACTCCAACTTTAAGTGAAGTTTAAGAGTAGATTATCCAGAGTGGAATACAGCATTGCATTCAAATAATGTATTGCTCAATGCACATCTGTCTCTTTAATCTGCCTTGATTATAATATTTTGTTAAGGTTTCTTAATTTATCTTCAGAAAAATGAAGTTAAAATCAAAAGGATGTTTTTAGTGATAATTTTTAATTTAGAACGCACAAAGAGCTACCCAAAATTTTAAAAAAATTCGGAAGACAGCTCCACTCTCACCCCTGGTTTCTATACAAGACAAACAAAATCAGACTCTGCACTATCAACAACAGGTGAAGTGAACAAAACAGGTTTAGAAAGCAATTAGAGCAATGCTTGGGAACGTAAAATCAGAAAAAGTGTAAACAATTGTGCACATGATTCAGAAAAGAGCCTCTATAAGCTCCCAGATTGAAAAATGCTTTTCTGATATGAAATACTGTAAAGTAAACTTGAATGTGGAAGTGGGGGGGGGGGGGGTTGCACTCTTGGCCCGATCAAGAGATGCAGCATTGGGAAGGGAGGAGCTGCTGACAGCTACCCCCTTCCCCTTGTCTCCAAACCACACCACCATCGCCTCTCCCCCCACCAACCCCCCCCCATGCCCCACTCCCTCACCACTGGCTATCTTCTCTGACAACCCCCACACCTCAATTCCCACCTCACCTTCGTCTTTAGTCTGGGGTTGCGCAATGATCCTGGGTCTCTGATGGGTGCACTGCAACTAGGGATGGAAGACAAATGACCCAGCCGGCAAAGCCCACAGCCCGTGAATGAATTAAAAAAAAGTTGCCAGGGACCTCAATCTTGGGGAAGGCCCAATGGCGGTCCTTTGGGCCTCTCCCAAGAATTGTTGGGGGTTCCCTGCCAGCTCTCCGACCGGTGGACAAGACCCCCGTCAGCCTGGCAGAATCACAGCCATTGGAATTAAATTCCTTTGGAATCATTGTTAAGCTGGATCTGGTGTGAACTTGAACTTCTGCCTGATTGAGACCCCACCCTAACTTATACCCCATAGTCATGGCTTTTTAAGTATTTTGGACAGACGTTGGCACCATCACAAATCTTTATGGGCCTTTCATCTCAGGTAGACCCCACTCATTTGCATGCATTCTCTTACATTCCAATTGGAATATTAACGATTACAAAAAGAGATCATAGAGTCATAGGATTAATTTTTACCACTGGCATCACAGCCCCGATATTCATGGGACTGGCACAGTCTTTTACCAAAGCCAGCCTCCAAACCTGGGGGTTGCTGTCCAGCGTTTGAGCCTTTTTAGTGACTGGTGGCACACTATTTAATCTCAGGGTGTATTCCATTGTAGAGCACATTGCATCCGGGTCCAACCTTATCTTCATCAGATGTTCACATAAGTGAAATTCCAGCAGGGATCACCGAGTAGCAATTAGGAGAGGGAATCCTGGCACTGGAGCCAAGTGTAATAATACTACTGCTGCACCAGCCTATGTTGAGTAGCTTATAACAGACCAAGAGTTGTAAATCTCTGATATATGCAAGTCAGCTAGCTATTCACTGAACAAACTAGGTGGATTCACAGAGTCAGGCTTTAAAAAAACAACCATGGCCTGGAATTGCCCAGCAGCTGCTCTGGTTCTGCCACTCTAACTTCATTAGAAGTGCAGTGGAATCCCCATTTATACTCTGTGGAAGTGCAGTGGAATCCCCTTCTACACTCTGCTGCACTTCTGGCAAAATTACAGTAGTGGAACAGGAGCAGTTCCAAGGAAGTCCCTGGACATAATGGTCCAAATTTTGGGATCAGCCGCTAAGCAAGACTGCTCACCACTGATCTTGATGTAAGTCTTCCTGAGTGATCCAGCAATCTCTCTGGTGAGAATTTCAGCTCTAGCACCATGCAGTGGTACTGCTAATGATTACAATGTAAAAAAAATGTTCGGCCTCAGCGGGATCCAGTTCTGGGAGCCACTCTTTAGGAAGGATGTGAAGGCATTAGACAGCATGAAGAAAAGATCTATGAGAATGGTTCTAGGGGTGAGGAACTTCAGTTATATAGATAGATTGGAGAAGTTCTCTTTGGAGAAGAGAAGGTTGAGAGGAGGTTTGATAGAGGAATTCAAAATTGTGAGGGGTCTGGACAGAACAGCTAGGAAAAAACAATTCCCATGGTGGAAGGATAGAAAAACAGAGAGCACAGGTTAAAGTTGCTTGGTAAAAGAAACAAAAGCGATGTGAGGGAAAGCTTTTTCTCGCAGCGAGTGGTTAGGATCTAGAATGCAATGTCTTAGACTGTGAAGAAGGCAGGTCATTCGAGGCTTTCAAGAGGGAATTGGATCATTATCTGAAAAGGAACCTGTGCAAGGCTACAGGAAAAAGGCAGGGAACTGTCACTGGGTGAATTGCTCCTTCAGAGGGCCAGTACAAACATGACAGGAGGAATGGTTTCCTTCAATGCTATAACCATTGTATGATTCTTCACTGGGGATTTCTCAGCATGGGATTGGAGTGATGTCAGCAGGCTGTCTAAGCAGCCAATCACATAAACGGATTTTTACAGATCCCTCACCAGGAAACTAAAAGCGCTGAAATAAAAACGTTTTAAGTTTTTTTTACATAAGGCACAATTTTACCGTACCCCACTGGTGGGTGGGCACAAAGGGGGCCTGTAAAATTCTTTGGGTATCCTTTCTGCCACCTACCTGCCCACCCACAACCCCCTGGCAGCGATTTTACTAGGGAGTTGGGCTAGGCCTGTGGCGGCCCACCTGCCCCACTCCAAATGAGGCCCTTAAGTGACCAATTAAAGGCCACTCAAGGGCCACCTCTCACCCGGCTGCAATTTTTAGGTGGCGGGAGAAGGTTAGGGATGAGGAGGATGTTCATCAGGTTAGCCTGCTCGGGCCTAAGGAAGAGATGCCTTCCACAGGGGCTCTCTTTCCAGTTCAGGCCTCCCAGGTCTGCCCTGCTCCCGGTGTCCCTCCCCCCGGCCTTTTCAACCTGGCCCCCCCACCTCCCTGGGCCACAGCGAGAAACCCTGGACTTTCCTCCACCCCGAGCTCCTGGCACTTTGTTCTTTGGGACAGCGTGCAGCCCCAGCAGTGGCCACAGCTCCTGATGTCGCCGCTGGGACTATAGAGCTGCTGGCCAATCAGTGGCTGGCTGCTATCTGAGGTGGGACCTCCCACTTCAAGAGTTAAACACAGGACACTCAAGACGTTCAACACTGTCCAGGACAAAGCAGCCCACTTGAGCGGCATTCCATCTACCAACTTAAACATTCACTCCCTCCACCAACAATGCACAATATACCACATACATGATGCACTGCAACAACTCACCAAGGTTCCTTCAACAGCACCTTCCAAGCCCACAACCTCTACCACTTGGAAGGACAAGGACAAGAGGTGCATGGGAAGACCAACACTTGGAAGTTTCCCTCCAAGTCACTCACCATCCTGACTGGGAACTATATTGCCGTTCCTTCACTGTCGCTGGATCAAAATCCTGGAACTCCTTTCCTAACAGAACTCTGTGTACTTACACCACATGGACTGCAGCAGTTCAATAAATGTTGGCCCAGCCAGCGACACCCACATCCTGTGAAAGAATAAATTTTAAAAATGGCTGCTGGCTGCCATCGGACGTGGGTGTGCATTCCCTGCTAACTTTTTTTGTGGCAGGGTGAAATAGTAAATTGTGATAATCCATCTGAAAAATTCTTCCCAAAGAGTAAATTAAAGTTTGGAACAGACAGATGGGGTAAAGGTAGAAGCTAAAAATATTCTGAAAAAACTTCTTGCAAAAAATATTTTTAAATATTATAGATTTAAAAATTTATTAATTAACCATTTAACAGCACTCGGCAAGAATAAAATTATCCTTCAGGGCTAGTCTGTTGCTCATCAAGCTTCATTAATCAAATTTTGCTGAAGGGTCATGAGGACTCGAAACATCAACTCTTCTCCGCCGATGCTGCCAGACCTGCTGAGTTTTTCCAGGTAAGTCTGTTTTTGTTTTGGATTTCCAGCATCCGCAGTTTTTTGTTTTTATTCATTAATCACAGCCTGTTAAAAACTCAGTTACATCTGATTAAGGTATAATTTCTTAAGGGAGAATGGTGATGTGGAGCAAAGCAATTGAAATTCTCATTGACTTCAATGATTGCTGGGTCTGGGGAGTTCCACAGCACAGCCTCTGTGAGTGACAGACCGTAACTTCAGGAGTCTATGCTAATCCGCACATGCCTGATGCCTTAAAGTCTCAGTCAGTTTCAGAGTTGTGATGACAGGGACGCTGATAGTTCACCATTAATCCCCCAAATCCACACACAATACCACCCCATCCCCCCCATGCCCCTGGAAAATCAATATTCATTTGTTTCTGTCCACCTGAATCTCTGCATTCATCTAATTTGGGAGATTTCTTTGAAGGCTGTTGATTGCATCCAAGCCTTTTTTATATAGGAAGAAACCTAGACAACGTGATCTTGACATTAATGGTCTACTTCGTTGCTTTAAATGCAGCAACTTGCTGAATTAAGAACAACCATCACAAAGGTGAACCTGATTAATAGGCATTTATTAATCAGATGTTGTGATCAAAAGATGCTATTTCAAAATGCAGCGATAATCATCTATTAATCTGATTCAGCTTTAAGACTCCCTGTTCAGTTGAATGCAAATGGTCCCAACATTACTATTTGAAGAAAAAAACAAAAAAACTGCGGAAGCTGGAAATCCAAAACAAAAACAGAATTACCTGGAAAAACTCAGCAGGTCTGGCAGCATCGGCGGAGAAGAAAAGAGTTGTTTCGAGTCCTCATGACCCTTCGACAGAACTTGAGTTCGAGTCCAGCAATTTGAAGAGCAGAGAACATCCATTATTTTCTGTCTAACATTGTTCCCTCACTTAGCACAGATTAACTGCCCATTCATCTCCTTAAACATGCGATAATATTTTCCTGAATAACAACAGTGACTGCATTTTTCTTTATTCATTCACAGGATGTGAGCTTCGCTGGCTGGGCCAGCATTTATTGCCCATTCCTAGCTGCCCTTAAGAAGGTGATGCTGAGCTGCCTTCTTGAACTGCTGCAGTCCATGTAGTGTACGTACACCCATAGTGCTGTTAGGAAGGGAGTTCCAGGATTTTGACCCAGCGACAGTGAAGAAACGGCGATATATTTCCAAGCCAGGATGATAAGTGACTTGGAGGGGAACTTCCAGATGGTGGCGTACCCATCTATCTGCTGCCCTTGTCCTTCTAGGTAATAGTGGAT
Source organism: Carcharodon carcharias (assembly GCF_017639515.1). NCBI lineage: Eukaryota > Metazoa > Chordata > Chondrichthyes > Lamniformes > Lamnidae > Carcharodon > Carcharodon carcharias. Next base: position 169,928,835 of record NC_054470.1, read on the forward strand.
GTGGGTTTGGAAGCTGCTGTCTAAGGAGCCTTGGTGAATTCCTGCAGTTCATCTTGTAGATAGTACACACTGCTGCTACTGTGCGTCGGTGGTGGAGGAATGAATGTTTGTGGATGTGGTGCCAATCAAGTGGGCTGCTTTATCCTGGACAGCGTCCAGCTTCTTCAGTGTTGTGGGAGCTGCACTCATCTAAGCAAGTGGGGAGTATTCCATCACACTCCTGACCTGTGCCTTGTAGATGGTGGACAGGCTTTGGGGAATCAGGAGGCAAGTTACTTGTTGCACAATTCCTAGCCTCTGACCTGCTCTTGTAGCCATATTATTTATATGGCTAGTCCAGTTAATTTTCTGGCCAATGGTAACTCCTAGGATGTTGATAGTGGGGGTAATGCCATTGAACATCGAGGGGCAATGGTTGGATTCTCTCTTGTGCGAGATGGTCACAGCCTGACACTTGTGTGGCACGAATGTTACTTGGTCAATTGTCAGCCCAAGCCTAGATATTGCCCAGGTCTTGCTGCATTTGGACTGCTTCAGTATCTGAGGTGTTGCGAATGATGCTGAACATTGTACAATCATCAGCGAACTTTTGATCTTATGATGGAAGGAAGGTCATTGATGAAGCAGCTGAAGATGATTGGGCCGAGGGAACTACCCTGAGGAACTCTTGAAGTGATGTCCTGGAACATAGATGATTGACCTCCAACAAACACAACCACCTTCCTTTGTGCTAGGTATGATTCCAACCAGCGGAGAGCTTTCCCCCGAATCCCATTGCCTCCAGCTTTGTTTGGGCTCCTTGATGCCACACTCGGTCAAATGTTGCCTTAACGTCAAGGGCAGTCACTCTCATCTCACCTCGGGAGTTCAGCTCTTTTGTCCATATTTGAACAAAGGCTGTAATGAGGTCAGGAGCTGAGTGGACCTGGCAGAACCCAAACTGGACATCAGTGAGCAGGTTATTGCTAAGCATGTGCCACTTGATTGCACTGTTGATGACCCCTTCCATTACTTTACTGATGATGGAAAGTAGACTGATGGGACGGTAATTGGCCGGGTTAGATTTGTCCTGCTTTTTGTGTATAAGACATACCTGGGCAATTTTCCACATAGCCGGGTAGATGCCAGCACTGTCGCTGTACTGGAACAGCTTGGCTAGGGGTGCAGCAAGTTCTGGAGCACGAGTTTTCAGTACTGTTGCCGGAATGTTGTCAGGCCCCATAGCCTTTGCAGTATCCAGTGCCTTCAGCCATTTCCATTTCTTGATATTACTTGGAGTGAATCGAATTGGCTGAAGACTGGCATCTGTGATGCTGCGGACTCTGGAGGAGGCCGAGAGCGATTATCCACTCGGCACTTCTGGCTGAAGATTGTTGCAAATGCTTCAGCCTTATCTTTTGCACTGCTCTGGTGGGCTCCTCTATCATTGAGGATGGGGATATTTGTGGAGCCACCTCCTCCAGTGAGTTGTTTAATTGTCCACCACCTTTCACGACTGGATGTAGCAGGACTGCAGAACTTAGATCTGACCCGTTGGTTGTGGGATCATTTAGCTCTGTCTATCACTTGCTGCTTATTTTCTTTGGCATGCAAGTAGTCCTGTGTTATAGCTTCACCAGGTTGACACCTTATTTTTAGGTATGGCTGGTGCTGCTCCTGGCATGCTCTCCAACACTCTTCTTTGAACCAGGATGGATCCCCTGGCTTGATGGTAATGGTAGAATGGGGGATATGTCAGGCCATGAGGTTACAAATTGTGTTCAAGTATAATTCTGCTGCTGCTGATGGCCCACAGCTCCTCATGGAAGCCCAGTCTTGAATTGCTAGATCTGTTCGAATTCTATCCTATTTAGCACAGTGGTAGTGCCACACACGATTGAGGGTATCCTCAATATGAAGGCAGGACTTTGTCTCCACAATGACTGTGTGGTGGTCACTCCTACCGATACTGTCATGGTCAGATGCATTTGCGGCCGGCAGGTTGTGAGGATGATATCAAGTATGTTTTTCCCTCTTGTTGGTTCCCTCACCTGCTGCAGACCCAGCAGCTCCACCAGCTCGGTCAGTCGTGGTGCTACCTAGCCATTCTTGCTGATGGGCATTGAGGTTCCCCACCCAGAGGACATTCTGTGCCCTTGCCACCCTTGGTGCTTCCTCCAAGTGATGTTCAACATGGAGGAGCACTGATTCATCAGCTGAGGGATGGTGGTACATAGTAATCAGCAGGAGATTTCCTTGCCCATGTTTGACCTGATGCCATGAGGCTTCATGGAGTCCGGAGTCGATGTTGATGATTTCCAGGGCAACTCCCTCCTAACTGTATACCACTGTGCCGCCACCTCTGCTGGGTCTGTCCTGCAGGTGGGATAGGACATACCCAGGGATGGTGATGGTGGATTCTGGGACATTATCTGTAAGGTATGATTTCGTGAGGATGACTATGTCAGGCTGTTGCTTGACTAGTCTGTGCGGCAGCTCTCCCAATTTTGGCACTAGCCCCAGATGTTAGTAAGGAGGACTTTGCAGGGTTGACAGGGCTGCGATTACTGTTGTCGCTTCCGGTGCCTAGGTCAATGCCAGGTGGTCTGTCCGGTTTCATTCCTGATCTAAAGGTAATAATAATCGTAACACACTTTTAAATATCCTGAGGGCATGATAAAAGCAAACTTTCTTAATTTCTCTGGGATTAATCTCTACGCATATATTAAAAGTTCTCATGATACCTTCTATCAATTTCATTCATACAATTTCTAACTATATATTATGCTACAATATGCAACAATCCTACATAGTTAAGATAATTTATGTCCCAAGAAGATACCAAACATAAACGAGGACCTGCCCATACCAGTCCACATCACAATGCATCATCTCCAAATAGTCAGTAAGGAATTAAGGTGGTTAAGGTTTACTAATCAGAAAACATTCTTTACTGCTGAACCAGTGATTAATCTCACTGAAGTATTTCATTAGCAACAGTGTGGCTTTGTTCATGTTCTTGTACTTTCCGCATAATGAATTATTCTGGTTTGAACACTAGGTGCTTTTGTTGCAATTTACTACTTCTATTTTCTGACAGAGTACTGTTACTATTAAAAAAAATGCTTCCCTTCAAAATGGAATAAAAGCAAAATACTTGGTATTGATTTCATGGGATGTGGATGTGGGAGGTCAGCATTATTGCCCATCCCTAACTTCCCTTTTTCAGAGGGCATTTAAGAATCAACCACAATGATGTGGGTCTGGAGTCACATGTAGGCCAGACTTCCTTTCCTAAAGGACATTGGTGAACCAAATGGGTTTTTACAAAAATGGTTTCATGATCAGTCAGACTTTTAATTCCAGAATTTTATTGAATTCAAATTTCACCATCTGCTGCAGTGGGATTCAAAGCCAGGACCCCAGAACATTACCCTATAGCTCTGGAATACTAGCCCAGCAACAGCACCACTACGCCACCTCCTCCCCTGATTTCTCAATCATTAAAAAGTGTTCAGATAGGGTTGAGTTAATGTTACTTTTATGGGTCTTGCCATAATCACAGCATAGCCTAGAAATAGGGAGAGTTGGGTGGGGCATTTGCCTCCTGTTTACCTGTGAACTTAGGCAGACCTGATGCTCCCGGGTTTCCAGTCACATTGACCAAATTGTGATACAGTGTATCTCCCTCTGATATATTGCTTCCAAGCAAAAGATAGTTTTTAGAAGTCCTAGCTATTCCCAAATCCTGGACAACAAGTGAAAGGACGTTATTAAAGTCGATGAAACTGTTAATCTTCATTTTATATTCTTCCTGTTGAGAAATGCCATGGACTCTATGGCAATTGCCCACTGTAATATGCTAGAAGTCAGGAGTTTATCACATGGGTAATCACAGGAATAGATCCGCACCCACTGCAGCAGGTACCTAAGAACAGCCTCCAAGTAACGCACTGGTTGGGACGCTGGCTAAAATTAGATGATAATCAAGATCTACACTATATTGTATAAAAAATATGTTGCCTGACAATCTTAAATTGGTTGTCAGCATAATACATAGCACAGTGAGGGTTATTTAGCAAATATTGTCCAATCGTGGAGTCACATCTAATGTTGGACACCCTGTTTTGAGTTTTGGAAGCACAGGCTGATTGGGTGTGGCTATTGCGAACAGTGACTGGGATGTTGGTTGATACGATCCGCCAGTCTTCGGGGTGTACGGCCTACATATCTAGCATCACACTGGCGCTGAAATTTATATACCACATTACTCATTTGTGTGACAGGCAGGGCATCTTTCTGGCTTGATGGTAGCAGCCTGTTAGTGGCGAATACCACTCATGTTGCTACTGCATATAAGCAGCGTGAATCAGCTAGCTTCACCTGTTGCTCAAATTTTTGAGATACTTTACTCTTCCAGGGTAATTTGAGGTAGACTAGGCACTTTTCAGGGCTGAAAGTGACAGTCTTATGCCCTTTCGTGAGTTTGCACGATATACAGCACCAAATGATCTGATCAGGGTAGCCATTATGCTGCAGGATGTCTCTGATGCGCCCTATTTCAGCCTCAAACTTGCATGATGAGCAAATGGCTCGGGCCCTATTTACAAGGTTGTCGAGAAGACCAATCTTGTAGTGTGTGGAACTGTAAGAATACAAACATATATATTGGCCAGTAATGATAAGCTTGCGGTTGACTGTACAACCCACAGACTGATGGATCATATCAAAAAGCATGTCCCAGCTGCTGTTTGCATTATTCATGGCACATGGGCATCGCTGGCTAGGCCAGCATTTATTGTCCATCCCTAATTAGAAACATGGAAACATAGAAAATTGGAGCAGGAGTAGGTCATTCAGCTCTTCAACTCTGCTCCACCATTCAATATGATCATGGCTGATCCTCTATTTCAATGCCATATTTTCACTCTCTCCCCATACCCCTTGATGCCTTTCTATTTCCTTCTTAAACATATTCAGCGACTTGGCCTCCACAGCTTTCTGTGGTAAAGAATTCCACAGTTTCACTATCATCTGGATGAAGAAGCTTCTCCTCATCTCAGTCCTAAATGGCCTACCCCCATATCTTGAGACTGTGACCCCTTGTTCCAGACTCCCCCTGGCCAGAGGAAACATCATCCCTACATCCAGCCTGTCCATCCCTGTCAGAATTTAACACGTTTCAATGAGATCCCCTCTCATTCTTCTAAACTCCAGTGAATACAGGCCTAGTCGGCCTAATCTCTCCTCATACGACAATGGTGCCATCCCAGGGATCAGTCTGGTGAACCTTTGCTGCACTCCCTCTTTGGCAAGTATATCCTTTCTTAGGTGAGGAGACCAAAATTGTACACGATACTCCAGGTGTGGTCTCACCAAGGCCCTGTACAGCTGCAGTAAGACATCCTTGCTCCTGTACTCAAGTCCTCTTGGTATGAAAGCCAATGTACCATTTGCCTTCTTAACTTCTTGCTGCTCCTGTATGCTTGCTTTCAGTGATTGGTTTACAAGGACACCCAGGTCCCTTTGTACATCAACATTTCCCAATCTATCACCATTTGAATAATACTCTGCCATTCTGTTTTTCCATCTGAAGTGGATAACCTCACACTTATCCACATTATATTGCATCTGCCATGTACTTGCCCACACACGCAACCTGTCTAAATTGCCTCTGAACACCCTCCTCTTCACTCACATTCCCATTGCACTTGAGAAGGTGGTGGTAAGCTGCCTTCTTGAACCGCTGCAGTACATTTGGCGTAGGTACACTGACAGTGCTGCTAGGGAGGGAGTTCCAAGATTTTGACCCAGCGACAGTGAAGGAATTGTGTTATATTTCCAAGTCAGGTGAGTGGCTTAGAGGGGAATTTCCAGATGGTGGTGTTTTCATGTCTTTGTCCTCATGGAAGGTTGTGGTTGTAGGTTTGGAAGGTGCTGTCTAAGGAGCCTTGATAATTTCCTGCAGTGCATCTTGTTGATGGTACACAATGCTGCCACTGTTCGTCGGTGGTGGAGGGAGTGAATGTTTGTGGAAGGGGTGCCAATCAAGTGGGCTGCTTTGTTCATAAGACCATAAGACATAGGAGCAGAAATTAGGCCAGTCGGCCCATCGAACCTGCTCCGTCCGCCATTCAATCATGACTGATAAGTTTCTCAACCCCATTCTCTCGCCTTCTCCCCGTAACCTTTGATCCCCTTACTAATCAAGAACCTATCTATCTCGGTCTTAAATACACTCAATGACCTGGCCTCCACAGCCTTCTGTGGCAATGAATTCCATAGATTCACCACTCTCTGGCTAAAGAAGTTGCTCCTCATCTCTGTTCTAAAAGGTCTTCCCTTTACTCTGAGGCTGTGCTCTCAGGTCCTAGTCTCTCCTACTAATGGAAACATCTTCCCCACGTCCACTCTATCCAGGCCTTTCAGTATTCTGTAAGTTTCAATCAGATCCCCCCTCATCCTTCTAAACTCCATCGAGTATAGACCCAGAGTCCTCAAACGTTCCTCATATGTTAAGCCTTTCATTCCTGGGATCGTTCTCGTGAACCTCCTCTGGACCCTCTCCAGGGCCAGCACATCCTTCCTGAGATACGGGGCTCAAAATTGCTCACAATATTCTAAATGTGGTCTGACCAGAGCCTTATAAAGCCTCAGCAGCAAATCCCTGCTTTTATATTCTAGTCCTCTCGAAATAAATGTCAACATTGCATTTGCCTTCCTAACCACCGACTCAACCTGCATGTTAACCTTAAGAGAATCCTGGACTAGGACTCCCAAGTCCCTTTGCACTCTAGATTTCTGAATTCTCTCCCCATTTAGAAAATAGTCTATGCCTCTATTCTTCCTACCAAAGTGCATGACCTCACACTTCCCCATGTTGTATTCCATTTGCCACTTCTTTGCCCATTCTCCTAACCTGTCCAAATTCTTCTGCAGCCTACCCGCCTCCTCAATACTACCTGTCCCTCCACCTATCTTTGTATCATCTGCAAACCTAGCCAGGATGCCCTCAGTTCCTTCATCTAGATCATTAATGTATAAAGTGAAAAGTTGAGGTCCCAACACTGACCCCTGCGGAACTCCACTAGTTATCTGGATGGTGTCAAGCTTCTTATGTGTTGTTGGAGCTGCACTTATCCAGGCTTGTGGGGCGTATTCTATCACACTCCTGACTTGTGCCTTATTGATGGTGGACGAGCTTTAGGGAGTCAGGAGGTGAGTTACTCACCATAGATTTTCTAGCCTCTAGCCTGCTCTTGTAGCCACTGTATATAAATGGCTAGTCCAGTTCAATTTCTGGTCAATGATCACCTCCAGGACATTGATAGTGGGGGATTCAGCATTGGTAATGCCATTAAATGTCAAGAGATGATGGTTAGATTCTTTCTGGTTTGAGATGGACACTTGCGTGGCACAAATATTCCTTGCCACTTGTCAGCCCAAGCCTGGGTATTGTCCAGGTCTTGCTGCATTTGGGCATGGACTACTTCAGTATCTGAGCACTCATAAATGGTGCTGGACACTTTGAAATCATCAGCAAACTTCCCCACTTCTAACCTTATGATGGAAGGAAGGTCATTGATGAAGCAGCTGAAGATGATTGGGTCTAGGACACTAACCTAGGGCACTAACAAGGAAGTTGTTCGGGTTGGATTTGTCCTGCTTTTTGTGTACAGGACATACTTGGGCAATTTTCCACATAGCCGGGTAGATGCCAATGTTATAGTTGTACTGGAACAGCTTGGCTTGGGGCATGGCAGTTTAGACTTGGGCTCATAGATATTTACTGCACAGGAGGCCATTCGGCCCATCATGTCCGTGCCAGTCAACAAAGATCTGAGTACACTAATCCTATTTTCCAGTGCTAGGCTCTGGAGGCTATGGCAACACAACTGAATACCTAAATACTTCTTAAATGTTATGAGAGTTTCTGACTCAACCACCCTTTCAGGCAGTGAGTTCCAGATTCCCACCATCCTCTGGGTAAAAAACTTTCTCCTCACTCCCCTATTATCCTTCTACTTCTTATCTTCAATCTATGCCCCCTGGTTATTGACCTCTCTACTAATGGAAAAAGTGCCTTCCTATCCACGCTATCTATGCCCCTCATAATCCTATACACATCTATCAGGTCCCCTCTCAACCTTTGCTGATCGAAGGAAAACAACCCCAGCCTTTCCAATCTTTCTTCATAGCTCAGACCTTCCAGCCCAGGCAGCCGCCTGATAGATCTCCTCTGCACCTCCTCCAGTGCAATCACATCCTTCCTATAATGTGTGACCAGTACTCCAGCTGTGGCCTAACCAGTGTTTTATACAGTTCCAGCATAACCTCCCTGCTCTTGTATTCTATGCCTTGGCTAATATGCCTTCTTAACCACCTTACCTACCTGCCACCTTCAGGGATCTGTGAATAGCTCTGGAACACAAGTCTTCAGTACTATTGTCAGAATCTTGTCAGGGCCCATAGCCTTTGAAATATCAAGTGCCTTCAGCCATTTCTTGGTATCTCTTGGAGTGAATCAAATTGGCTGAAGACAGGCATCTCTGATGCTGGGGACCTCTGGAGGAGGCCAAGGAGAATCATGCACTCGGCACTTCTGGCTGAAGATTGTTGCGAATGCTTCAGCCTTATCTTTGCACTGATATGCTGGGTTCATGCAACTTTGCGGATGGGGATATTTGTGGAGCTTCCACCTCCAGCGCGTTATTTAATTGTCCACCATCATTCACGACTGGATGTGGTAGGACTGTATCATACAGTATAAATTGTTGTTTTCCCTTTATATTGGTATTGCAATGAGTCCAAGACAAAAAGCTTAGACTGCACAGTCATATATCAAGAGGATGACAGAATTTATGTTGGGGGCTATGTCACAGAAAGTTAGCATCAAAGGCTATTCATAGAATTGTTCCCACTTTAAAAGTTCACTTTGCAGATCAAGGGAAGTTCCAGTTATTTATGTGTAGCTTTAAATACAGGAATAAAGTAAATGTCATTAATGTCCAACTCAACACAATCCAATCCCCTCTAAAAAGTGAATTCATTGCCAAAGACCCTTTCTGAATCAGTCATAACTGTTCTACAGTCCAACATCAGTTCTTGAAATATCTCAGCTGGTAAAGCCAGTGTGTACTTCAACCATAAGCTGCAGGTCAATGCTTGATAGATGCCAAGTTCATCCATTTCAGCATTGGTACTACATTGAGTTTCAGAGAGCAAGAAATAATAAGGTGCTTCACATGTGCAAGGTACACATAGAAATAAGGTAAACAAGAATTGATTTCTTTAGGGAGGATAACATTAACGGGCAGGGTTCCCCCCCCCCATTGCATTAAGTGCAGGAGCAGGCGAGAAAAACGGTGTTCTATCCACCAGCCACAATCGCAGGTTTTCGCGGTGTATTGTCTGCTCCCCGCCTCATTAATTATGAATGTATGGGAAACATGCCGGGTCACTGGCAGGTGGCCTCCGATTCGCCCGCCCCGCAGTCAGCTCATCGCTTCCTCAATCCAGGCGCCATGCACAACCTTCTCAATGTCAGCAGCCCAGGACTGCTCCACTGAAGACATGGCCCCAAAACTTAAGAGGACAGCAGCCCCCAAATTAATGACGCCTCTCTGGAGTGCCTGTTGGATGCAGTTGAAACCCGCTGCCATGTTGTCTACCCTTGCTCTGGCTACAGGAGTTCCAGCAAGGTGACCGATCCGGCTTGGGAGGTGTTGGCAGCTGTGGTCAGTGCCAACGTAGTCCAGAAGATATCAGCCACCCAGAGCAGGAAGAGGATGAATGATCTCATCCATTCAGGGGAGATGGTGCCGTATTGATAATATTACTCTTCTAGTAATCCAGAAACCCAGGCTAATACTCTGGGGACAAGGGGTTCAAATCCCACCATGGTAGCTGGTAGAATTTAAATTCAGTTAATTAATCTGGAATATAAAGCTAGTTTCAGTAATAGTGACCATGAAACTATCATTGATTGTTGCAAAAACCCATCTAGGAAATCTGCCAACCTTATCTGGCTTGGCCGATATGTGACTCTAGATTCACAGCAATGTGGTTGACTTTTAACTGCCTCCTGAAATGACCTAGCAAGGTCAGTTCAAAGGTAATTAGGGATAGGTATCAAATGCCTTGCCAGTGATGCGCCACATCCCATAAAAGATTTTTTTTTATATTCCGCCAAGGTAAGTCAGCCATTTCATCACTGTCAACTCTCACACTCACAAGCTCAGCATACATTCACTGGCATCTCACTCACTGCCAGCTCAAGGGACTCACCACTCACTCTCTCATATACCCTTACACCTCCATCTGGGATAATTTACTCTGGAGACCTCATCCTCATCCCACCCATGGCTCCCCTCACTGCCCACATATGCCAGGCATCCTTATGATCTGCCCTGGCATGTGTCTTGCTCAAACTCTCTCAGTCTGTCTTTGCGCAGGTCAAGCTCGCGCACAACAAAAGGGAGAGGTCCCAGACTCGAGGAGGGGAGGAGGGGGGGAGGGGTGGAGTGCCTGACATCAATGTCCTCACAGAGTTCGAGAATCGAGCCATCAAGTTGTCTGGAGAGGACATCGACCGTGCCTGCGCTGACAGTGATGGAAATTCTGGCCAACAAAATATGCAATATATATTTGTAGGATCAAAAATAAACAGCAATGAAGGTGCAGCTATGTTGGGAGGAAAGGTACTCTTTGAGGGAGTGAAAGAACCAAAACAGAAAATGCTGTAAAAATTAAGCAGGTCTGGCAGCAACTATGGAAAGAGAAACAGAGTTAATGTTTGGAGTCCATATGACCCTTTTTCAGAGAACACTTTTGGTGACCTGGTGAGAAATCAGAGAGAGACAGCAACACCTAGAGAAATGGTGGCAGAGATAGGCAGTAACATGATTTGGAATGAAAGAGAGAGAGGTCCTATTAAGCAGGAGGCAAGAAAGGGCAGGAGAGATATCTTGTTGGGGGAGTACAATCCTGCTAAATGTGGGCAGAAAGAATGAAGAGATCCAAGCAAATACATACATGACTCTGGACTAGACTCCATCCATAGTTAGTCTTTTGGTGAGAATGCTGTTCTACAGTGTAGTGAAAAGAGAGTCATAGGGCAGAACTTTTCATCCCACGGGCGGGTATGCGCCCGACCTGAACGTGAGTGAAACAGTGCGTGATGATGTCGGGCGAGTGTCCCGCGCGTATGCACGGTTCAGCGCTTGTATTCCTCCCACCCCCATCCCAGCATCGCTGAGACTCTTAGTGCTCCTTTCACACTGGCTGGCTGCTAATTGGCCAGCCAGCATGGAATCGCAGGTCGGAGCCTAATCGCGGATGGCAGTCGGTCTCACAGCCGTTCCTGGCCCCGCCCGCCCGATGAGAGGAAATCCTCCCCATAGAGTCAGAGCTGCTTACAGCTCAGGAGGCCATTCAGCCTATCTAGCCCATGATGACTCCCCACAGAGAAATCCAGTCAGTCCCACTCCCCTGCTCTGCAAGTTTATTTCCTAATCCCCCCTCCAAATGACTGCAGATGTCAGGTCAAAAGAGATTTTAAAGACAGAGATCAATTTTCTTAGATAATGGTATCAAGGAATATGGAACTAAGGCAGGTGAATCAAGTTAAAAGTTCAGATCATCTATAATCTAACAGAATGATGCTCCTTGTTCCTATGTTCAAAGCAATTACCTGCATGAATCTTTAGCTCCTCCCCTGATTCTCACTTCTAAGAGCACAAAAAATTTTCTTTTATAAATATAAATTACATTTTAGAAGAAAAAATATATATGTATTAAAAAAAATTATAGCTCCACTTTCTAGGTCTAGAAAATAATTCCTTAAGGCTCATTTACTTGGGGTAACATACATTTCCGCTCATACCATTTCCTTGATTCACATTGACCCAAGAGGATACAGCTAGGCTGCTCCAATCCTGACAAAGGATACAAATCAGACTTCATTCCTTGCACATTCTGGAGACCTACCTTGTTCCTGCGGGCAACTGGGTATGTCAAACACAAAATCCCTATTGTTCGAATGTTACAGAAAGCCTGGAATGGCAAACAAGCCAACCCTGAATAACTCCGTATTCACTTTCACTTTATTAAACTCATTTAGAAAACAAGACAAATAGGTATCTGTAGCCTGAGGTGATCAGTGTTATATATAAGCATTCCAGTGTATTTTAAATGCTTTTTGGTGTTAATACCCTGCCTGGTCACAGGCCTTGATGTGCTCAGCTGCATCAAAGCCTGAACTTGAAATATTGTGCAGGCTTATTGAAATTTCTAACACAACAGATGTTGTAATTACAGTTTCTAGCTGTATTTATATTGTCACCACTATATTGTTTATGGCATGTGATCAACTCTCCGTTGTTTTTACTTAAGATCCATTCAAAAATAGAAAAGCAAGCTCAACGTCTACAGAGAAATTTGCTAAACTTTATTACTGCTCACCTGCCCTCCTTAATACGAGGGTGAGCTCAGAGACAGCCAATTAGGAGGCCACTTCCTAGAAGATTGCCCCAGCTGGCAGACTGCTAACACACAGGTGGGCTCAGGGGCCCATATCCTCCTCCTGCCTGCTGGAAAATCCAACCCAGTGGTCCTGGGAGGGGCAGAGTGGAGCCTGTATCAAATGTATTGAATCTGATAATTATTTTAAACACCTTAATTCGAGAGAGAAAGAAAAGGTAACAAAAAATCTTGCATTTAATGAACACCTTTCAAGATCGCAGGATATTCCAAAGCACTTTACAGACGACAAAGTACTTTTGAAGTGTAATCAGTACTGTAATGAGTAAAATGTGGCATCCAAGATATACAAGCTCTCACAAACAGCAACCTGATCATGACCAGATAACTTGGCCCTAATTTTCGCAGAGCCCGCCTCAGTCAAAATGCCGCCGGAGCCTGAATCCGGAAGTCTCGTCCCCATATTCGGCACCCACCATTTCTCCAAAGGTATAGGAGTGGGACATATTTCACGCATCTGTGTTTCATGGAGGCAGTGGTGCATTTAAAAGTGCAGCTGTCTTTAATCAGAAGCAATTTTTGTCACACAGGTTTCTGAAACATAACTCGGATACTTTTACGAATTTTAGGTAAACCTGCCACTTCTTTGGAGAGGTCAGATACCCTTCTGAGATTGTTAAAATTAGACATGAATGTGCATAAAAAGTGGATAAAGTCTGTGGTACTGCGGTCAAGTCATTTAAATCCCTTGTTCTTTAAATTTTGGGGGGATAAAAGACAGCCTGCTATGACTCCCAATTGAAAAAAAAATCATTACTTGCAATTTCAATGGGTGTTTCTTGACATAAGCCTAAAGCTATCAATATGGGTTTAGTTCTCCTTGACTGCTTCCGCTGTGGTTATAAAGGAATTGGCTGTCTGTGATGTGGGATTATGAACACAAATGTTTGTTTTTGAAAGGGATTAAGCAGTTGAAGGGATCTAAATGCATTGATTTTTTTAAATCAATGACTGGGTTGTTTTAAATAATGAAGTCTCTAATAGATACCTAGAACTTTATTTTATTCCATCTCAGCATGGTCCCTTAAGTCTGCCCATGCTGGATGCTGGGTGAGTTGGTATTGTGGATGTAAGGGGAAAGGGTGGGGTGTGGGGTGAATGGATTGGCATGAATTGGAAATAAGGAAAAGGGGCTTTGAGTAGCAATAGGGATGGGTAGAGGGGCATAAATTGTCCTGGGGGGTATGAAGGACCATGGGAGGTGGGGGACATGAGATGGCATGGATGGGGCTTGGGAGAGTGGAGGTTGATGGGGTGTGGGGGGGTGAGAGCCAGAGGGCTTATTGTTTTTATAATAACTGGAATGAAGATCCAGAACACCAAAGAGGGCCTTTTAAACAGCCCGCCTCGGCACTCAGCAGCCCCTGTGGTCGCCTCCACACTGTTTCCGGGAGCGGTGAGCCCGATTCCAGTTAGTACCCCCTCCTCTCAGAATAAAAATCTGTCTGCTCGGGTAAGCTTTTCCTGAGTCAGATTCACGGAGTCGAGAAATTTCCTGACTCTGTGCATCTGACTCAGAAATAAAAATTTGGACCCTTATTTATTTTAGTGAAGATGTTGAGGGATAAATATTGTCGAGAGTTACTGAGGAAAACGTTGCCACTTGTCTTTGAAATGAGGCCTTGGAATCTTTTACATCCACCTAAGATGACAGACCAGACCCAGGTTTAATGTCTATAAAATGTCTTTCACAACTTCTGGACTCCAAAATGCTTTACAGCCAAGAAGTACATTTGATGTATGACTTGTGTACATTTAGTGAAATGGATAGGTTTTTTTATTCATTCAAGGGATGTGGGCTTTGTTGGCTGGGCCAGCATTTATTTTCCATCCCTGGTTGCCCTTGAGAAGGTGGTAGTGAGCTGCCTTCTTGAACTGCTGCAGTCCATGTGATGTAGGTACACTCACAGTTATGTTAGGAAGGGAGTTCCAGGATTTTGACCCAGCGACAGTGAAGGAACGGTGATATATTTCCAAGTCAGGATGGTGAGTGGCTTGAAGGGGAACTTCCCGGTGGTGGTGTTCCCATCTATCTGCTACCCTTGTCCTTCTAGGTGGGTAGTGGTCATGGGTTTGGAAGGTGCTGCCTAAGGAGCCTTGGTACACATTGCTACTACTGCGCGTCAGTGGTGGAGGAAGTGAGTGTTTGTGGATGTGGTGCCAATCAGGACTGCTTTGTCCTGGACGGTATCCAGCTTCCTCAGTGTTGTGGGACCTGCACTATCCAGGCAAGTGGGGAGTATTCCATCACATTCCTAACTTGTGCCTTAGATGGTGGACAGGCTTTGGGGAGTCAGGAGGTGAGTTACTTGTCACACAATTCCTAGCCTCTGGCCTGCTCTTGCAGCCACAGTAGTTATATGGCTAGCCCAGTTCAGTTTCTGGTCAATGGTCACCCCCAGGATGTTGATAGTAGGGGATTCAGTGATGGTAATGCCAGTGAACATCAAGGGCGATGGTTGGGTTCTCTCTTCTTGGAGATGGTCATTGAGTGACACTAGTGTGGCACAAATGTTACTTGCCACTTGTCAGCCCAAGCCTGCATATTGTCCAAGTTTTGCTGCATTTGGACATGGACTGCTTCAGCATCTGAGGAGTTTGGAATGGTACTGAACATTGTGCAATCATCAGTGAATATCACCATTTCTGACCTTATGACGGAAGGAAGGTCATTGACGAAGCAGCTGAAGATGGTTAGGTCTAGGATACTACCCTGAGGAACTCCTGCTGTGATGTCCTGGAGCTGAGATGACTGACCTTCAACAACCACAACCATCTTCCTTTGTGCTAGATATGACTCCAACCAGTGGAGAGTTTTCTCCCTGATTGAAACTGACTCCAGTTTTGCCACACTCAGTCAAATGCTGCCTTGATGTCAAGGGCAGTCACTTTCACCTCACCTCGAATACAGCTCTTTTGTCCATGTTAGAACGAAGGGTGTAACATGGTCAGGAGCTGAGTGGCCCTGGTGGAACCCAAACTGGGCATCGGTGAGCAGGTTACTGCTAGGCAAGTGCCGCTTGATAGCACTGTTGATGACCCCTTCCATTATTTTACTGATGATCGAGAGTAGACTGAACGGGTGGTAATTGGCCGGGTTGGATTTGTCCTGCTTTTTGCGTACAGGACATACCTGGGCAATTTTCTACATAGCCGGGTAGATGCCAGTGTTGTAGCTGCACTGGAACAGCTTGGCTAGGGGTGTGGCACATTCTGGAGCACAAATCTTCAGTACTATTGCCGGAATGTTGTCAGGTCCCATGGCCTTTTCTATATCCAGTGCCTTCAGCCATTTCCTGACATCAAGTGGCTGAAGACTGGCATCTGTGATGCTGGGGACCTCTGGAGGAGTCTGAGAGGGATCATCCACTCGGCACTTCTGGCTGAAGATTGTTGCAAATGCTTCAGCCTTATCTTTTGCACAGCTCTGCTGGGCTCCTCCGTCGTTGAGGATGGGGATATTTGTGGAGCCATCTCCTCCATTGAGTTAATTGTCCACCACCATTCACGACTGGATGTGGCAGTACTTCGGAGCTTAGATCTGACCCGTTGGTTGCGGGATCATTTAGCTCTGTTGATCACTTGCTGCTTATGCTGTTTGGCACACAAGTGGTACTGTTTTATAGCTTCACCAGGTTGACACCTCATTTTTAGGTATGCCTGATGCTGTTCCTGGCATGCCCTCCTACACTCTTCATTGAACCAGGGTTGATCCCCCGGCTTGATGGTTATGGTAGAGCGGGGGATATGCCGGGCCATGAGATTACATATCGTGTTCGAGTACAATTCTGCTGCTGCTGATGGCCCACAGTGCCTCATGGATATCCAGTCTTGAGTTGCTAGATCTGTTCGAAATCTATCCCATTTAGCGCGATGGTAGTGTCACACAACATGATGGAGGGTATCCTCAATGTGAAGGCGGGACTTAACCTCCACAATGACTGTGCGGTGGTTACTGTCATGGACAGAATCATCTGTGGCAAGCAAGATGGTGAGGATGAGGTCAAGTATGTTTTTCCCTCTTGCTGTTTCTCTCACCACCTGCCACCTCACCACCACACGGTCTAGCAGCTATGTCCTTTAGGACTCCGCCAGCTCAGTCAGTAGTGGTGCTACCAAGCCATTCTTGGTGATGGGCATTGAAGTCCCCCACCCAGAGAACATTCTGCGCCCTGATGTTCAACATGGAGGAGCACTGATTCATCAGCTGAGGGAGGGCGGTACGTGGTAATCAGCAGGAGGTTTCCTTGCCCATGTTTGACCTGATGCCACGAGACTTCATGGGGTCCGGAGTCGATGTTGAGGACTCCCAGGGCAACGCCCTCCTGACTGTATAGTTCTGTGCCACCATCTCTGCTGGGTCTGTCCTGCCGGTGGGACAGGACATACCCAGGGATGGTGATCATGGAGTCTGAGACATTATCTGTAAGGTATGATTCCGTGAAGATGACTATGTCAGGCTGTTGCTTGACTGGTCTATGAGACAGCTCTCCCAATTTTGGCACTAGCCCCCAGATGTTAGTAAGGAGGACTTTGCAGGTTCGACAGGGCTGAGTTTGCCGTTGTCGTTTCCGGTGCCTTGGTCGATGCCGGGTTGTCTATCTGGTTTCATTCCTTTGACTTTTTTTTTCATTCCTTTCATAATTGAGAGTTTGCATACGAATGATTTTAATGGTAAATGCTGTACTAAACTACAAACCAACGGACAGCAATCTTAAAAGCAATTTAATATTGTTTTAACAGTCAAGTCTTCTGATCAATACCTTTGTCTGTGGTTTCCTTTTAAGGCAGCACAGCCATATACAGTAAAAAGTGCAAACATAAGTCTGTCACACGCACAAAACAATCTTAGAAACTGTCAGTTGCTAAGACTATGAATGTCAAAAAATCAACTTGACATTTTACATGCCTCGAATCTTTCAGGAAATAGTTTTGATCAGGCAACACACCTTTATGCCTATAGAGGAACAACAAAGGAAAAGCTTTCACTGACATTACAGATGCATGACAGAATTATATCTTCCCATTGCAATGGCATGTTTCAACATGATTTGCACCATTGTGTGCAATGGTTGGAAACAGAGAAGAAAAGTTAAAAAGAATAAAGGAGTGATCTTTCATATACAGATCTGGAAAGAAGTGTTAAAACAGCTGTGCGTTTTAAATAAATCTCACATCTACCAAAAGATTTCATTAATTATTGCAGTCTGCTGTTAATATTATCACACCAAAAAGTCCATGTTATCTACCTTTTTAGTTCAAAGTTGTTAAAATAATTGAAAATTTCTTTCTATTATTTCTTCCTTCTCTTATATCTGTTGTGCGAGACTTCTAATTTCTTCTGGTCAATGGAATTTACTGGGATACTAGGAGCCAAAAGTGGTAAAGGTTTCACCTCTGACCATTTTTAAAAGTTGCCAAATGGATTACTGGATTTGTGTTTTTTTTTTCTCTTTTGAAATTGTTACTGACAATGTGGGTGGAATTTTACAGCACCCCACCCCCCCCCAAACCCTAGGGCAAATTTGGAGATGGGGGCCATTTGCACAGGTGGGAGGGTGCAGGGTGTAACCCTGCCACCTTCCTGACTCCACCATTCAAGCTCTGGGCAGTAGGGCCTTCCCACCCGAAGGCTAATTAAGGCCCATAGGGCATCATCCCACCACTGCTTGACTTCTACCTGCGGCCGACAGGGAACTCGCCATGTGGGAAAACTGCGAAGCAAATCCTGTCAGATCTGCCTGCAACATACTGGGGGGCCCCTTGTACTCAGGCTCTCTATTCCTGATCAAGGGACCCGAGATTGGGAGTCAGGGGGCCCCATGGGAAGGCAATCCCTGCCCTCGTGGTCGACTCCCCCTCCCACACCCCGCCGGCACCCCCGTCCCTTGGTGTACCCATCCCACCCACACTTACCTCTCTCCAGGGCTGCATCGTTGCTCCTTGGTGAAGGCCCAAGTGTAGTAAGGGCAGCGGCCACTGCTCCCAGTGGCGCTGCTGGTACTGGAGAGTTCCTGGCCTCTGATTGGGAAGCAAATCTTGGGGCAGGATTTCCTCCCTGCTTGAGGCTTAACTCGACGGGAGGCCCAACACTGGTCAAGTAGGTGCCTGATTCTTACAAAGTGGTGTCGAGCCTCCCAAAAATGTTTGAGGTGGGGTTCCCACCAGTTTCCAGCCACTGGACATGAACCCTGCCACGAACTTTAAATTCCACCCAATATTATTATTTCCTAGTTCTAAAGTATAGTAAATGATTATGAAAACTGAAAGTGACTCCTCCAATTGCCTAGAGGATAAAAGTACTTTCCATGTAGTAATGGAAAAAAGTGTGCATTTATATAGAATTTTTCATAACCTCAAAGTCCCAAAGTGCTTCGGATAAGGAATTATTATGAAGTTCAGTCACTACTGTTATACAGGGAAGTAAAAACTGAGCTATGTGACCAGTTAATCTGGTCTATCGCGGTGTTGGTTGAGGGTCAAATGTTAGCCATTACACCAGAAAAGCTCCCCCTGCTCATCTTTTTAATCTTCATCTTCATGAGGTCCTTTATAACCACCTGAATAAACAAATGGAGCCTCAATTTGATCTTCCATCGGAAAAATAGGCCTTGTGCCAAATCAGCATTCTCTAGAGTATGTGCTTAAGTTCTGGAAAGGGGCTTGAACCCATAACTGCCTGTCTCAAAGGCAAAAGTTCTACCCCAAGTCTAGCCTATATTTCTTCACCAAAGGTTTACATGTAGGTCCCAGGTTTTACTTTTAGACAATCTCTCAAGGACCACCCCACATAAACACAACTATTCCAGAACTACCGCCTCCACCCCCACACCTCCCAACCAATCCTGGACAAAATTTCACTTATCCATCACCGCGTCACTGATGACGTCTCTTGCCTCAGCAGCTCCAAGCACAATGATAGCAAAACCTTTGTTCACATTTAAAAGGTCCCTATAAAGATTCCATCTTAATTTTGCAAGCTTCAGCAACCTGATATATCTGTTCATCCCTTTGTTCTTTCAAATCTACTCTATTTTACTCACTCATCTCTTCTTTCAGCTCCACCATCAGTGGGAGAGTCTTTAGCCATTTTACACCCACTGTCTGGAACTCCACCTTGCCCCCCACCCTCAAAAGCTACCTATTTTACCACATTTTGGACAACCCCCTAACCAGCCTCTTATTCCTGCACAGGTCTGAAGCCTTCTCAAAATGGACCTTTTGCTGAATTAAAAATGTGCTACATAAATATCATGAGTTATTGATTTCTAACCTAATCTCAGTTGTGATAGTAGTTCAGACGCTACATTTGGTCTCAGGACTTCTGAGGAGGAGATGAGAGAGAAAAATGATCGATCAGGATTTCTTCTCCTAATCATTATACAATACTGCTGGTTGAAAATGTACATGTGTAGACATTGGGTGAAAAAATGATTGGCTTGGCTATAATACCCTCTCTGAAACAAATAATCTGGCAGCACTAACTGTTTCATCTTATACGTCAAGAATGACCAGCAGAGCAAAGCATTGGAGGGTCACAAGCATCCATGAAATTATACCCCCACATCTCTGTATCTTCAGAAGGGGAGGGTAGAAAACTGTTTAAAACACACGCACACACATTCTGAAAAACCATTTAAGAGTATTTTCCAAATAATACTTACGTAAAATGTTTTTAAGTCGATCAATGTGAAGATAATATGGCTCTTTGCCATAAACAGAACAATTTTCACAACAGCTACAACAGCTTCCAAAGAGCTGCACAACAAAGGGCATAGTTCAGACCTCTATTATGTTATTCAACCTGATCCCATCTGACACCATCAGACTTGGTCATCCATGTGGCTTACGGATTTCTTTTTCTGGAACTTCAAACAGGAATTAATTTTATGAAGCAAGCATTTTAACTATTGCGCAGTACATTCTTAATTTATGATGCAGATCTAAATATTGATACAATCTCATGAATTTTCATGGCCCACATCCTCTAAGTATAATGTGCCCAAACTTCAAAGGATCTCAAACTCCTTGGGACTACTTGTGGGACTTTATTTTTTCTTCAAATATTACTTGTGGTTTTTGGCTATCTAAATTTATTCGTAACGTTGCAGCTATGGGACTCCATTAACATTCTCTTATGTTATGCCAAGGAGGAATTGTAGAAAAAAACTGTTCCTTAGAATAGCTCCCTGCCTTATAATATCATCATTTTCCATCATGGCATAAAGGTACTGAGATTCTTCTGAATGTTATTAGAATTCCCAACCACTATTATGGCTTTAGACAGGTCCAGTGACACTTCCTGCGTCACTACAAAAATACACTGGGGCAGAACTTATACAGGACTTCACCTAATTTGTGACATAACTTTAATTAAAGGCTGGTGTCATTTGGAATCTCTTTTGCATCTTAACGTCTGATCTCCAAATCATGATTATTACAATTCGCAGCATAAGTGAATGGCAATACAAAAGAAGTAAATGCACAGAATACTGCCCTTTCAACAGCTATTCCATCAAATCTGTTTATTTTCAACTCGCTTTGGCAACTTATGAATCTATTGTTACATGGTGCCTGAATAAAGCAACATGGGGCGAACACAATTGAGTTGAACTGTTTATTCCAGCACCGCCCCTCTCTCTCTCTCTCTCACACACACACACAGTAAGGGCAACAGGATTTCATGTTCCAAAATTAACATTAAAAGTCATAGGGTGGAATAGTGTCAGAATTGCACGAAGTGCAGTAGCTGGTGTGAAAAACGTTTTACCCGACAGCCACAATGGCAGGTTTTCGCGCCATATCATCCACTTCCCACCTTATTAATTATGCAGCCACAGGAAACACGCTATCCCACTGGCGGGCGGCCTCCGAGTTGCCTGCCATGCTGTTGCCTCACCGTTTCCTCACTTCGGGTGCCATAACTAAATTGTAGCCACGCACACAGTTCTCAATGCTTGCAGCCCTGGATTGCTCCTGTGAAGACATGGCTCTGAAAGTCAAGAAGAGTTCAGTGACGGGTCACTGGAGTAACCTTGATGTCCTCAACCTCCGCTCTGGCCACAGGAGGTCCAGCAAACTCACCATTCCAGCTTGGGAGGCAGTGGCAATGGTGGTCAGTGCCAATGCTGCACAGAAGAGGTTGGCAATCCAGTGCAGATAGAGGATGAATAATCTCATCTGTGCCGCCAGGGTGAGGCAACCATCTCATCACTCTAAACTCGCACACTCAAAGGCCATCATACATTCCCTGGCATCTGTCTCACTGCCAGCTCAAGGGACATCACAACTCACTCTCTCACACACACCCTCCATCTCTATGGAGATGGCCACATCTCCATCAGGCCTCATCTCCTCTGGAGACTGCCTTCTCAGCCCTCAGCACCTTGAGGCCACTTGCACAGACCAACATTCGGCCCCCAACACACCCTGGGATACCCCACTTCCCCAGGACAGCCCTCACCCTGCAGCCTCTTTCATTGCCTGAGGCCACTTCTTCCCCTTTCCCAAGCAAGCCCTAACCCTGCAGCCATTGAAAATCCACCCCTGCCTTATGGCTGGTCTGGCAGGTAGAGCCCTGCCTGTGAGCCCCCTTAAAAGTGATGTGGTGCTGCCTGCGAAGCCTGGTGCTGATGACCACAAGTGTTTCCTGGCGAAAGGTAGGCAAACAAACCTTGAAGTACTGAGCGAAGTGCAGCTCGCGAAGTGCACGTCACTTATGTGTATTTGTGCAATACGTCAGCGTGTATTCAAATTAGGTTCCTGACGTGTGGCAGCAGGAAACGTGACCCGCCATTGACAGGTGGAGCAGGCAATCATAAACAGGTTTCACAACGACGTAGAACTGATTTTTGGCCTTCTCGCCATACTGTCCACTCATGCCTGCCATGACGCCAACGGGAGCAGAAAATTCTGGCCATAGAAACATACAGCACAGAAGGAGGCTATTTGGCCCTTTGTGTCTGTGATAGGGCTCTCCAATTACTCCCAAGCTCTTTCCCCACAGCCCTGTATTTTCTTTCTTTTGATCCAAGTTCCTTTGTAAGTTATTACTTTTTTTATTCATTTGTGGGATGAGGGTGTCACTGGCTAGGCCAGCATTTATTGCCCATCCCTAACTGCCCTACAGAAGATGGCGTTGAGCTACCTTCTTGAACCGCTGCATTCCCTGTGGTGTTGGTACACTCACAGTGCTGAATCTGCTTCCACCACCCTTTCAGCTCAGGCATTCCACA
Organism: Carcharodon carcharias; assembly: GCF_017639515.1. Taxonomy (NCBI): domain Eukaryota; kingdom Metazoa; phylum Chordata; class Chondrichthyes; order Lamniformes; family Lamnidae; genus Carcharodon; species Carcharodon carcharias. The sequence continues at coordinate 169,951,589 of NC_054470.1, forward strand.
GCCAACCTGCTGCATAAAAAAATTCTCATCTTTTCCCAGTTCCTTTGCCAATTATCTTCGATCCACCCTTAAGTTCTACAATGAAGGTCTAATGCTTTAAACTTAATTTTAACTCAAATTTCAGTTGTGCTATAACCAGTGTGTGGAAACCAAGTGTTGAGAAGCTGCTAGTTCCTGGATATATTCTTACACCTCTCACTTTGGTATGATTGAGGTAGCTGCACACTTTACATTTTGCACCAATGCAGAGCAAAAATTCCTTCAGATAAGCACAAAGTCGACATGTAATTGGCTTTTAAAATATAAATATCCTGACTCAAAACATAATTTTTTGGACTTAAAATAGCACCTGTGCCGTGGGGATTTATAATGCTCCACCTCTATCCAAGATGGTTTGGACGGCAAACATTACCTCCTCGTTGGTTTGATTTTAAGCCAGCATTGCTCATTTACCAGTTTCACATGGCCACACAACACATGGACTAACCCCAAATCATTATTTTTGCTTGGTGAGTAAAATTCTTCTGAAGTGTTTAATATTGCCAGAAAACAGCTGTTGTTTCCTCCAATTATACTCAAATTTCACAGCCCTTCCTGTAAACTATTTGAAATGTTGAATTTTACTTTCTCTTGACAACAGAGCCTTCCGACTATTAATGCTCTGTTCCTTCCTGTATGGAAGTTCACAGCAGTATGACATTGTACTCTAAATTACATTACTGAATGCTTTTGCTTTGAAATGGGTGGGTGAATTTATGAAAATTTCATGACATCTAACAGTTAGTTTTAAATTACTAAAATATTGAAATAGATTAATGCAAGTTCACGCTTAAATAATCTTACGATACAACCAAATGATTTCTTTAAAAAAAACATTCACAATGGCATTCGTTCAGTGTCTTTTCTTTAAAACAAGTAATCCCATGGTTACTTATTCCCCCAACAAAGATCGCAGTAGAAACCGCCATCACTTACAGCTTGGTGTCATTAGAAAAATATTTTATTAGTCCTAATCTACTGATATGCAATGTAGAGATATGATCCTGCAAACTGGATCATAAGCATTCTAGAAATTTAAATTACATTCTGCACTGTTTCCATTCTATTGTCACGCAGAAAAAAATAAAGTTTTCGGAAACATTTCTACTTCCTCTATTCATCAGCATGCAATGTGTTTACTATCCAGAAATGTTGTTACACTGCTAGTAATTTATTGTTCCTATGAAGTTAGGAATTCTGGCAAGGCCATGATTATTGCCTCCCTTTTTCTGCCCTGAAAAAACGATGATGCTGGTTCATCTACTTGGAGCAAATGTGTTACATTTAAATGTCCTGCTGAGCCACTTCAGGGGGCTTGAGACTACAGTTACATGTGGTCTAGACCAGGTAGGGCTGATAGGTTCCCTTCTCTAAGGACAGCAGTGAACCACTGAGGCTTTTACAACAATACAGCAGTTTTCAAAGGTTATTTTCTGATGCTGACCAAAAAATTACCTGATTTATTGACTTAAATTTTGTAACTCATGGAAATTACAAGAGATGTTTTCACCTTGCCTATCCAATAAGCTAATTTCTCTGAAGAAGCTCTGAAGAAGAGCCATACGGACTCTAAACATTAGCTCTGTTTCTCTCTCCACAGATGCTGCCAGACCTGCTGAGTTTTTCCAGCATTTTCCGCTTTTAATTAAACTAATTTATTTATCATTTGTCCTCATAAAAGCAGACTACTTTATTTCTGAAAATAGAGATGTGCTGCTAAAGCTTTTCACCTTGCACTCATCAGAACAAACGCAAGAATGCCAAATTTCAAACACTCACAACAATTTATAATACAGGAGAAAAGAATGCTGACTCGTTGGCAAGTTGATTTTGATTGGTCTATATATTGCCATGGAGAAAACAGTCCAAGCAGACCTGTATACTACACAGGTGATCAATGGCATGTATACATTTCACTTCCAATGCAATGCCAGGTACATAGGCCATATGCCCCAACAATAGCCTGATGGAATCAAACAACATGTTCCTCCAGCTGTTTGTAATAGGCAGAGTACAGACCATACGCAATAAGCCCGCACTTGCAAAACCCAAAACAAGACATCCACTGATAGGTATGATTCCACGATTGTGCAGCACGTGCTGAACAATCCTGAGTACGCTAATAGCTACACTGACAACTAATTTAAGATAATCAGCCAAGCTCATAATGTGGCACATTTACACTTGCCAGAAGCATCATACATTAAAACACAGGGACCCATTCTCTGCAAAATAAAGGAATATGTTCAAGCCTTGCACCTATTTTGAATTAAGCCTGTAGTCCCCATTTTGTTTTTATTCATTCATGGGATATGGGCATAGCATCTATTGCCGATCCCTAGTTGCCCATGAGAAGGTGGTGGTGAGCTGCCTTCTTGAACTGCTGCAGCCCATGTGGTGTAGGTACACCCACACTGCTGTTAGGGAGGGTGTTCTAGGATTTTGACCCAGCGACAGTGAAGGAATGACGATATATTTCCAGGTCAGGATGATGAGTGGCTTAGACGGGAGCTTCCAGGTGGTAGTGTTCCCATGTGTCTGCTGCCCTTGTCCCTCTAGATTGTAGAGGCTGTGGGTTGGTGCTGTCTAAGGAGGCTTTCTAAGCTCATGCAGTGCATCTTGTAGATGGTACACACTGTGCATCGATAGTGGGGTGAGTGAATATTTCTGGATGGGGTGCCTATCAAACGGGTTGCTTTGTCCTGGATAGAGTCAAGCTCCTTGAATGTTGTTAGAGCTGCACTCATCCAGGCAAATGGGGAGTGTTCCATCACACTACTGACTTGTGTTTTGTAGATGGCGGACAGGCTTTGGGGAGTTAGGAGGTGAGTTACTTGCCGCAGGACGCAGGATTCCTAGCCTCTGACCTGCTCTTGTAGCTACAGTATTTATATGGCTAGTCCAGTTCAGTTTCTGGTCAATGGTAATCCTCAGGATGTTGATAATGGGTTGCTTTCTCCATGACAATAGCTTGGCTAATCAGCATCAACATGCCAATCAATCAGCAGTCTTTTCATCCTGTAGTGCAAATAGTTGTGATCATTTGAAATTTGGTATTCTTGTGTTTGTCCTGATGAGTGCAGGATGAAAAGCTTCAGCAACATGTCTCTCTTTTCAGCAATGCTTTATTTATTAATTCTTATAGGGGTCAGCCCTGATTTAATTTAGCACTCTTTCCTCTAAGTCAGAAGGGGTAAAGCCCCATCCAGAAGCTTGGACACATGACCTAGGCTGATGCTTTAGTGCAGAGTTGGTATATGGCATTAGGCAGAAAATAGGGATAAAAAGGACGGTTCTCTGACTGCTAGGATGTGAAATGCTCTGCGCTGGGGATGGATAACATTACAGATTAGGAATTTAGATCTTTGATATCTGGACAGCTCATATGATATATCTGCATGTCATTCACAACATATAAAGTAACAGAAGTTTAGAGTCATTTGGACTCTTAATTTGTAAAGTTTTCATCCTATTCAAGTTTTTCTACATCAGAACTGCCTCTTGGCAACTACATGCAACCTAATTAGTAATCAATCAAATTTATCTGCCATGTTACAAAACTGAAGGAGAGGCTTTACTGTTGAAGTTATCTACCAAAAAAATCTTGACTTCTTTAAAAATATTTGCATAGATATCTTGCCGATCGGGTTACTTAATATGCTCTAGCTAACTGGGTGTAGTAGCTTAAGCTACTGACTTCCTCATGGCTGCCATTAACGAGTGACCTATAAATTCTTGAAATAAGTAGTGATATTTCAAGTTCTTCTAGCTTTTCTGACATTGTACTTCACCTAGAAATCTGAACGATTGTAATCCAAATATGTCCAACTGGGTCAGATTCATCCAAGTTCCAAGGCTTGAAATTGCAACCTTATAGCTAGGAATCAAGTGGTCCACTCCTTAGAAGTGCTCTTTCTCTTTTAATGAGAAAGGTATTTTACACCACCTGCACCACACACCCTCACACTAAACTGCAGTGGTGAAAAATCCATTTCTAGCCAAAACTGCAATTTTCACTTAAAGACACCAACTGCAGACATTTGTCCAATGGTCCTGCTCAGACAGATAAGCTATTTGAAAAGTGCATGAGTTGTTATTTTCAATGTTTGTATGCATGTTGGTCACTTATTTTTGCTTTTTGCCTGATAGATCAGATCATTTATCTAGTGTGTATCTGAGCCACATAAACTAGGAAAGTATCCAAATTTCATCCCCGTTATTTGTTGAGTTAGTTAAACTCAATACCCTTGGATTTCCGAGACAGAAATTGGCCAATTTCCACTGTTGGTTGGTATTCAGTTACGTCTGCTGGAAGTCAAGCATATCTTTCCACCGCTAAAATACTTCAAAGTAGCACATAGCATTAAGTTAGTGAAAGCTGCACAAATATTTTGAGAAGTGAAAGGAGGCCTCAAGCTGTATTCAATATGGTCAACTTTCACATTTGCATGCAACTTTGATATATGAGCAATTATTATTTTTTCCTCTTGACTCACACTGGCCAAATTCTTTTTCAAATAAATTAATTTCCACAGCTTAATTTTTCTACAATACTCAAGTGATCATACTACACTGATGCTTTAATCAATACATTCATGGAAGGATGGAATCCTCCATTCACGGTGGGTGTCTTGTGAGCTTCTTGAAAAGGCAGTGAGACACCCATGATGACTTTGAGGAGGAAAGCTTGCTGTATTTTCTGCCCATCAGGCAATTAAGTGGACAGCGTCGGGCCTTTCTCCAGACTAAGGACCCTGCAATCTGACATCCAGCCTGCTGGCCAATCAGAGGCCGGCAGCTCTTGCATTCAGCAGTGCCACGGAGGAGGCCATGCCTGCTGCCAGAACAACACCTCCCTGAGTCCTAAGATCATGAAGTGATCCAGAAGAAGCTAAATGCTGTTGGGGACAGTGTCACAGGGTGAGGGTCATGGGGGGTGGTGGGGGGCCATGGAGGTTGGCAGCAAGGGCGGTGATGGGGTGGCTGTCAGCGGCCACCTCCCTGACCCATGTCCATGCCCTCAATAGTGTACATATGAGTGCAAATCGAGGGAGCCCCACTCCTTCAGCTGACATGTAGCCTGCACTGTTTAGTCAGTTGTACAGGCCGCCTGACGGCAGGCCTGCCTGGAGCTGAGAAGATTGCAGCGTAAATGGAAGAGGCCTATAGGGTTATTTGACATGGTCTAGCTAACTGGGTGCAGTAGCTTAAGCTGCCATTAACGAGTGACCTATAAATTCTTGAATTAAGTAGTGATATTTCAATTCTTCTAGTTTTTCTGACATCATACTTCACCTAGAAATCTGACCAATTGTAATCAAAATATGTCCAACTGGGAAAAAATCATCCAAGTGTGATACAGTTCCAGGGCTTGAAATTGCAACCTTATAGCTGGGAGTCAAGTGGTCCACTCCTTAGAAGTGCTCTTTCTCTTTCAATAAGAAAGATATTTTGCACCATTTGCACCCCACACTAAACTGCAGTGGTGAAAAGTCCATTTCTAGTCAAAACTGGTTGTTAATTGGCCACTTAAGGTACTCAAGTCAAGGCGGGGTGGGAAGGTCAACTATGGGCGTTCCTGTCCAACTTACTTCCAGTGGAGGCTTGGCCTAAATAGCCAAGTGGTTATGGTACTGGGTTTGTAACCCCAAGCTCAAGAGTTCAAATTTCACAATGGCAAAACTATGAAACAACGTAACTTCATCGGAAGCAGATGGAAACGGGTTTGTACTCGAAAGAGTTACTTCCAGTGGAGGCTTGGCCTAAATAGCCAAGTGGTTATGGTACTGGGTTTGTAACCCCAAGCTCAAGAGTTCAAATTTCACAATGGCAAAACTATGAAACAACGTAACTTCATCGGAAACAGATGGAAACGGGTTTGTACTCGAAAGAGTTACTTCCAGTGGAGGCTTGGCCTAAATAGCCAAGTGGTTATGGTACTGGGTTTGTAACCCCAAGATCAGGAGTTCAAATCTCACAATGGCAAACTATGAAACAATGTAACTTCATCTGAAACAGATGGAAATGGGTTTGTACTCGAAAGAGTTACATCTTTTTTGTTTGCACTTCAGCCCCACGCTCCTGATCTATGGACACCCGGTGTGGAAGGGGGTCGGGAAGGAGGAGGACCTCCGCGTGAACCTGCTCCTGGGCCTGGCCAAGTTGGCCATTAACAGGTCCAGGCAGCGGGCGATCGATGGGGGAGTCCCGCCCGATTGTTTGTCCCTCTTCCGCGGCTACGTTCGCTGCCGGATGTCCCTGGAGAGGGAGCACGCGGTGTCTGCTGACACGCTCGAGGCCTTCCGTGCTCGGTGGGCACTGCGGGGACTGGGGTGTTTTGTTGACCTCTTTAATCACATTTTGATTTAAAGTTTGTAAGGTTCCTTTAAATTTTTGTCCTTGGTTTTACAGCTGACCTGAATTAGGGGCTGTGCCTGATTTATCCCAATTTTGTTGATTTGGTTTAATTGTTTTCATTTAAAAGATTATCAAGAGTTCAAATCTCACAATGGCAAAACTATGAAACAATGTAACTTCATCTGAAACAGATGGAAACGGGTTTGTACTCGAAAGAGTTACTTCCAGTGGCGGCTTGGCCTAAATAGCCAAGTGGTTATGGTACTGGGTTTGTAACCCCAAGCTCAAGAGTTCAAATTTCACAATGGCAAAACTATGAAACAACGTAACTTCATCGGAAACAGATGGAAACGGGTTTGTACTCGAAAGAGTTACTTCCAGTGGAGGCTTGGCCTAAATAGCCAAGTGGTTATGGTACTGGGTTTGTAACCCCAAGCTCAAGAGTTCAAATTTCACAATGGCAAAACTATAAGGTTGCTTGGCCTAAATAGCCAAGTGGTTATGGTACTGGGTTTGTAACCCCAAGATCAAGAGTTCAAATCTCACAATGGCAAACTATGGAACAATGTGACTTCATCTGAAACAGATGGAAACAGGTTTGTACTCGAAAGAGTATCAAGAGTTCATTAAGGCTTGGCCTAAATAGCCAAGTGGTTATGGTACTGGGTTTGTAACCCCAAGATCAAGAGATCAAGAGTTCAAATCTCACAATGGCAAACTATGAAACAATGTAACTTCATCTGAATAGGAACAGATGGAAATGTGTTTGTACTCGAAAGAGTTACTTCCAGTAGAGATGAGAAGGCATTGGGTCTTGATCCCAACCCACCAAATTCTCAGGACTGCCACCCCCCACTTCTGCGGAGCAGACGATTCTCCCCAACAGCTCAAGGAGTAGCTAAGAATGTCTGGCATCCAACATCAATTTGTTTAATCAGCATAAAAAAGGCTTCAAAACCTTGTAATTTCTGTTCTGTAGTGAAAGCATATTTTAGAAGCTACAAGCAGTTTCAAACCTTGAAAATTTGGGAACTATTTTTCTGATTCAAATTAAGTCTAAAAGTTCTACAGCTGAACCAGTTTATCCAGTGAGTAATTAAATCATAAAGACTGAGAAGGTTTCAGGTTTGATACTTCCCAGTGGGGGACTGCAGGGAATTTTAACACAACAGGTCCATCAAAAGGGGTTTAATGCTAAAATACTTGTGAATGGTCTTGTGATGCTTTTCTTCAAGACAGAACATAAGTGAGTGTGGCTCATTCAGGATCTAGAACAAAGGCAAATGATTATTTTGCACTATTGGATTAAGTGTCGCTTCCCAATCTCATTATCATGATTGTGACATAATCACGAACATGTGAAATTCAAGTTAAAAAGTTTATCTTTCCTCTTTTAAGAAGGTCATTACCTTTTACAGACAGTTTCATTACAGATCACCCCACTGTTGGAAATAATTGTCATTGTACTTGGTATCACCTAAGCATAATGCAAAAAAAAACAAGCAGAAAGGACTGCACACCCATAATGTAGTCATCTAATTTTTCATCCATTTAACTTATTGGCAGAAAATTGGATTTGATCCCCTATGGGTATACAAACATATTACATTGTTGGGCAGGAAAATACCAGCTGCTCCATCAAGCCTACCCCCCACCACCAGTTTCGTAATGAGGCAAGAAAGCAGCAAAAAAAAAAACAGGTCCCATAAAGGAAAAAAATACCCTGGAAAATTCTTCTCCGACTCCCCTCAGGCATTTGAAACCACACTGGTAGATCACATGGACAAAATGATTTTCTCCACATGTTGCATCCAGGCGATGCTTTATACCCAAGTGCAATGAAGAAAAACCTAATTATTTGACAGCAGGCTTAAGGAGAAAATCAGCCTGCTCTTCCCATTCCCTATACAGCAAAGCTGTTGAATGTGTGCAAGCAGCTATCATGTAAGCAGTCAATTTGGCTCAGCTGTGATGCTCTCATGGTGGAATAGCCAACTGACATTCAACATCAAAGCTCACACATAAGTGAAGGCCACTTGGATAGGATCCAGTGGCTGTCCCAGCATACAATTCACGCAAGTTCTGTCGAAGGGTCATGAGGACTCGAAACGTCAACTCTTTTCTTCTCCGCCGATGCTGCCAGACCTGCTGAGTTTTTCCAGGTAATTCTGTTTTTGTATACAATTAACATCATCACTTGAGAAAGGGTGGGGTATAACGGCCTGCGTAAATTGGTGAGAATAAACAAACACTATGCATTGGACTGCTTTCGTTATAAGCTTTAAATGTTGGCAGCAAATAACAGTGAAATGGGAAACCCTTCTAAAGCTGAAACTTCCTGAATCATATCTTCAAGTAGAGGCAGGTCATAATGCAAGAAAAGATGAAGGCTTCTGTTCATACTCTCACTATCATTGAATTAGTAATAATTCCTCAGAGAAACTAAAGTAGCTCTTTTTTTGAGCTTACTGTACTGCCATCAGAACCCTAGTTTTGTGCTTTTATCAAGTTTATCGGGTCAATTCAGTAAACAGTTCAAGGAGTGCAACCTGAAACTTAGAGAAAGAAAGATTGTTATCTTTGTAAGTAGAGTGGAACTGCCTCAGTGAGCTCTCTAGTGAATCTACATTTAAGGTTAAAGAATAGCAAAGTCTTAGATTCAGAGAGGACGATTATTTTCATAAGTTGAGTAATCATATCAGAACTTCTATCTTATTAGGTGCTCCCACGTTAAATGTAAAGGCGTGTCCACAGATTTCCTGCATCACTAACATCTAATTAAGGCAAGTTCCATAGCTAGGAGTCTATCCAACCTGTACTAGATTATCCTGATGGCCTTTTAAATAAATGAGTTGTAAACAAACATTAAGGGCTGAATTTTCGCTAGAGACAGCAAGGAGACAGGAGTTGGTTGTGTTTGTTGGATCAGAAACCCACCTCCTGTGGATAACTGATTAAAGTTCAGATTTTCATGAGGGTGAGTCCTTAAATGATACCGCAATGGGTTTCCTATCCACTTAGAGCCAGCGGAAGTGGGATTGGAGGTGGGTCAGATGAAGTGTAGGAGCCATTTAGACACCATGCGATGGCCATAACTGAGGTTGTTGGTTGTCCTGACGGGATATCTGATATTAATGCCAAAGTCTTCACTTGACTGGAGCGAAGCAAGATGTCACAAGGGAACCAGAGGCCCGGCACCAGAGGCAGGGCTGCCCCTGGCTTCATTGATGCCAACATGGATCTAATCATGGATGACGTGAGGGAGGGTGGGGAGGTACTCTTCCTGGAAAGTGGCAAGAGGAGGATTCCATTTTGATGGTCATCTTTACAGACACAAGAGCTCCTGTCCATTTCCCACTGCAGGTGTTCCAGGACCTCTGAGTTGATGACCTTGTCCTGACATGCTGAGGATACACCTGAAACAGAGCAGATGTAAACTGTTCAGTCTTTTCCCCTACCTAGCATATGCTGACTAGGTCTCACCACTGTAGAAGAGTATGCTGTGGAAGCAGGCTTGGCAGATTCACAGTTTGGCCTTCTCAGTCAGGTTGCTGTTGTTCCATGTTCTCCTATTCAGCTTGGGCATAACAGCTGCAGTTTTTGCAATGGGTGTGTTGATTTCAGCATCAAGTGACAGATTGCTGGTGATTGAGGAGTTGAGATATATGAAGCTATCAACAACCTCCAGCATCATGTTATCAATGCTGATAGATTCCTGATGTTGATGGTCAAACCAAACACTTCACAGGCATGAGAGAGTCTGTTCATTTGCTGCTGAAGGTGTTCCTCAGTATGAAATGTTAGTGCAGCATCGTCAGTGGAGAGCAACTCCCTGATGAGGACTTGGCACACCTTTGTCTTGGATCTCAGGTGAGCAAGTCTGAATAGCTTGTCATCAGTTCTGGTATGTAGGTAGACAGAAGCAAATATAAAAGCATGCCAGAGAGTGTTAGTGCCAGAACGTAATCCTGTTTGACCACATTTCAGATCTCAAAGGGTTCCAATCTTGCCTCATCATGGCTGACATTATCCATCATGTTGTCATGGAAAGAGGAGATAATATTGAGTGGCTTCAACAGTCAGCCAAATTTCTCCAGCAGCTTAAACAGACCGATTATGTTCACATGCCTTGGTGAGTTCGATGCAGGCAATATATAGTGGTCTAAAAGACATTTCTCATGTAGCTGCTGGACTGAGAAGATTGTGTCAATTGTAGATCTTCCAGTTTGGAAAACACACTTTGACTCAGGATAGATTAGAAAGGAGTATAAGGGAGTGGGTACAAATGGAGCCTATTTCGAATCTCAAGTATTTGCAAATTCAATGGCAACTTTTCCAAGGGCTGAGTTTTCCCGTCGGCGATTTGGGAGCGGGGCCTGCTCGCCGACATGCAAAATGACGCGGGATGACGTCAGGAGGAACCCCCAACGTCATCCCGCCCCATTTAAATCTTCAGGAAGGCGGGGGCACAGCAAAATCAGCTGCGGGCCCGCCGATCTGTCAATGGCCAATTGAGGCCATTGATAAGATCATTAAAACAACTAAAGGACCAGCCCGTCCAACCTTAAGGCTGGTGGGCAGGCCAGGAGCCCCGGCGGGGAATAGAAAAAACATGAAACCTCATCCGCCGGCGGGATGAGGTTTCATGCAGGGATTTAAAAAGTTGTATAAAGTTTTAGTGAATTTTTTTAACATGTCCCATCTTGTGTGACGTTGTCACAAGAGGGAGGCATGTTAAGGATTTTTTTTTCTCTTTCTATTTTTATCGTTTATACAACTGTCAGCGATCTCCCTGAGGCAGCACTTAGCCTCAGGGAGATGTGCGCTCTTTCGTGCGCATGAGCGAAAGAGCGCACTCTCGCATTTGGGGAATCCCCCCACCGCCCGCACAGGAAGCGCATAGCGCTTCCTACCGGACGTCACGCTGGGTGGGCCTTAATTGGCCCGCCCACCTAAAATGGCAGCGGGGCCTGCTTCTCCGGCGGGGATCGGCTCCCCATCTGCCGGAGATTGGGTCAGGACCACCCGCCCGACAGGCAGAAAATTCTGCCCCAAATGTTAAACTATAGGAGAATTGTGATTCTCTTTGGGAAAAATAACATCAATTGACATTAATTTAAATTCATTCAAAACTTCTCAATATTTTTTAGTTCCTGAGCTTGCTATGAAAGGAAGTGTATTCTAACAATTTTTCTTTGAATATGCTCCAGACTTTAAGATACAATTTCTTCTCAGATAATGAATAAAATTCGGTGACAGTTCACAGTTCTGATTGTTACTCCTCAAGGAAAGGCAGCAATTTTAGACCTTGGGTCAAGATCAGTATCTGCTGCAATGCACTAGGGGAAAATTCAACTCGCAGTTCTCCAGATTTACATCTGAAAAATGGGTGGGAAATAGTTGAAAATAGTGGCGGGGCAGGATGGAATTGATGCCCAAGACCCTTCTGACATAATATTCAGGCAGACCTGAAATCGGGCAATCAATCCACCTGGAACCGGTGTATGGCTGATTAAATATACAAAGCAGGCTCTTTTCTGGGTTCTAAGGGGCTGATTGTAAAATTTGTGTGTGAATGGATGGAGTGTATGTTGCATACTCTTCACTTAGTTATACCATGCATTCACTGGCTCCCCTGAATATTGAATCATGTGGGCTTTGAGTACCAAATGGCTGGCCAATCTCCAACTGCTGGCTGCCAATTTTTCAAGTGCAAAATAAGCAACCAAGAGCCTAAATTTTTCCATTTTTGTTTTGATGGTAAGTATTTTGACTGTTACTTGTTGGCAGGATAATGAGCTGGGATTTATTTGGGGTGACATTAATATTGCAATACAAATACCTAAATCTGCATTTAATCAGCCATTAATTTCAGAAAAAAATTTCTTAAAACTTTGACACTTCAGAAGTGTAGCCTTACTTTAGAATTAGAATTGTTCCAAAATGGAAAGAGGTGGCCCATTAATGAATGAATCTCATCAGATGGCTACATATTCCCATTTGAAAAAGACCAAATTAGGTTGTCGAATTAGTGCATTATTTATTACAAGACCATGTAATTTAATTCCGACCTAGTTTCAACTACCTCATGAAATATATAATTATTGAAACAAAGTTCAGTAAATACTACAAAACATTCCACCTTGACTCATGTTTCCTTATATAACAGGATCCTGGTGTTTATAAATGGAGGCAAAAGCAAGTTACAATGAACCTTTATAAAACACTGATTTGGCTTCAAATGAGGTATGGCCAGGATTTTTCGAATGATGAAGCTCCCTTCCTGTCATCCAAGCAGTTGTTGGTGATACTGGCCACCCCGCAGCCACTTAACATTCCAAGGAGTGTTAATCAACTGCAGATGGGACTTCTGTCCCTCACTGCTGTACACAAAAAGCAGAATCCAACCCAGCCAATGACTGCCCCATCATCAGCCAAGTGATGGAAGGGGTGATCAACAGTGCTATAAAGTGGCATTTGCTTAGCAATAACCTGCTCACTGATGCCCAGTTTGGTTTCCGCCAGGTCCACTCAGCTCCTAACCACATTACAGCCTTAGTTCAAACATGGACAAAAGAGCTGAACTCCCGAGGTGAGAGTGACTGCCCTTGACATCAAGGCAGCACTTGTTCGAGTGTGGCGTCAAGGAGCCCTAGCAAGACTAGAACCAATGGGAATAAGAGGAAAAACCCTCCGCTAGGTGGAGTCATGCCTAGCACAATGGAAAATGGTTGTCATTGAAGAAGGTCGATCATCTCAGTTCCAGGACATCACTGCAAGAGTTCCTCAGTGTAGTGTCCTAGGTCCAACCATCTTCAGCTGCTTCATCAATGACCTTCCTTCCATCATAAGGTCAGAAGTGGGGATGTTAGCTGATGAGTGCACAATGTTCAGCACCATTCACAACCCCTCAGATGCTGAGGCAGCCCATGTCCAAATGCAGCAAGACTTGGATAACGCCTAGGCTTGGGCTGACAAGTGGCAAGTAACATTTGCACCACACAAGTGCCAGCAATGATCATCTCCAACCAGAGAGGATCTAACCATCACCCCTTGACATTCAATGGCATTACAATCATCACTGAATCCCCTACTATCAACATTCTAGGGATTACCATTGACCAGACACTGAACTGGAATAGCCATATAAATATTGTGGCTACAAGAGCAAGTCAGGAGCTAGGAATCCTTTGATGGTTAACTCACCTCCTGACTCCCCATAGCCTGTCCACAATCTCCAAGGCACAAGTCAGGAGTGTGATGGAATATTCTCCACTTGCCTGGATGAGTGCAGCTCCAACAACACTCAAGAAGCTTAACATCTGGTCTTGACACCAGAACAAAGCAGCCCACTTGATTGGCACGCCATCCACAAACATTCACTCCCTTCACCACCAACACACAGTAGCAGCAGTGTGTACCATCTACAAGATGCACTGCAGAAATTCATTGAGGCTTCTCAGGCAGCACCTTCCAAACCCATGACCACTTTAAAGCCCATTCAGATAGAAGGATAAGGGCAGCAGATAGATGGGAACCACCACCTGGAAGTTCCCCTCCAAGCCACTCACCATCCTGACTTGGAAATATATCGCCGTTCCTTCACTGTTGCTGGGTCAAAGTCCTGGAACTCCCTCCTTAACAGCACAGTGGATGTCCCTATACCAAGTGGACTGCAGCGGTTCAAGAAGGCAGCTCACCACCACCTTCTTAAGGGAAATTAGGGATGGGCAATAAATGCTGGCCTAGCCAGCATAGCCCACATCCTGTGAATGAATTAAAAAAAACTTGGGAGGAAGTCCTGCCTCAGAAAGCCACTGGCCAATCAATCCCAGCAGTGCCAGAAGCTGCAGTGGACAGGGCTGGGACTGCAAGCAGTCCTCAGGACAAAGTCCTGGGAATCCAGGATCAGGCTCAGAGAGCTGGTGCAGGCTTGATGGGCCAAATGGCCTCTTTCTACACCTGTAACAATCCTGTGATTCAGGTAACTATTGGGTGGGGGGGGGGGCTCTCAGGGCAAAGAGTACTGCTGAGGAGCAGGAGTTTGGACGGGAGGGGTTGGGTATCAGGGTAGGGGTGTTAGTGGAGAGGCCAGGGTGGGGATAGGGACACCTTGCGAGGGCCAAACCATTTAATGGGGATGCCCAATGTTGATGGAGGCTGTTGATGGAAATGATTCCCCCCACCCACGGCCTGAGCAGAGTCAGTTTTCAGGGTTGGTCTGAAAATTGAGACTGGGCAGGAAACAGTCATTAATTGGCCACTTAAGGGCCTCAGTTGGGGCAGGGGTGGGGGGTTGGGGTGGCTAGCTTAGCCCCCACCTGTCGCACTGTAAAACTGTGGGGAGATTGGGTTGGGCAGACATCTGGGCGCCCTACAAACCTCCCAGTGGGGAAATGTAAAATTCTGCCAATTGTGTGTTGTGAGTATAGTTTGCAGGATGAAGCACTTCATTTATGTGGATGTACTGGAGAAGCTTGGATTGTTCTCCTTAGAGAAGAAAACGTTGAGAGCAGATTTGATCTAGGTGCTCAAAATCATGAAGGGTCTGAACCGAGTCGAAAGGGAAAAACTGTTCCCATTGGCGGAAGGGTTAAGAATTGAGAACACCAACTTAAGGTGAATGGAAAATGAACTAAAGGCAGCCACAAGGAAAAATGTTTTCACACAGCATCAGGTGAAGATCTGGAATGCACTGACAGGTAGTTTGACGGAGGCAGATTCAATCATGGCTTTTTCGAAAGGAAATCAAATAAATATGTCAAGAGTAAATATTTGCAGGCTATGGGGAAAAGGGTGGGAGGGGTGGGCAGTGGGACCAGCTGAGTTGCTCTTCCAGTGATCAGCGCAGATACAAGCTAAATGGCCTCATTCTGTACTGTAATCATTCTATGATCTTATGATTCTGGTTGATGACCCCTTTAGCTAGTTGGTGGGGGCTTATGTGTTCAGCATGTTTAAGAATCAGTACTAGCTAGAGCATTGCGCTCCAAAATTAGCTGCACAGGTGTCAAGTCAGCGATGCCTCAATCTGCCTACTCTGCATACTTCCTGTGGATGTTCCCTGCACACGCACTACCGCTCTCACCAAAATGGAATCTGACAGCGATTGTATGGACACATCCCAATTCAGAGGCAAAACAGCACTAATAGCACTGAAAAACAGGGCCCAATGGCACTGAATTTTATAGCATAATTGGGGAGGTTGGCTATCTATTGAATGCATGCTTGTAATTTCACACAAATTCCATTTTCCTGCTTCAGTCACTGACAATATTCCCAACAATTGTTTTTCTCATAAAATCTGGTGACTGCGAAACCAGCAATTTACCTTCCTCAACCACTTTAAAGCCCATTCAGATAATGATCTAATTTCCAATGGATTGAGTTTTTCCAACTATAATTTTGTTTATTTCAGGCTCACTACCAACTCCATCACAAAAATCACTTACTTTCACCTCCATAACATTACCCATTTTTTGCCTCAGCTCATTTTCTGTTCACACTTTCATTCATGCCTCTCTCACTTACCGATCCAACTGTTCCTAGCCAGCTTCTCACCCTCCATCCTCCTTAAACTTCAGCTCATCCAAAACTTTGTTGCCATAAACTATTGTGGAAACAGCAACTGACCCATCATGATAAAAACAAAAAACTGCGGATGCTGGAAATCCAAAACAAAAACAGAATTATCTGGAAAAACTCAGCAGGTCTGGCAGCATCGGCGGAGAAGAAAAGAGTTGACGTTTCAAGTCCTTATGACCCTTCATGACCCTTTGAAGGGTCATGAGGACTTGAAACGTCAACTCTTTTCTTCTCCGCCGATGCTGCCAGACCTGCTGAGTTTTTCCAGGTAATTCTGTTTTTGTTACCCACCCATCATGGTTGGTCTTACTGATTGATTAACATTAGCTCTCAGTTCACCCAAAGCAGCAATTTAAAATTAAATGCTGTGTTTAAATTCTTTCATGGCTTTGTCCCTCCCTATCTTTATTACGTATTTCAGCCTCTTGAAATCCCCTTTTCAAAGCTGCGCGTGCCCCCAGTTTCATTTTATTCTTCGTCTCATCCGACACCTCAACAAGAAACTTTTTCTCTTTCTCTCAAGTGCTAAGGAACGCAAGCTCCAACAACTCATCGACACCAACACCCATCTAGGACCCTCCACCCCTGCCTGTCCCTCCCTCCCCACCCCATCTTCCAATCCCAGCCCCAGCCGTGTATTCACTATACCCCCTGATCTTCCCCTCTCCGACACTGAACGTTCAGTGCTCAGCAAAGGACTTAGTTTCATACCCTTACGCCCTCACCTCAATGAATTTCGGGCTCGGCATGATGCTGAACTCTTCTTCCGCCGTCTTCGTCTCCGGGCTCACTTCTTTGGGCAGGCGTCCTCTCCCTGTTCAACGGATCCTTTCACCCACCTCCAATATTCTCCCTCAACCTGGACCCCTCCCTCTGGATTCTTACCTTCTCTTGATCTTTTCATTAAGAACTGTCAGCGCAACATTAGTCGTCTCAATTTCTCTGCTCCTCTCACCCATTCTAATCTCTCTCTCTCTGAACTTACTGCACTCCATTCTCTCAGGTCCAACCCTGACATTGTCATCAAACCCGCTGACAAGGGTGGTGCTGTTGTTGTCTGGCGCACTGACTTCTACCTCGCGGAGGCTGAGCGTCAACTCGCAGACACTTCCTCCTACCTCTCCCTGGACCATGACCCCACCACTGAACATCAAGCCATTGTTTCCAGGACTGTCACTGACCTCATCTCCTCTGGGGATCTTCCTCCCACAGCTTCCAACCTGATAGTCGTCCAATCTCGGACGGCCCGCTTCTACCTCCTACCCAAAATCCACACACACAACTGTCCCGGTAGACCGATCACCTCAGCTTGCTCCTGCCCCACAGAACTCATTTCTCGTTATCTTGACTCCCTTCTCTCTCCCCTTGTCCAGTCCCTTCCCACCTACATCCGTGATTCCTCTGACACCTTATGTCACATCAACAATTTCCAGTTCCCTGGCCCCAACCGCTTCCTCTTCACCATGGACGTCCAATCCCTCTACACCTCCATCCCCCACCAAGATGGTCTGAGGGCCCTTAGCTTCTTCCTCGAACAGAGGCCCGAACAATCCCCATCCACCACTACTCTCCTCTGTCTGGCTGAACTTGTTCTCCTTCAACTCCTCTCACTTCCTCCAAATAAAAGGTGTGGCTATGGGTACCCATATGGGCCCCAGCTATGCCTGTCTCTTTATGGGGTATGTGGAACATTCCTTGTTCCAGTCCTACTCCAGCCCCCTTCCACAACTCTTTCTCCGGTACATCGATGATTACTTCGGTGCTGCTTCATGCTCTCGTCGGGACTTGGAAAAATTTATTAATTTTGCTTCCAATCTCCACCCCTCCATCATTTTCACGCGGTCTATCTCTGACACTTCCCTTCCCTTCCTTGACCTCTCTATCTCAATCTCTGGTGATAGACTGTCCACCAATATCCATTACAAACCTACCGACTCCCACAGCTACCTCGACTACAGCTCCTCACACCCCGCTTCATGTAAGGACTCTATCCCATTCTCTCAGTTCCTTCGCCTCCGTCGCATCTGTTCCGATGATGCTACCTTCAAAAACAGTTTCTCTGACATGTCCTCCTTCTTCCTTAACCGAGGTTTTCCACCCACGGTCATTGACAGGGCCCTCAACCATGTCCGGCCCATCTCCGGCGCATCCGCCCTCACACCTTCTCCTCCCTCCCAGAAACATGATAGGGTCCCCCTTGTCCTCAATTATCGCCCCACCAGCCTCCGCATTCAAAGGATCATCCTCCGCCATTTCCACCAACTCCAGCATGATGCCACCACCAAACACATCTTCCCTTCACCCCTCCTATCGGCATTCCGTAGGGATCGTTCCCTCCGGGACACCCTGGTCCACTCCTCCATCACCCCCTACTCCTCAACCCCCTCCTATGGCACCACCCCATGCCCATGCAAAAGATGTAACACCTGCTCCTTCACTTCCTTTTTCCTCACCGTCCAAGGGCCCAAACACTCCTTTCAAGTGAAGCAGCATTTCACTTGTATTTCCCCCAACTTCGTCTACTGCATTCGTTGCTCCCAATGTGGTCTCCTCTACATTGGAGAGACCAAACGTAAACTGGGCGACCGCTTTGCAGAACACCTGCGGTCTGTCCGCAAGAATGACCCAAACCTCCCTGTCGCTTGCCATTTTAACACTCCACCCTGCTCTCTTGCCCACATGTCTGTCCTTGGCTTGCTGCATTGTTCCAGTGAAGCCCAATGCAAACTGGAGGAACAACACCTCATCTTCCGACTAGGCACTTTACAGCCTTCCGGACTGAATGTTGAATTCAACAACTTTAGGTCTTGAGCTCCCTCCTCCATCCCCACCCCCTTTCTGTTTCTTCCCCCTTCCTTTTGTTTTTTCCAATAAATTATATAGATTTTTCTTTTCCCACCTATTTCCATTATTTTTAAATATCTTTAAATCTTTTCTGCTCCCCCCACCCCCACTAGAGCTATACCTTGAGTGCCCTACCATCCATTCTTAATTAGCACATTCGTTTAGATAATATCACCAACTTTAACACCTATGTGTTCTTTTGTTCTGTTGTCTGTGACATCTTTTGATGATCTGCTTCTATCACAGAGATAAAAACAAAAAAAAACTGCGGATGCTGGAAATCCAAAACAAAAACAGAATTACCTGGAAAAACTCAGCAGGTCTGGCAGCATCGGCGGAGAAGAAGAGTTGATGTTTCGAGTCCTCATGACCCTTCGACAGAACTTGAGTTCGAGTCCAGGAAAGAGCTGAAATATAAGCTGGTTTAAGGTGTGTGTGTGGGGGGCGGAGAGATAGAGAGACAGAGAGTTGGGTGGGGGGTGGGGGGGGGTGGTGTGGTTGTAGGGACAAACAAGCAGTGTTAGAAGCAGATCATCAAAAGATGTCAACGACAATAGTACAATAGAACATATAGGTGTTAAAGTTAAAGTTGGTGATATTATCTAAACGAATGTGCTAATTAAGAATGGATGGTAGGGCACTCAAGGTATAGCTCTAGTGGGGGTGGGGGGAGCAGAAAAGATTTAAAGATATTTAAAAATAATGGAAATAGGTGGGAAAAGAAAAATCTATATAATTTATTGGAAAAAACAAAAGAAAGGGGGAAGAAACAGAAAGGGGGTGGGGATGGAGGAGGGAGCTCACGACCTAAAGTTGTTGAATTCAATATTCAGTCCGGAAGGCTGTAAAGTCCCTAGTCGGAAGATGAGGTGTTGTTCCTCCAGTTTGCGTTGGGCTTCACTGGAACAATGCAGCAAGCCAAGGACAGACATATGGGCAAGAGAGCAGGGTGGAGTGTTAAAATGGCAAGCGACAGGGAGGTTTGGGTCATTCTTGCGGACAGACCGCAGGTGTTCTGCAAAGCGGTCGCCCAGTTTACGTTTGGTCTCTCCAATGTAGAGGAGACCACATTGGGAGCAACGAATGCAGTAAACACCCTGGTCCACTCCTCCATCACCCCCTACTCCTCAACCCCCTCCTATGGCACAACCCCATGCCCACGCAAAAGATGCAACACCTGCCCCTTCACTTCCTCTCTCCTCACCGTCCAAGGACCCAAACACTCCTTTCAAGTGAAGCAGCATTTCACTTGCATTTCCCCCAACTTAGTCTACTGCATTCGTTGCTCCCAATGTGGTCTCCTCTACATTGGAGAGACCAAACGTAAACTGGGCGACCGCTTTGCAGAACACCTGCGGTCTGTCCGCAAGAATGACCCAAACCTCCCTGTCGCTTGCCATTTTAACACTCCACCCTGCTCTCTTGCCCATATGTCTGTCCTTGGCTTGCTGCATTGTTCCAGTGAAGCCCAACGCAAACTGGAGGAACAACACCTCATCTTCCGACTAGGGACTTTACAGCCTTCCGGACTGAATATTGAATTCAACAACTTTAGGTCGTGAGCTCCCTCCCCCATCCCCACCTCCTTTCTGTTTCCCCCTTCCTTTTTTTTTCCAATAAATTATAAAGATTTTCCTTTTCCCACCTATTTCCATTATTAAAAAAAACCCCACTAGAGCTATACCTTGAGTGCCCTACCATCCATTCTTAATTAGCACATTCGTTTAGATAATATCACCAACTTTAACTTTAACACCTATGTGTTCTATTGTACTATTGTCATTGACATCTTTTGATGATCTGCTTCTATCACTGCTTGTTTGTCCCTACAACCACACCACCACCACCCCCCCCAACCACCCACCTCTCTGTCTCTCTATCTCTCCGCCCCCCACACACACACCTTAAACCAGCTTATATTTCAGCTCTTTCCTGGACTCGAACTCAAGTTCTGTCGAAGTGTCATGAGGACTCGAAACGTCAACTCTTTTCTTCTCCGCCGATGCTGCCAGACCTGCTGAGTTTTTCCAGGTAATTCTGTTTTTGTTTTGCTTCTATCATTGCTTGTTTGTCCCTACAACCACACCAACCCCCTCCACTTCTCTCCCCCCACCCAAACCCACCCCAACCCCACACACACACACACACACACACACACACACACACACACACACCTTAAACCAACTTATATTTCACGCCTTTCTTGGATTCATTCAGTTCTGTTGAAGGGTCATGAGGACTCGAAACGTCAACTCTTTTCTTCTCCGCCGATGCTGCCAGACCTGCTGGGTTTTTCCAGGTAATTATGTTTTTGTCTTGAAATCCCCTATTCCTCTCACTGGCTTTTTGTGAATCACCATTCCTTTTGCCCTATTCTGGTGACCATTCCTTCAATCCCATGAACTCCCTTCCTAAAACTCTCCACCTTCTTTCTCCTCCTTTAAAATTGCTTTTAAAACTCAACTCTTTGATCAGCCCTCCTAACATCGTTTTTTTGGCTAGGTATATAATTTTCTCTGATTATGCCTCTATGAAGCTTTTGTGATGTCTTCTCTACATTAAAGGCATTGATTTGTTGTAATCGCTGGCACACAGGAGATTATAAAATATGATTATCTTTACACCTGGTTTCTGTTGATACAAAACAACCCTTTTAAGCTCATCAGCTCACAAATGATGCCTTCAGAAAAAAATTTAACCAAACTCAGGGATTAAAAAGTGCAAAGTAGTTCATTATACACCTTTAAAAAGATTATCCAAAAACAATTTCATGATCTGACCATGCTCATCATTCTCTTTTTGTACTCCACAATCAAGATCAGATGTTTTTTCTTGTTGAAATATAAATGGCAATGAATCAATAAAAATGTTACAAATAAAGGTGAACTTCTTTTTAGACCCAGGTTAAAGGCCATACTGCATGGCAAAACTGAGCTTCAAAAGAGTGAGGTACACATTTAGGAAGTACTGAGTTTAAAAAACTTCTACAAAATGGAAAGAAAGGAAGACTGAGGAAGTAAGGAGTTTTGCCGTTTTGCTGATCAAGGAACGACCAATCTAGATATGAATTAAAGACAATCCAAAAATTGAGTGTAATAGGATTCCAGTGGGGGGCTAGTCAGGATCTTGTACCACCAGGTTTCCTAGACGCCAACCACCTGAATTGCAACAGTAGGAATTTTCTTTCTACCTGGAAATTCTACCTTTCTACCATACCAAAAGAGGAAGAAACATGGGTAGAAAAGAAGCTGCCAAACTTTTAGGACGCAGTTTGAGAGATTGCATGTAACCCAGTGTATGGTGTTTTACGTAGAATCATTGAACAGTTCCAGCAGAGAGGAAGGCCATTCAGATCAGCCTGTCTATTTGCATTGTTATTATGAAATCTATTATGAAAATTACACTTACCTCATTGGAGAGCGGGAGATCAGGAACTCCAAGTCCCGATAGACCTCGAGGTTTCCATGCATGTGTAGACTGGGAGTGGGCTACACATGCTTACTTCTGCATCTCTATGTTCTTTGGGCCCAGTGCGTCTGTGCATATAGGAAAATGGCACAAAAACCCATGTCATGTGGCTAGGAACAGAGTGCCATTGCAAACAAGTGTCCCAGACAGGGGACAAGGAGAGAGGACAGGGAGAGGTCCCAAAGGGAGAGGAGACAGGGAGAGGTCCCAAAAAGAAAAGTCCCAGACAGGAGGCAGGGACAGGAAGAGGTCCCAGTTCAGTTCAGAGGAACTGTATGGATGGATGGACAAGGCCAGCCAGGCTGAGCGCACCAGAGTTTTTGCAACAATGGCTGGGTTGCCCCACACCCAAGGTGCAATCGACAGCACACATATGGCCATCAAGGCACCAATGGGTCAGTCGGGTGCCTTCATCAACAGGAAGGGATTCCACTCAATGAACATCCAGATAGTGTGTGACCACAGGACACAAATTCTGCAAGTCTGTGCAAGGTACCCTGGCAGTTCCCATGATGACTATATCCTGAGACACTCCTAGGTGCCAAGGCTATTCAGTGCACCAACCCGACTGGATGGATGGCTGCTGGGTGACAAGGTCTAACTGTTGAAAAGATAGCTTATGACGCCTCTCTGCCACCCAAGCACAGAGGCAGAGCAGGATTATAAAGGGCGGTGATAGGGAGGACCATAGGTCTTCTGAAGATGTGCTTTCGATGCCTGGACTGTTCAGGGGTAGCACTACAATACCCCCCAGAGCGGGTTTCACTGCTAGTGGTTGCATTCTGCGCCCTCCACAATCTGGCACTGGCAAGGGGAGCAGAAGGAAGAGAAACTTGATGCAGCTCCAGAGGATGAATCCAGCAGTAAGTCAGAAGAGGAGTATTGTGAGGAGAGCGCTGAGGGTGTGACGGCAGACCTCTGCATCTTCAGGGAGGCAGGGACATCAGGGATGCTTTGAGCCAATGCTCCTTCAGCTAGGCTGCCAAAGATCTGTTTCCACCTCATGCCAGGGCTGCCGTCTCCACTCAGAACGCCTGAAATGACCCTTTCACTTGAACCCCAAAGTCCACTCAGTGCTTGTGCAATAATGTTTAGAGCCACTCACATCCAGCATTACATATGGGCATGCCTTGCACCAAAAAAAAATGGTGAAGCGTACTCAGGCCATTACGACAAAAAACAAATGTAATCTTATTTTCATAATCCAAACAAATTAACATTACCATTTCTGGTGTTCATTTCCACACCAGTAAACATAAACAAAACATTACAGAACAGAAAATCACCTGTGACCAGTCCCTCTTGTGTACATGGTACCTTAAACATATGTTTACGAGTGCTACACCCTGAGAGGTGCCTGCAGAGACGACAAGCAGCTCATGTGCCAACGTGAGGTTGCTCTGGACCTCCCTGCTCGCCTCTAATGGATGGGCACCTAGATGGGATACTGGATGCCTCATCCATCTCCTACACTGGCACTGAACACCTGAGGTCGTTGCCTGTTTGAGGGCTTGCAAGTCAGAGCTCAACCCCAGGAACCCCTGATTCTGTCCCTGGAGCTGCCTCTCCATGAGAGTTGCCACTCTCTCAATGAAGGAGAGCACTCGGCCATGAGGGTCAACGCAGTGCTTATGCTCCACATGGACTCCTCACATCAGAGACCAATGGCACACATACCGTCATGGATCTCCGCCAGATCCTCCCACACATCCCGCTGGACATCCAGCATCTGCCGCCTAATGGACGACTCCAGAGCCTCATCATCTGCCTTCGACTCAACATCGCCCTGGTCTCCAGCTGTCCTCTGACAGCCAGCACCCTGGGCACTCTCTGCCTCCACCTGCACCTCACGCTGTGCTCCAACATTCTAACCAAAGATCTAACGCCCACCGCGGTGCTGGTGTCTGCACTGGTGCCTGGTTCAGAGAGCGGCTGTGACACAGATGCAGCTGAAGCCCAGCAGTACCCTGGCCAACAGGGTACTCACCCTTCCCGAGTACAGTAGGTCACTAAGCCATGTGCACCACACAAAGTTGTGGCTGCTGACCTTGGCTGCCACCTCCTCCCAAGCTTTTTCTGCCAGGTGCGGTGGTCTCCTCCTTCCAACTTTGGGGAAGAGGGTGTCCCTCCTGGCAGCCACCTCCTCCAATTGCACCGCAAGGCCCTCACCTGAAAACCAATGGGGGCCGTGTGCCCACCCACCTGCCCTCCCAACTGGTGTCCCCAACCGCAGTTGAGGCCATAACTTCGGTCTCCAGAATGCAGAAGATATGTTCTTCCCTGGCAGACTTCAAGGAGCTGCCTGTGTTGTTTTCAAACTGCCATTGGACCCGGCACCCGACAGGTCCCCACCTGGCCCTTGTGACCATTGGGAAGACGCATTTCACGTTAGGCGGGCCTTAATTGACCAGCCAGCGTGAAATTGTAATCATGGGCCGATCATGGGCAGGGGCCTGTTTCCCAACTGCTCCCGGGCCCACTGACTGCGCACGCACCTGCCCGCAAGGGTAAAATTCAAGCTATAAACTTTCCAGCAGGTGTCACTGGGTATTGAACAGGAGCATTCATCCCGGCTGATATTGTCCTTCCCTTGTCACAGCACATTGAGGTAAAATGCAGTGCCCCAGCTGCGGCAACACCCAAGCTAATTCAGCACAAATCTCCTGGCCTTCGTGACATTGGGCTAGAAATTTCTGTCAAAATAATGGTGAATCTAATAATGTAATCAATGTTAATTGTGCACAAATAGCACAGCAACCTCCGGCAAGGGGCAGATGCGAGGTTAAACGCATATTCAAAAGTTGTGCCGCTCTGCCTTTAGCTTCTTGGAAACAGCATCCAACTGTCTGGCTCACCATTAAAAAAGGGATTTACAAAGTTTGTTGAACTCATGGCCAGGAATTTCCTAGTGGTTTTCAATGCAAACATGGTGTGAAGATGTGTTCTGCCCATTTCTGTTCAAGGAAATTCATAAACAACTAATTCAGCTTGTTCCTGCCCCACTGAGCTTATTTCTCCCTGTCTCAACTCTATTTTTTTCTCCTCTTATCCAGTCTTTTCCTGCCTACATCCATGACTCTTCCAATGCCCGGTGCTATTTCAATAGTTTCCAGTTTTCTAGCCCTAACTGTTTTCTCTTCATCGTCCCTCTTCCAATCCCTAGTCAACTCCACCCCGCACCAGGATGGTCTGAGGGATCTCCACATCTTCCTTGAACAGAGGCCCAACCCTTCCCATCCACCACTGCCTTCCTCCACCTGGCTGAACTTGTTCTCACATTGAACAACTTCTCCTTCAATGCCACTCACTTCCACCAAATAAAAGATTCTGCAATGCATACCTACATGGGTCCTAGCTATGCCTGTCTTTTTGAGGGATATGTGGGACATTCCTTATTTCAGTTCTACTCAGGCCTCCTCCTTCACCTCCTTTTCTGGTACATTGTTAACTGTAAGAGTGTTGCTTCCTGCTCTCACCATAAACTGGAAAATTTCATTGACTTGATTGCCCATTTCCACCCTTCTCACCTTCTCCTGGTCCATCTCTGATGCTTCACTGTGCTCCCTGGATTTCTCTGTCTCTACTACTGGAAATATGTTATCAACTAATATTCATTACAAGCCCACAGGCTCTAATAGCCACCTTGACTACGTTTCCTCACATCCCATGCTTCCTCTAAAGGTTCTATTCCATTCTCCAACTTCCTCCATCTCTGTCCCATCTGTTCAGATGATGCAACCTTCTACACTAGTACTCTACGATATATCTTCCTTTTTCATCAACTGAAGATTCCAGCCAGTAGTTGACAGGGCCCTCCAATGTGGTCAATCTACTTCACACATTTTTGCTCTCACCCCTTCCCCTCCTTCCCAGAATCATAATAGGGTTCCCCTTGCCCTCAACTCTCACCTCACCAGTCTCTGTATTCAACCCTCCCCTCCCCTGTCAGCATTCTGAAGGAGCCATTCCCTCCACGACGCCATGGTCCACTCCTCAGTCACCACCAACACCATCTCACTTTCATATGGCACCTTTCCAAGCAGATACAGGAGATATAACACGTGTCGTTTTACCTCCTCCCTTCTCACCATCCAAGGCCTCAGACATTCCTTGCAAGTGACACAGCAATTTACTTATACTTCTTTCAATTCAGTACACTCTGTATTCACTGCTCAGGATGTGACCTTTTCTACATTAGGGAGACCAAATGCAGACTGGCCATTCACTTCACAGGACACCTCCATTCAGCCCACAAGCAAGGTCCCGAGCTTCCTGTCGCTTGTCTTTTAATTCTCCATATTGCCCCCACTCTGGATTTTCTGTCCTTGGCCTGCTACAGTGTTCCAATGAAGCTCAAAGAACAGCACCATATCTTTCAACTTGGCACTCCATGGTCTTCTGGACTTCAACAATTTCAGATCCTAACCTCTGCCTCAATCATGTTCTATGTGTTTTTTTTTGCTGGTTCAGTCTTATTTCATTTATTTCTTTGTTGCATTCATGTTGTATTCAGATGCCTCATCTGGACACATCTTTTGTTTCTTTATCTTCTGCAATACCAAGCTTTTTTGCCTTTTGTACCATGAAACCTTTTGTCATTTAATCTCCCCTGTCCTCCACTATATGACAGACCTTCCAATTGGTTCTTCCTTCCCCCCCCTCCCCCCTCTACTGGCTTAAGACCTATTGCATTTCTATCTTTCTTCAGTTCTAACGGCCCATTTCTCTCCACAGATGCTGCCTGACAAGCATTACCAGCATTTTTCTGTTTTTATTTCAGATTTCCAGCAACTGCAGTACTTTGATTTTCAGCAATTGATTCATGCAGATAGTGCAAGTTTCCTCAATTGTTTAAAACAGTTCTTTGCTGCTTACGTGAGTTTCTTGCATTTATGCCAGTGTTGCATTGGCACAGATCAAAAATTTAGATGCAGTACAAAAATAAGTCACCTGATATTGGTATAAGAGATTTCTGGAGATTGTCAGCAATTTTTTCAGTTTTTTGAAAAGATATTCATCCACCTCTGCTACACTTTACTAAGGTGCTGTCAGTCTCAATACCCCAAAGTTTTTCAGACCAATTGCACCCCCCCCCACCCCGCCCCCACCCCTACCCCCACCACCTAGGACTAAACAGCCAGACTAAGCTTTCCAAAGCATGCACCACTAATCTTCATAATAATAGAGGTGGAGGAACAGCAGAGGCAAAAGGGTCCAAGAGTGAGGTAGTAAGCAGTAGCCCCATTTATTGGGAACCCTGTACTCGCACTTGTCTTGAGGCAGTTTTTACATTCCGAGTAGGTAAATGAGTTCTGCAAGAAATTGAGGTAAGTGTTCCTGTTGAAAAGATTGGCGTACTTGTCTGCGTTTGTGATCCAATAAATCTCACGGCTAAGAGTGCCATTGCTAACTTGAAGTTGTTCAGAGTACATTCTTCCAACAGCGCTGGCCAAACTCTGAGAACAAGCTTCTGAATGTTCCAGCTGTTTTTGTCCTTTTAAAAAATGGCATGGCTACACATGTTTCTGTTTCTTGTTTCAACTTGAAGTTCAAATGGTTAGGTTGCATTACAAACAGCTTAATGCCAATGCTACTTTGTACCCAGTACACTGATTGTACTTAGGTTGAGATTAATCCAATGCCAGTATTTGTACCTAACCTGTTCTAGCTAAGCTAGGAACTGACATATTCATCATTCTGAATTACGTGAGCTTATGACGTTATTTCATGTAATACCAGTGTCTACCAAAATAGAATTTTTCATTACAAATAGCAGAATTAATAAATTGCACATAGAGTGATTCAACATGGAGCTGGAAGCATTACACAGATGTAAGGCACCCACGAGCTTAGAAACTACAAGAACAATCAGTTCGGAAAGCTATCAGAATCCAGCATGATCAATTATTGCTGCCAAGTTTTAATGAATATATTTTATTGTCAGTGTCATGTTTGCTTTTCTCCGGGAGGCCCAATGCTATTCCTGGGCAGCGTCAGACCCCCCATCGACTTAAACCCCAAGCAGGGTGGAAATTGCAACCCCGAGAGCTGTCGGTTAATCAGAAGCTGGCAGCTCTCCAGTCTTGTCAGCACTACAGTGAACCGTGGCCACTGCTGCTATTGCACTCGGCCTTTGGAAAGGAGCATCGCTGGATTCCTGGAGATGGGTGAGTGTGTGCAGGATGGAGGTTGCAGGGAGGGGTCACCAGCAAAGGTGGAGAGGGGCAGGGTCGAAAGCAAGGACAGGAGTACTGGGCAGTCTTCCTGGATGCTGAGTTTTCCACCAGCTGCTAGTAAATTACCAGTTGCAGCACGATAAGGCCCTTAAGTAGCCACTTAAGGGGCCTCAACTGGCCCCTGGGTGGGAAGGCCAACCTGCAACCTCCACATCCGAACCTTGATCGGGGGAGTCAGGAAGGCGCTAGTGTCTGGACCCCACACCTTATTGCCCAATCAAACTGCCTCCCTACCTCCAAACTCACCTAGAGGGGATTAAGAGAGGTTTTAAATTCCACCCATAGTGTAATCTACTCCAAATAACTTGAAGTTGCATTTTTTAAATAAGTTTTTTTTTAAATTAATTAAATAATGTAAATAATAGTGTATTTAATAATAAAACCCTCACATTAATGGTGACATTAAATTATGGGTAATAACAAAGTTATCAGTTTATTGCTTTATAGTCAGCTTTTCTGATGATATGGAGATTTGCTTAAGCTATCTCTCATTCACTGTTCTATAGTTTATCAATTAGATCCTCACTAATCTCCAATCCCAATTTTTGCCTTCATTTTGTCAACAAGCTTAAAGGTGAAGGTGAAGCTTAGTTATTTTATCAATACAGAATCCAAGATTTCTGAATGTAACAAACATTTTTCTTCACTTCTTTCTTGCCATTTTCCTCTCCCGAAGACACTGACACCTTGCTAATGTATGGTTCCAAGCCTAAAGTCACAGGTGAGTACCTCGAAAGCGACGCAATGGATTAACTCACTCGGCAACTGGGGAGCTGTTGAAGATTACAGCTTTAATCTTTATTTGAAACATGGCTCTGTTAAGTGTAATTATATAGGATAATGTCATATCTTTCTGATCTTCAAATGAGTTCTGAAGAATAAGAACAGTGCTTAAGCAGAATCCAATAATACTAGGATAATCTTCTCCTGACATTGCTGCTGCTGTTGGTAGAACATGCAAAAAGCAAAAATAAATTGCTAATGTTACTCATAGAATGAAGAGTAAAAATACAGTTGCAGTAATTGTTTATTGTCCACAAAATCTTTTCAAGATTTAAGTCTTTTGAGGATTAGAGAAATATTTTCTTTTCATACTAATTTTTAAAAAAGATTGGCAACTACATTAAATTTGGAATACTTTCAACAAAGACAGATCCCTGAGTACTGTTTCAATGGCCACTGTGCATAATATTTAGCATTGTGAAAAAAATAACTACCCAAGAGGTCATGAAGGGAGAAAATATCCTAGCCTATTAAATTATAATTCTGGGCTTCACTGAATGTGACTATGGGCTGAATTTTACACTGATCCGCCACCCTGGACCGAAGATGATTGGCCTCGAAGAGCTACAACCATCTTCTTTTGTGCTAGGTACCATTCTCACCGTTGGAAAGTTTTGCCCCAATTCTCATTGAATACAATTTTCCTAGGGCTCCTTAATGCCACACTAGGTTAAATGTTGCCGTGATGTCAAGAGTAGCCTAGTTGTTCTCACCTCACCCCTTGAGTTCAGCTCTTTTGTCCATGTCTGTACCAAAGTTGTAATGTGGTCTGGCACTCAGTGGCCCTGGCAGAACCCAAACTGAGTATTAGTGCGTAGATTATTGCTGGATAAGTACCACTTGATAGCACTGTCAATGACACCTTCCATCAGTTGGCTGTTGATTGAGAGTAGGCTGATGAGCAGCAGAGTTTTAGATGAGCTCTTTACCAGTATTTCCATCCTTTCCCCTGTAATCTTTCCTGTTTCCTGCACAGGAAGCTGCACTTCATACAATAAAGTAATTTAGGATACTCTTCTAAATGTGGGGCCTTATGTAAGTGTGAGTTATTATCAGTGCAATACAGACCAGCAAAGAGGAAACTGCCTTGCTGATCTGTACAGGCGAATTGAGCCCTTGGCCCATCTAAGGCAGATAAAATTCCTGCCAACACAAGACATGCATTGAACCTATGTTTATCACTTTACTTTGAGGTTTGCATGCTAGCATGAACAGCAATTACAGATATCAGGAGTATATCCATGTCCAGGGACTTGGAATCAACTTCAGATTCCAGATAAAATCAAATTGGCTTTAAACTATGTTTACCGCTTCACACTCAATGAAGAACTGGTGTGCAACATAAAAGCTTCAGTGAACTGGAATACGATTCTAGAGCGTTCAACCCCAATATAATGGGTGCCACTGATTTATGATATCATCTTAATTCCTCAAAGTGTTATTGCCTTGTAACAAGTCCTGTTGAATTTTCACACTGTATTTCTTAAAACTGAAATTTATACCTTCCTTTCAGCTAAAGAGTCACCTGAACTCAAACTTAAACCTTCTGATAGGGTGAATGGTGGCTTCTTTTGATATCTGCTGGTAGGCACAAGATACCTGTCATGCAGGCTGTTCCTGTTCAATATTCTATTTCTTCTGAGAAAGGACCAAGCAACTTCCTCTGTACTTCTAATCTGTGAAACTAAGCACTCATATCCCGGAGATGGATAATTTTAAAGGTATGGATGCATTTGACTTAAACCATTAGTAGCCTCTACAAGGGCTGCTAATGCTTTCAATATACACCTCAACTTTTATGAAGGCTGGTCAACAAAAATAATCTGGTAAAATCTACTGACTCATACAACAAATATAGAGGCAGAAAACAGGCTCCATAGCCAAGTAATGGCACAGCACCAAACCACAAACTCTGCTTGGTAACTACTGAAATAGCTGTGGTGGTACAGAATCGGGGGAAGAAAGCAGGGTCTCTGTGCCACCCAAGGGCACCCTCCCCATAAGATAGCATTGCGCACCTCTGGAAAAATAAACACAGGTTGAAGATTTGAGTTCCAAATGACTAATTTCTATCAGTAGCAGTACCCATAGTAGCATATGATACAAACTGCAAGTGTCCTTGCAGCAGATGGCACAGTTCTACATCTGACTGTCTGCAGACCCAGAACTGTAGCCAGTTGGACACAGGCATTGCCAGGTGATTGAACCACAGTAGTAATGTACCAGTCAGGCTACCAGCAGTTTGATACAGGTGGCCTCTGATGCACCCTGATTAGTTTGTTATATTTCCAAAGCTCCTCCTCTTCTTCCTCCAAATATCAGAAATCAGTGGATATTGAGAAGCTACTGTAGGTATACTGCAGGTGTACCAAAAGAAATGACAGCATCAAAATTGGTGGTTCAAAGCTACCTTCCCAACTAAGTGGAAACAAGAAAAAAAAATCAGAAAAAGAAATATTGTTCAGAAATAGTCTCAACATTCTTCTAAAAATGTGACTCTTCAAAAGCATTTCCAAACAGCATACCCCAGCAGAAATGGATGTCCATGTTATACAGGTATAAAGAAGTGCTATTAATGCTATTCTGACATAGGAACATAGGACTTTGGAGCAGGAGTAGGTCATTTAGCCCTTTGATAAGATCATGACTAATCTGGCTGTGGTCTCAACTCCACTTTTTTGTCTGCTCCCCCATAACCCTTGACTCCCTTGTCTATGAAAAATCTAACTAACTCAGCCTTGAATAAATTCAATGACCCAGACTGCAATACTTTCTGGGGAGGAGAATTCCACATACTAATGACTTTCTGAGAGAAAAAAATTCTCATTGTCTCTGTTTTAAAAGGAACACCTCTTATTCTTGAACTGTGTCTGCTAGCTCTAGTCTCTCTCACAAGCAGCAACATCTTCCCAGTATTCATCCTGTCAATTCCCCTTAGGATCTTGCTTGTTTCAAAAAAGTCACCTCTCATTCTTTTAAACTCCACTGGGTATAGGCCCAACTGATTCAACCATTCTTCATAACATAAGCCCTTCATCTCAGGAATGAACGTCCTCTGAATAACTTCTAACGCAATTATATCCTTTTTCAAATAAGAAGACTAAAACTGTCCACAGTACTCCAGGTGTGGTCTCACCAAGGCCCTGTGCAGCTGCAGTAAAACTACCCTATTTTTATATTCCATTCCCCTTGCAAGAGTTATTATGCAAGTATAGCAAGTGATTAGGAAGGCAAATGGAATGTTGTCATCTAACTTTTCTGTGATTCATACACCAGATCACCCAGATCCCTCCGTTCGCCCGAGTTCCGCAAAAAATAACTGGGACCTAAAATTAATACAATTACATACAAAACACAACCAAAAATTAAGCGCTGACTAAACGGACGAAATCTGGTGCGATGGTCTCCACAATTTTTATGATCTGTTGCACCCTCTTGATCCCTTCATGAGAAATGGTTGCATGAGTGGCCCTTACTCATATGACCATTATTTATATGTGAACATCAGCAGTGTACATTGATCCAGTCCCCACCTGCAGTTCCTAGAATGGGTTAAAGGATAGGTGATTGGAGGCAGTAACCCTAGCTGATTTTCTCTCCATAGCCTAAGGGCATTGAAGCAAGTTGCCACACTCTACTGCTAGCTCAGCTGTGAACTGCAAATGCTGCACAGACCAGGGGCTTTCTTTTGCTCCATAAGGCTTAGCTATTCACTGAATAAAACATTAGAGCCATGGGAAAGCAGGGTATTAAGTTGTTAAAGATATTGCAAAATCCAAATATGCACACACAATTGTCTTTTGCCTATTAAGTTGTTTGCCATCCTGAATGCTTCACTATGGAAAATTTGGCTTGCAGCTCTATGAAATACACTGTCAAGCAGATAGTTAATCAGAAGCACACACTGGTTTTGCCCTTTTGTCTACAGGTATAGAAGCAAAGACTTAAAGTAACCATTGAAACTATAGCCTTAGATCAAAAGCCATATACTTTAGTGCAATCCAGGCAAGTACAGCCAACTAAAACCAAAGAATGCGAACATACACAATGGATTTAATTTTAGAATAGAAGTAATGCCCTGAATCACTGAAGAAGTCCAGGTTAATTATATAGTTTGTTGTTTAGACAGTAACCATGGTAATAAGTAAGGTCATGAAAAGGTGTATAGAAGGGTGGCAAACTCTTCTTGGAATGTTTTACTGCCATGAAACATGATATTCATGCGTGAAAAAGTTCTGTCATAAAAGATGGCAAAATCCTTGTAAGACAAGAAAAAACAAAGCTTATGCATTTCCACAGCGATAAAGATTCATATTCATTCATAATTCAAGAACAGCTCATAAAGATTTGGGTTGACAATGATGAATAAAAATGGGACTTGAATAAGTAACCTGCTTTGTAATCTGCCTTCATTGCTTTTTATGACACAACCTATCCTTCAGCTATGCATGGAATACTGAATAGATAATAAAATATTGTAGCAATATTCTTGGGGTCAGAGATTTTATGTAACACAAAAGCTCATGGAGTTTGATAAAAAAGGTTCTGCAAATTCAACAGTTGCACATTAAGGCGCGAGTCCATATTTACACATTCACAATAACCAGTTTCCTTTCAAGATCAACAAATCTTTACTAGAAAGAACAAATGGAACCTTGAGAACAAAATCAATTGTAGTAAAACCAAAGTAACAAAAACAATGAAAAACAAAACAATATCAATGAAATACATTTACATCACTAAAGAGCAATGTTTTTTATAGTCGTTAGTTCCTTATTTGTTTTCTACAAACACATGGGTATCAATTCCATGCATTTAAAACAAAGATTGTATATTTAAAACATCACTGTGGCTTAAGTTGCTAAAAGCTGTTTGGGGCGGAACTGTCCCAGATTTGCACGAAGTGTGGTAGTGGGCAGGTAAAACGACAGCTTTTCACGGCATATTGTCCCAAACCCGCAGTATTAATTATGCGTTCCAGGTAACACGTCGTTTCCATGGCAGGCAGGCTCTAATTCGCCTGCCACATCATCACCTCGCCACTTCAGCACGCTGGGCGCCATATTTAAAGTGCAGCCACACGCACACCCTCTCAGTGCTTCCAGCCCAGGACTGCTGCACAGAAGACATGGCCCTGAAAGGCAAAAAGACTGTGGCCCCTAGGTTCAAAGACAGGTCCCTCGAGCGCCTTTTGGGCGAGGTGGATGCTTGCCAGGATGTTATCTACCCCCGCTCTGGCCACAATCCGGCTTGGGAGGTGGTGGTCAGTGCCAACGCCCTTCAAAAGAGGACAGCCACCCAGTGTCGCAAAAGGATGAAGGATCTCCTCCGTTCCGCTAGGGTAAGTCACTCTTCTCATCACTCTCAACTCACACACTCACAAACCCATCACATATCCACATACTGCAGTTCAAGGGACATCACCATTCACTCTCTTGCACACAGGTTCACTGTACTCAGCCCATCCATGGGACCACTCACTACCCACACATGCCAGGCATACTTATCATCTGGCCTGGCAGGCGTCCTGCTTACACTCTCTCCATCTTTATTTATGCAGGACAGGATGACACACAACAAGAGAAAGAGGTAGCTTACCAGTGGAAGAATGCCTAAAATCAATCAAGACTTTGAAAACAGAGCCATCCAGCTGACCGGCAAGGAGCTGGACCGTGCTGTGCTGACAGTGAGGTCGGCAGTGCTCTAACAATTGAGGGTCCAGCAAGGCAACATACATCAGACAACCATACCGTGAGTGACGTGTCCTGTTTCATAGGCCAGTGCCATGCACTAATTATTTCTCACACAAAAACAAAAAGTGCTGGAAAAATTCAGCAGGTCTGACAGCATCTTTGGAAAGAAAGACAGAGTTAATGTTTTGAGTCCATATGACTCTTCTTCAGGGTCTTTGCCTTTAACTAATTATATCCTCTTGCTTTCACAGGCACATCTGCCAAACAACCGATGGAGTCCAGGACCCAGGGCCCCCCAATCAAGCTCCGAAGAAACTTCTGAAGAGGATTATGAAGGTGCCCACCCTGAAGTCCTGTCACAGCGCTCACCCACAACCTCCACCAGTGCAGAGACACACACCTCGGTGGAGCCTAGCTTTACAGTCGCCTCGTAATCACGATCTGGTGAGCACATCACACTGTCTGATCCACAGCAGGTGGTGGCAGGGACTTCCCAGGTGTCAGAGGACTGCTGGAGGCCAGAAATTTGCTGAGTCCAAGTCAGATGATGAGCCTCTTGTCTCGGTCATGTCACAGTTGCCGGCTTGGGAATATCAGGAAAGGATGTCCACTGCATTCCTCAGATTGCAAGTTGATAGCGCCGGCATGCCAACGCACTGAGATCAACACTGGAAAGATGGTGGCCGCCATGGAGACCTTGGTCCAGGACGTTGCTCCTGCACTGCTGCATGGGCTCAACTCCATCGCTAATGCCACAGTTGTCCTCCAGCAGTGTGTACATGAGAGGGGTGCATGGCAGATTGCTCTCACTCCAGCTTCCCCATCTCTTCAAGGAGTCCGCCAGGGGCCCCCAGGCATCCGTAGAGAGGAGGATCAGCAGGTGCACATTGCATATCTCCATTTGTGCAGCCTTTAGACCAAAGTAATGGTCCGGCCTCACACTCCCTGAGCCCATTACTGATGTCTGACTCTTGACGGTGCTTGTCATTGCTGCTAGAATATCGTGGGCATGCGTCACAGAGTTCCCATTATTCTCTCTGTGTGCTCTCAGCATCTTTAAGGTGGACCTGGCCCCCATCTCTTCAGCATCTGTGACCAGTGATGCTGTGATCCTGAAGCGCTCAGGTGCCAAGGCAGACAAAGGATCTGACGCTTTTAAAGTTTCATGGCTGCGTCTCCTTGATATGACCTGATCACAGAGCGCAAGCGAGCTGCCCTTGGCCAGACAGGAGTCAGACATTCGCAGAGGCTATGTGAAGATCTATGGAGTGGTCTCATTGCATTTTATCATGATCCTCCTGCAATCGAACAACTGCGTCTCCATGGCAGGAGCATTATGTCAGAGGTATGTGCGCTGCCATTAGCCACACCGGAGTTAAACGTTCAGGGACGCAACGTGAGGGTCTTATGGTGTCTCCTCACTGCATCTCGTCATCATCCTCCACAAATCTAGCAGTGATGAGGGCCTCCCAAGCGTGCCTGCCTGGTCTGGCCAGTGTGAGGGCCTCATTGCTCTCATCACAGGCTTCGAGGACCTCCTCACCCTCATCACCGTCGATGTCCTCCTCATCGAAGGAGACATCCAGCTCCTGCATCTCCTCCTCAGCCAGCTCCTCGCCCCATTGCAGCGCCAGGTTGTAAAAGGTGCAGCAGACGACGACGATGCGTGACACCCTCTGTGGATTATATTGCAGGGCTCCACCAGACCAGTCCAGGCACCAGAACCTCATTTTCAGCATCACGATGGTTTGCTCCACCAAGTTGCGAGTTGCAGCATGAGCCTCATTATACCTTCACTCTGCTGCAGTCTCCGCTGCACATGTGTCATCAACCACGTCCTCTGCTAGGAATGAAACCAGACGGACCACCCAGCCTCGACCGAGGCACTGGAAATGGCAACAGCAAACTTAGCCTTGTTGACCCTGTAAAGTTATTCTCACTAATATGGGGGGCTAGTGCCAAAATTGACAAAGTCAGCCTCACGGAATCATATCTTACAGGCAATGTCCCAGACTCCACCATCACCATCCCTGGGTATGTCCTGTCCCACTGGCAGGACAGACCCAGCAGAGGTGACGGCACAGTGGTATACAGTCGGGAGGGAGTTGCCCTGGGAGTCCTCAACACCCATGGACCCCATGAAGCCTCAAGGCATCAGGTCAAATATGGGCAAGGAAATCTCCTGTTGATTACCACGTACCGCCTTCCCTCCGCAGATGAATCAGTGCTCCTCCATGTTGAACACCACTTGGAGGAAGCACTGAGAGTGGCAAGGGCACAGAATGTACTCTGGATGGGGGACTTCAATGTCCATCACCAAGAGTGGCTCGGTAGCACCACTATTGACCGAGCTGGCTGATTCCTAAAGGAAATAGCTGCTAAGCTGGGTCTGCAGAAGATGATGAAGGAACCAACAAGAGGGAAAAACATGCTTGACCTCATCCTCACCAACCTGCCAGCCGCAGATGAATCTTTCCATGACAGTATCGGCAGGAATGACCACTGCACAGTCCTTGTGGAGACGAAGTCCCACCTTCACATTGAGGATACCCTCCATCGTGTTGTGTGACACTACCACTGTGCAAAATGGGATACATTTCGAACAGATCTAGCAACTCAAGACTGGGCATCCATGAGGTGGTGTGGGCCATCAGGAGCAGCAGAATTGTACTCAAACATAATCTGTAACCTCATGGCCCAGCATATCCCCCACTCTACCTTTACCATCAAGCCAGGGGACCAACCCTAATTCAATGAAGAGTTTTTTTTTAATTCATTCACGGGATGTGGGCTTTGCTGATTGGGCCAGCATTTATTACCCATCCCTAGTTGCCCTTGAGAAGTGGTGGTGAGCTGCCTTCTTGTACTGCTGCAGTCCATGTGGTGCAGGTACACCCACAGTGCTGTTGGGAAGGGAGCTTTAACCATGGGGGAGACTGGTCCAAACCAGCATGATGACAATGCTGTGAGCGTCCCCACCAGTGACAGCTCCACAACCAGCTTTAGCAAGGAGATTGTACCACGTGCCCAGTAGTCCAGCTGTTCTGCAGAATACTAAAATGCTCATTACTTTGCAGTCTGTGCTCGAGGGGTGAAAAGCTCTGGAGCACTTGGTGGCACTTTGATGTCTTTGCATTGCTGGAGTGGGCAGATAAGTTCGAGGCCTGACTCCAATCATATCAATGTGGCTGCGTCTGAACTGTCTCAGCTACAGACGAATGGTCACTTTATACAAGGTTACCCTAATGCGTGGCCGCTTCCCTCCTCCCCCACTCCACATGTGCTTGTGTACTACCTTGCATCACAGGGCAGCCCCCCCCACCCCACCCCAACCCCCACCAAAGCTACTTCAATCGCAGGACAGCCTTTGCGCACTGCCTCCAAAAGTTGCCTCACCACAAGGCAGCCTTTGAACCCCTCTCCAACGTGCCTTAACCTTGAGGTCCAACAGGTGTCCCTTACGAGTGCTCTGCAGCGTTACTGTGCACTCACTTCCGAGCTCCTCACAAAGTGCAGCCTGCCAAGTGCACGCCTTTTATACACTGTTGTGAAATATATCGGCATGCAATGGGTGGATGATACAGCCGGGGTGGGGGGGCGGGGGAATGGTGGATGAGTCCGGCGGGCTGGCCTTATGATGATATACTGTTGTATTACAATGAGGTTTCCGACGTCCAATGGTGGGAAATGCAGACAACCCTTGACGGGCTGAGCGGACGTTGGCAAACTGGTTTTATGACATTGTGAAACCGATTTTTGGCCTTCTCCTCATATTGTCCGCTCACGCCACCGAACACACCCAACGCCAGCGAGCAAGGACGATTCTGCCCTTGGTGTTTAACTAGAGAAGCTTCACTTGGCACAGATGGTGAATTCCAGTCAGAAATTAATAGATATGTCTCATATTGATTATCTGTTAATTATTGTTTCATGATCCATCTTTGTAAACAATATTTATTCAAACACTTAGAATTGGGCTGATGCTTCCCGAAAGAAAACATAATAAGCTAGTTAAAGACAGCTTGGCAAGAAATTCAA
The DNA here is from genome assembly GCF_017639515.1 of Carcharodon carcharias. Taxonomy (NCBI): domain Eukaryota; kingdom Metazoa; phylum Chordata; class Chondrichthyes; order Lamniformes; family Lamnidae; genus Carcharodon; species Carcharodon carcharias. The sequence goes on from NC_054470.1 coordinate 169,990,632, forward strand.
AAGGGATTGTTTAAATTAGTTATTTTTGGACAAAGGTTTAGTGGAATAGGGAATGCATTCCCGGAGGTGGCTATTGACGTTTAGTCATACACAACATTTAATAAGGAATTTGAGAAAAACTTGAAGAAAAAATATTGAAGGCTGTGTGGCAAGTTCAAAGTAGAGAAATAAGCAGTTAAATGACACTTTTTTGTGTTGATTCCTTCCCTAAATGTCTCCATCTCTCTCTCTCATCCATAAAACCTACCCCCTTGATCAAATTTTTGATCACATGACCTAATATCCACACGTGACTCGGTATCAAATTTTGTTTGATAATGCTCCTGGGAAGTGCCTTGGGACAATTTATTACACAGTTGGGTCCGAGGGGAGGGTAATCAAGTCAGGTGTGGGTCAGGGTGGTTGGGGGGGTGGGGGGTGAGTAAAAGGGATTTGGTGGACAGTCGGGTCGGGGTCAGAGGTCAGGGGATGGGTAGTTGAGCCAGGAGGTAGGGGGTTGGGTCCAGAGGGTGGGTGGTCAGGTCGAGTCTGAAGCGCAGTGGGTTGAGGGGATGGGTAGTCGGGTCGGGAGGTGGGGTCTCAAGTTGGAAGGGTAGAGGGCTCAGCACTGGGGAGAAAGGGGCCAGTGGGTCATGGCTGGGGTGCTGGTTGGGGGTGTGTGGAGATGATCCATGGGGGAGTCAGGTCAGGAGGTGGACAGTTGGTTTGGGGGTCAGGTATGCTGTTGGGGGCTAGGGGCTCAGGTTGCAGGGGATGGGTTGGGGTGTGGGAGGATATGTGTGGATAGTGGTGGGTTGGCTTGCACAGTTATTGACTGAGTTACACCAGAGATTAAACAGTGTAACAATATTAGGTTAAGTATCCAAGCAAACAACGTGCATCTAGCCCAAGTCTTCAACAATAAACCCAGCATAAGAGACATTCACAGGGTGTCCTAAACAGCTCAAATCAGCCCATCAGAAGTTTAAACTTCCTGGGAAGTTACAGTGCATATGTGCACGTCACCATCAGGTTAGGTTCAGTGCATCCTGACACCAGAAGATCTGGCCCATTGTTGTAGGACAATTCCACTGTTCTGTGGATAGATATTTGAATGTCCAATCTTATATTTTGGACCTGGAACAGTCTAAATCCATCCTTTGTCCTGTCCTGCTGTTTCCCTTCTCAAAAGAATTTTGAAGAGCGAAAGAACAAACGAACTTAGAACTTCAAGGCTGACGTTCCAATGCTGTACTGAGGGAGAGTTGCACTGTTGGAGTTAATAAGAAGTTAAACCAAGGCCCCGTCTGCCTGCTTGAGTGGATGTAAAAAATCCCATGGCGTAATTTCTAAGAAGAGTGAGGGAGTTATCACTAGTGTATGGGCCAACACTCAGCTCTCAATCAGCATTACAAAGGAACAGAATATCTGATCATTTCCACACTGCTGTTTGTGGAAGTTTGCTGTGGGAAAATTGGTTGCCAAGTTTCCTATATTGCAACAGTGACTACACTTCAAAAGTACTACATTGGCTGTAAAGTCCTTTGAGATGTCTGGTGGTCATGAAAAGCACTATACATATGTAAGTTTTTAAGTCCTTCTTCACAACCTCATGGCAGCCCAAACCCCTTTATAACTTTTTTTTGCGTGTACACACTGTTATGAATAAAAAAGAATCACTGTTGAAATGTAGGGAAATGCAACAACCAATTTGTGTGCAGCAAGGAGCCGCAACCAGCAATTGAAAAATGACAACATAATGAAGTTTCTGTTTGGAACATTTATCTAATGCTCTTAAATTACTATGCCTGCACCTTCAAGGTATAACATTAAAAATATGCGGGATGATTCTACAATCGGATGTTCACGGGGAGTACAGGGCAGGGAAGTGTGGACCTGTAATTTTTCATCCATTTATTTTAATGGACACAAAATCCCAGCTGCAGGCTCTTTGTGTGCATTGCTTCTTGCTGGGAGCAGTCAATTAAGGAATCAGTCCTATAGTTAAACTTTAGTAACATGCTTATTTTGAAAAGTTCACCAGGTAACGAAAGACAGAAAACCTTCTATCGCTGAAGATCTTTCTTAATACCAAAAATAACTTGGACATGTTAACCTCCAATAACCAAAATCAGCCTGGGTAATGATCATACACAAGTAGGCCATCTCTTGAGACTAGGCATTATCTCTCAACTTTACTGTGAAAGCCACTGCCATTTAATGATAAATTCACATTTACACTCGTTAACTTTGTACCCTGAAATTCAGCCATGTAAATTAACGTGATTAATTGCAGGGAGGGCGATTCAAAATACTCTATTCAAAATAGTATGTTGTCTGTACACAAAAAAAATCTTGTATTCTTTATCCCTTAATTCTACGTCTTGGAAATTAAGCTCAGTTGGTAACTACCAAAGGTTAGAAGACTGTTCTGCAAACAGTATGGGCAGTGAGAACACCTGTGCCTTGTGCCCCTAGCTAACTCAAAGGGGAGATATTACAGCTTCTGTAATTGAAGCTAGATGAGATATGTGCAAAAGTTCATTCAGCCTATGGCAATAAGACAGGTGAATTTCTCCCCCCACTCTATGGAATGCCTTCTCAGCATCAAATGAAAGAGCCACACTGAGATTTCCCATTGGGTAAATTAGGCCCTCAGAAATATAAATCTGGAGGCTTGTGCTTTGTAATTCAGAGAATCATAGAATCACAGAGTGCAGAAGAGGCCCTTCGGCCCACTGAGTCTGCACCGACACGTGAGAAACACCTGTCCTACCTACCTAATCCCATTTACCAGCACTTGGCCCATAGCCTTGAATGTTATGACGTGCCAAGTGCTCATCCAGGTACTTTTTAAAGGGTGTGAGGCAACCCACCTCCACCACCCTCCCAGGCAGTGCATTCCAGACTGGGTAAAAAAGTTCTTCCTCACATCACCCCTAAATCTCCTGCCCCTCACCTTGAACTTGTGTCCCCTTGCGATTGACCCTTCAACTAAGGGGAACAGCTGCTCCCTATCCACCCTGTCCATGTCCCTCATAATCTTGTACACCTTGATCAGGTCACCCTTCAGACTTAGAACCATAGAACCATTGAAAGATTACAGCATAGAAGGAGACCATTCAGTCCATCTTGTCCATGCCAGCCCGAGGACACCCAGGTGCCCTTTCTAATCCCACCTTCCTGCACCCAGCCCATAGCCCTGCAGCTTACAGCACTTAAGGTGCATATCCAGGTACTTTTTAAAAGAGTTTAGTGTTTCTACCTCTACTACCAACTTGGGCAGTGAATTCCAGGCACCCACTACCCTCTGCATAAAAAAGTTCTTCCTCATGTTCCCCCTACACCTTCTGTCACTTATCTTGAATCTATGTCCCGTGATTATAGAATTCTCCTCCACGGGAAACAATCTTATCCTGTCCACTCTATCTATTCCCCTCATAATTGTGTACAGCTCAATCAAGTCACCTCTCAGCCTTGTTTGTTTTAAGGAAAATAACCCCAACCGATCCAATCTCTCCTCGTAGTTACACTTTTCTAATCCTGGCAACATTCTTGTAAACTTCCACTGCACTCTCTCCAGAGCTATTATGTCCTTCCTGTAATGTGGTGACCAGAACTGCACACAATACTCCAGTTGTGGCCTCACCAGTGTTTTATACAATTCCAATATTATATCCTTACTTTTATATTCTATACCTCTGTGAATGAAGGAGAGCATTCCATATGCCTTTACAACCTTGTCTACTTGAACTGCTGCCTTCAGGGACCTGTGTACTTGTACACCAAGATCTCTCACTTCATCTACCCCTCTGGTAAATTCCCATTTATTATATAATCCCTGTAACTGTTTGACCTCCCTAAATATATGACCTCATACTTCTCTGTGTTAAAATCCATCTACCATTTTACCGCCCACTCCACCAACCCATCTATATCGTTTTGGAGATTATGGCTATCCTCTACACTATCCACTACTCTGCCAATCTTTGTGTCATCTGCTCTTCTCTGCTCCAATGAAAACAACCCAAGTCTATCCAACCTCTCTTCATAACTTAAATGTTTCATCCCAGGCAACATCCTGGTGAATCTCCTCTGCACTCCCTCCAGTGCAATCATATCCTTCCTATAATGTGGTGACCAGAACTGCACACAGTACTCCAGCTGTGGCCTCACCAAGGTTCTATACAACTCCAACATGAACTCCCTACTTTTGTAATCTATGCCTCGATTGATAAAGGCAAGTGTCCCATTTGCCTTTATCAGCATCCCACTAACATGCCCCTCCGCCTTCAGAGATCTATGGGCACACACGCCAAGGTTCCTTTGTTCCTCAGAACTTCCTAGTGTCATGCCATTCATTGAATACTTCCTTGTCAAATTACTCCTTCCAAAGTGTATCGCCTCACACTTTTCAGGGTTAAATTCCATCTGCCACTTATCTGCCCATTTGAACATCCCATCTATATCTTCCTGTAGCCCAAGACACTCAACCTCACTGTTAACCACCCAGCCAATCTTTGTGTCATCCGCAAACTTACTAATCCTACCCCCCACGTAGTCATCTATGTCATTTATATAAATGACGAATAATAGGGGACCCAGCACGAATCCCTGTGGTACGCCACTGGACAGGGGCTTCCAGTCACTAAAGCATCCTTCTGTCATCGCACTCTGTCTCCTACAACTAAGCCAATTTTGAATCCATCTTATCAAGTTACCTTGTATCCCATGTGCATTTGCCTTCTTTATTAGTCTCCCATGTGGGACCTTGTCAAAGGCTTTGCTGAAATCCATGCAGACAACATCAACTGTACTACCCTCATCTATGCACCTGGTCACCTCCTCAGCTACATTAGGTGGCTAATGTTCCTACTGTCAAATTGTTTCCTAATGTGGCTCATTAAAACACACAAAAAATGTAAAGTCTGAACACCTTCTCCACATGGTTGAGAGCTTCACTTCAGATTGGCATCTGAAGAGTCCAGCATGACACCTGCAATAATCTGTGCCTATATTAGCACACTTTTTCTGGCCCTTGGTTGGATCTTCTTGGGTATAAATACCAACAAATAGCTTCAAACTCTCAACAGCTTGTTGAGTCATCAGGAGTAAAAATGTCATTTTTAGCGTACATGTATTGCAGTTGCAGGCAAAAAAATGGCATATTTGGGATAGGTGGAGAATAACAAAATTGATGCCGGATGGGGTGGAAGAGGCTGGGGGAGAAGAAACACCACGGGGAGAATTTTTTCTCTGTCAGGCGGGCCAGCCAGGAGCGGGCGCGGACGCGCGCAGAGCCGATTGGCTCCATGCCACCATTGTACATGAGTGGGCCTTAATTGGCATGACGCACGACTGATAGTGCTCACCGCTACCTGTGCAGGCGGGAGCGTGGAAGAGGGAGAGTCAGCACCTGCGGTCTTTTGTGCATGTACGCAAAAGAGGGCAGAAATCTCCCTGTGGCGTGGAGCTGCCTCAAAGAGATTAAGTTCATATTGAAATATTTAAATAAAGAAAGGTAAAAATTACTTAGACATGTCCCCTCATGTGACAGTGCCTCATGAGCAGGGACACGTTTATGAAATGTGAATAAATTATTTATAGATTTTATTAAATCTTCAGGAAACTGTGGATGAAGTTTCCTGAAAAACACAAAGGCCACTTGGGCTCTTTGCCTTGCCCGCCAACCTTAAAGTTGGACGGACAGCATTGATAATTAGCTTAATTGGCTTTTTAATGGCCTTAACAGGCCTTTGACAGTTTGGCGGGTAGGCAGACGCCTTTGGCGTGTGCCTGCTGAACGAAAGATCTGAATGATGCGCAGTGATGTCAGGACGAATGCCTGACATCACCGCGCAGGCCCCACATGTCGACGTGAAAATTCTCCCTCTTGATTTATGATGCGTCAAAAGGTGTTTCTTTTGAAAAGTTTAGAACAGATAAACTCTTGTGACAGGACAAGAGTGAAACTCACTGGGTGGGGATGCAAAATGGGCAATAGCGGACCAGCCACCTGTTTTACATCTCGCTCAATATTCAGTTCCGTTGACTTGAAAATGGCAGCAGATGCGATACCACACTGTCTTCCTCCCTTTCACTCTCATAATGTTAATAAACTTTATTCCAAAATAATTGCCTTTCTAGGTATTTGAAGTAAAAGTTCAAAATTCCTTTACGCTACTACCATGAACAACAAATTGAAGAAAGGAGTGCTATTTCTCCTTGTGCAGCTAAACCTTTGATCTTGAAGCTGCCACAGCTCAGGAAGCTGCAGCTATATATTCCCACCTGCCTGCATCCTGACCTCATTTCCCTGGCAGTGCCTGGTGCAGTCAGACCTGATATGCTCTCTGTTGCATCTAACCTTGGACTTGACTTCAGACAAGTTTGCAGCTGACAGTGCCAACTATTTTGGAGAACATTGCCAAAAAAAAATGTTAATATTTAAAAAGAAACCTCCAGGTGTGGCAGGAAAAAAGCCTGCAGGCAATCACTTTTTTAAAAAAAAATTTGTCTTTTTTAAGCTTATTCTACTGAAATGGCAGAAGCTCCTTTAACAGCGGATTAGATAAGATCAAGTTGTGCTTAACAATAAGTCTGATTAATTTACACAATTTCCCATTAATTTCCATTCTACTGAATTCCATTAAAAATATGCATATAATCAACATTTTTCAAGTCAGTCAGGTACACCCTAGTAATAAAAAGTGACCTTCCAACCTGTTTTCTGTAGCCTCCCCACTAATCATTCACCCACTGACATGTAACAAAGGCTTCAGTCTTTTAATAGTTTATAAAAAGGGTGAGAAGAAAGTGAACCTTCATTTCACCTCAGTAGTCAGTAATACGAGGCCATTAGTGAAACAGTTGGGATTTTACGCTAATCCAATAGCTTCATGGCCACTTTTTTTTTTACTGGCAACAGCATTTCATATCCAGATATTTTAAAAGCTAAATACAAATTCTCAAGTTACTAAAGCAGGACTTGAACATACATTTTCTGGATTATTTTAGTCCATACCTCTGGATAATTAGTTTAGGAATTTGGCAGATAGACCCAAGCGGATTTTGTGGCTGGAATTTTACAGCCCTGTCGCAGCAGGGATGGGGCCGTAAAATGCGGCAAACCATTCTAAACTCCACTGAATTTGGCAGGAACATAAAATCCCGCTGCTATAAAATTCCATCCGTATGAAACAAAAGAAATTTAATTTCATAGGGACCAAATGACAAAATCTGTACATAAGCAAAATGTGCATTTACTCATTTACTGTAGTGGGAAGAACAAGGGTCCTTCAAATTACATGAAGACATAAGGATGTTTTCTTTCTCAATAACTCTGGGTTAATTACTTTACACAGAAATGTCCTTAATATTTGAATTTCTTAATACTTTTTTATGGTAATAAATTAGAACCAAATGAATGAACAAAGGAGGGTAAGTGTTATAGACAGGGATGAGAGAGAATTGAAACCTCTGTTCCTTCCCTTACTGTCCATAATCAGGGTGTATTTTGAAAAGGAAGAGCTGTGTGTTTCTTCACCCCTGTGGACAATTTGAATAACCAGCAACAACCGTTTCATAGGTTTAAACTAAAACGATTATTTATTCACATATTCATTCTGAAAATTTAATGGTACATCACTCACTCACCCACACACACTAGGAAAATACAGTTAAAGAGAAGTATAATTTTACAAGCTATAAATAAAAGAATAGTTCATTATTCATGTGATCGGCTCATCTTGGAAACCGGGTGAAGAAGAGGTTTTCACTCCTGAAGTGCAGTTAGGTGAATTCAATAGCCAAAGTAGCACACCAGAGCCTTTGCAAGATTCTCTCAAAGATATGGACATTTTGCAGGTCACAAAGCTAATTATTTGTAGTCTTGTTACCAGGAGATCATTTTGCTGTGTTGGCAGATTTGACAAGGAGCAGGCTTGGAGACCTCATGATGTTGCAGTCTCCAGGTCGTAAAGCGTAGATGTTGCTGCCCATTCTGCTGCTGCTGTTGAGCAGTTGTTGAGTCGTTGTGTCTTTTTGCAGACAGCACTTAAGGAATAAACAGGGAGACCAAACGGTTACCCTACTATCTGGTTTCTCACAGCCCCCTTCCAACCATGATGTTGGGCCTACACAGATTAGCCGTAACCCAGATTATTGTTTGCAGACATTCACCCTCAGGGTTTGAGACAATCACCTTCCTGGATTCAGAACGACCCATTCAAGTCAGGAATGCAGTTTGGATGGTCTCAGGATATGGGTATTGACATTTCTCAGTCTGGAATGTGTCATTTTGTCCTTTTGAGTCCACAGACCAAGAGTTAGGTGACCCTTGGTGGCTATATTGTGCAGCTCATCAGTGTCTATTTTAAAAAGAAAAGTCAGTTACAGAGAATTCCATAGTGGGTGCAGTACATTTTAAAAGTTATGTATTAGGCGTTCCTTTACCGGGCATGACAGTGTGTCAAATCAAATTTGCCTGTCAAATATCACAATAATTGAGCAGACAGAATTAATCCTTGGGTTGTAAATACTCTAAAGACTAGTGTACTCCACAATTAAACTGTACATCACCAGAGGTGCTGTCTTTCAGGTGAGACATTAAAACTGAGGGCCCATCTGTCTGGTCAGGTGGTCATAAAAGATTGCATGGCACAAGATTAAGTGCAGAGGAGTTCTCCTAGTGTCCTGGCCAACATTTATCCCTGAACCATAAGTCCAAAACAGATTAACTGGCTATTGATCTCATTGCTGGTTATGGAATATTACTGTTGCAAACCTTCTCCTGAGTTTGCCTGCATAACATCACTACACTAAAAGTAATTCATTGGCTATCAAGCACCTTGCAATGTTCTGAGGCTGTGGAAGAAGTTATGATTTTTAAAAATCATTCATAGGATGTGGGTGTCACTGGCTGGACCAGCATTTATTGCCCATCCTTAGTTGCCCTGGCGAAGGTGGTGGTGAGCTGCCTTCTTGAACTGCTGCAGTCCATGTAGTGTAGGTACACCCACAGTGCTGTTAGGGAGAGAGTTCCAGGATTTTGACTTAGCAACAGTGAAGGAGCGGCGATATATTTCCATGTCAGGATAGTGAGTGGCTTGGAGGGGCACTTCCAGGTGGTGGTGTTCCCATGTGTCTGCTACCCTTGTTATTCTAGATGGTAGAGGTTGTAGGTTTGGAAGGTGCTGTCTAAGGAGCCTTGCTGAGTTCATGGAGCGCATCTTGTAGATGACGCAAGATATGAAGCAAGTTCTTTATTTATAACCATAGGTTTACATCATAACTAATAATCCACCTGCTTATTGCCCTCTGTCAAGCCCCAACATACACTTATGTGATTTAGTAGTATGCATCAATTAAACTTTTATATTTGGCATTGTGAAATGTTACAATCTCCAAAAAGACCGATAACTTTTAAAGAGAAATTGAAACTTACAGTAATTAAGAAGGCAAATGGAATGTTAGCGTTTACTGCAAGAGGGATGAGTCTAAAAGTTGGAAAGTCTTGCTACAGCTGTTCAAGACCTTAGTGAGACCGCACCTGAAGTGCCATGTACAGTTTTGGTCTCCTTACTTAAGAAGGGTAAAACTGCATTGGAAGCAATTCAGAGAAGGGTCACTTGGCTGATTCCTGGGATGAAGGGGTTGTCTTAGAGGAAAGGTTGAATAGATTAGGTCTATATGCATCCGAGTTTATAAGAATGAGAGATGACCTTATTGAAACATACAAGGTGCTGAGAGGACTTGACAGAGTGGAAGCTGGAAGGGTGTTTCCACTTGTAGGAAAGTTCGAGAATGAATGGGTACAGTTTAAAAATAAGGGATCTCCTATTTAAGACGGGGAGGAATTTTTTTCTCTCGGAAGGTCTTTAGACCTTGGAATTCTACTCCCCAGAGATCAATGGAAGCTGGATCATTGAATATATTCAAGGCTCAGTTGGATAGACTTTTGACCTACAAAGGAGTCAGGGATTATAATGGGGTAGACAGGGAAGTGGAGTTAAGGCCATAATCAGATCAGTCATGATTTTATTGAATGGCAGAGCACGATTGAGGGGCCAAATGTCCTAATCCTGCTCCTATTTCCTATGATCTTATCTTCTGATTTTAGCTATTAGAAGGAAACATAACAAGATTTCATGTTTTAAAACTTTTACTTTGACAAATGCATAAAGAACATGATTATCTAAACTCAATTTTAATTTTGTAGGCGACTTATGCTTTAAAGTGCCGAGCAGAAGCTGTCCACTTCTACTTTTAATGGCAGCCAAAACCTCCAATTTCTATGTTACTCAGTCTCTTAAATAGACACTCAATTCTCATGGAAACAATCCAAAGTGATTCACAGCTCCCAAGGTTCTTACTTTTGTTCTATTCCTTTCCCAATTTTATTTCCCACTGTGAGGGTTTTCCTGGGAATTCTCCCTCTCATTCCAGTTAGGTGAAACCTCCAGCCTTGTTTTAACTCCTCATGATCTCAGTCCACAAACTGAGCATGAGCTCCCACCTGCATTCTACTTGGTGAACTATAGGATCAGCATTTCCAATGCTTAAGATGCAGGCCTGGTTAACATCTATCTCGTTTGCTCTCCTATTCTCAGTTGGCTGCAGACCACACAGGACCAAAAATGCAACTTCCTTCTCTCTGTGAGATATTTCTGGGTTTTTAGGGAAGTCTGTAACCTGATATCAAAATGACCTCCTCTACCCTCCATGGCAATGGGTAACACATTAGTTTTGTGGTGGTGACGTGGTACTGTCCACTCAGGGAATCCATGTTATTCTGGTAACATGCACCTTTTACATGCATGTTGTAGTCTGGAGTTATGAATAGTAATGGTCCAATGTTCTTTCCATCACATGGCTGACCAGGAATTGTTCCTGCTCTTACCATCTGCGTGTGTTGGAATGATTGCAGGTTTATACTCAACATGTTTAGCTGCATTCTGAACATGCTGCCCTTGGCCATCAAGTCCTACGTTGGGATTCGAATCAGTGCTTCTGTCTCAAAAGCAGGGATGCTACCCACTCACCACAAGACCTCCCCCATTAACTTTGTATCCAAGTAGAAATACTAATCAGCTATTTCTGATCACAATGGCCTTTCATCTTAGAAACAAAGGGACAAGTTCCAGCACAATAGTTTACAACTTGATATCACTTTTCAGGGTTTTAGGAGACTTACTGTCTTCTCATTGTGGGTTTAGAAACAGCTGTCATTGTCCTCAAGTGTAAATATCTGGCACCTCCCTCTCAACAAAACAATCTGAACTTTTTTCTGATCTTCAACAGTTAAACTCCCAGACTTACTGTCAGGCAGACTCCAACATAGGTCACATGGTCCCCTTCATTTACCCTAAATTTAAAGATTCAGTCCCAAACTATAACAATCTTATAAACCAAAGCTTACAGTCCTAAGATATAATACATTTGTGAGGTTTATAAGAGTAACAGAAGTGAAGCTTATTTTCTTAATAAAATGAACTTGTTTAAGGCAACTAAGGTTAATCGGAATACTGCCATGTCATTTCTGGAACATGGTTAACATCCACCCAAGAGAGCAGAAAGAGACAGTCATAAATCTGTAAGGGATGTAATGTGGAATGAGTTTCAGCAATTTCAACTAAGTTGGTGGGTAAGTGTCCAATGATAAAGCAGCCAAGAATCAGGTACAAATTTTTCTTCTCCGCCGATGCTGCCAGACCTGCTGAGTTTTTCCAGGTAATTCTGCTTTTGTTTTGTGTTACAAATTAACATTAGACTAGCAAAGTCACTCTTAAAGGTATTAACACTGGCAGTTGTTGGAGTTTGAAAAGTTTACTCTGGGCAGTGTGGGGTGGTTTTCCCAAGATTGGAGGTATCATTCTTAAGAAAGAATAAAGGGATTTCGTTCTGCATGTGACCCTGTTACAATTTGCTTGGACGTGTCAAACAGTGACAATGCATACCAAGAGTGGACAAATGTTTAACATTCCATTACTGTCATCCCTCAGCTTCATTATAAAATGTAATTAAAACAAATTAAGTGGTTAAAAAATACATCTCCACTTGACAGCAAGCCCTTCTTCAAATCACTTAAATGCAATATAAAGGTGATTGAAGGATTTCTTTTTGCAGACTGTTGGGTGCTCATTTTAACTATCCTCAAGGGGGTGGCATGGAGCTGAGTGCCACTAAAATGATGTGGAGGACTTATCCACTGCTTTCTTGTCCAAAATCAGCCAACTGCAGGTGGCAAGGACACCCGCCCCAAGCTCGAAAGGAACCAGAGGCAAAGAGATTCAAACTGCAGTGACCTTGACTGCAAGAAGAAATGCAGCTCTAGCCATTCTGTTGCCAGTCTGCGTATCCCTGCCTCTCTTGAGAAGTAAAATCCCCTGGTGCACTATTCCTAAAAGAACTTTAGGGATGTTGCCTTGGGTTTGAAAACTCTGTTGGTAAAGATTCCTGTGAACAGGCCTCCTTCTATGCTCTCCCTCCTATCCTGCTGCTGTTCCTGCTTCAAGCCCCCTCCTCCCTCCTCTTGCTACAGTAAGATTCCCATAAGGACCTCCACGAAGACATAAGTATAATGTCAGAGGCCCCTTAATTGTTCAGAACTTCAACTGCAACAACATGTTGCATTTATATGGCACCTTTAACCTAGTAAAATGTCCCAAGGCACCTTCACTAGAGTAGACGACAAAATGTTTGTTTAAAAAGCTGAGTTTTCAGAAACATCCTAAAGAAGGAAACAGAGGTAGAGGCAGAGAGGTTTATGCAGGAAATTCTGGAACTTAATGGTGGCAACTGAAGGTACAGCTGTCAATGGTGGAGAAATAAAAGTCAAAAGTGTGCAAGAGGTCAGAGCTGAAGAAACCCAATGATCTTAGAGGGTTGCAGGGCTGGGGTAAATTACAAAGATAACAGCAAATACAAGTACTTTGAAATTATCTAAGTAACAAAATTCCACTATTTCATGCAACCAAAATACCTCCAATTCAAAAGCAACTGTGGATCCCTTTAAATATAATTGGAACTGGCCACCTCATGACTTGTCCTGATCGTGGTTTGTGAATGGGAACATGAACTAGCTGTGGCAAAGTGAATGAAGATGAAAATGTCGTCAAAGCTCATAACTAAGATGATTAGACTATGTTAATCCTGACCATTTCTGGCAGGATTTCAGAGTGCCTGAATTGCGTTCCACCCAAAGATTGGAATGGGTGTAGTGCATTGCAAGATCTGACCATTTTGTTGTATTACCTGTTGGGGAGGTGTAAGTAAATAAGTAAGTGTAAGTAAGGTTGTTCAATAATATCTGCCTGCAGTTGATCATGTGTTAGTCTTACTCAGTGCAATACACAACAGAAAGATGGCAACACGGATAGGGTAGAATTCTTTTTTACATTTCATTTGAGAAATTAAGAATGGAATAATGCTTTTTGGAACTTCTAAAGTTGATTTTGAGGAAGCTTAAGCAGTTTGAAAGATTGCCCTGTGTGTGCATGTCATTTTCAGGTACAGCTCAGTAAATAAGCACAGTATGGAATTGAAAAAAAATTGGCACAGAAGACATATATAGGGACAATGGGGGAATTCAACCCTAAAAAAGAGTATTGGTGTAATTACAAACGAAGGTTACACATTTGGGTAAAATTCAATACAGTAGGTGATGAGGATAAAGTAAATGATTTCCTCACTCATGATGGGGCCAGTTACTTTGAGGTGATGTCTAATCAAGGTTGCTACAAGACACCAATACTATAGACTATTCTGAAATTGATGAGATTCTGGACTCATATTATGGGGTGACTAAGAATAAGATTGCACTGAGAGTTATGTTCCGTCAAAGGATGCAAGTAAGACTGTTGAAGATTATATTCTCAAATTAAAGAAATTCTCTTGTTCACTGTGGGTGTGGCACAAACTTGGAAATCAACTTCAGAGACACATTTACAGGAGGCCAAAAGAACAATAAAATCCACACCAAACTTTTGGGTAAAGACAATAAGGTGATGTGGAAGGAGGTCTGTGATCAGGCCACAGCCATGAAATGGCAGAACATGATAGTTTCAGATTGCAAGAGTTCTTTTCCTAAACCAGCAGTGGAGATCATGGGATTTCAGCAAGATTCAAGCCACAGCAGATAAGTTCACAGTCTCAGAGTAAGAAGTTTAGATGCCATTGTTGCCATGGTTGCCATTATTTAAATAGAAATGAAAGGAGTAACCCAGAAAGAGCCAGATAGGTTAATTGAAAGCATGTAGGAAGAGGAAATAAGTTATTCTTTTCATTACTTCTTATCAAAAGACGATACAGTGCTTTTGTTAAGCTCAAACAGGTGTTAAGAAAGCCACTGAGTTACATTTTTTTCTAAAACTTCCTGAGGCAAAAGTATCAATTCTGTTGACTTGCAAAGAAACTGTGTATCTAGATATGACTTCATTATGAACATTTTTTTACAAACTAAATTTATCCATTGACACATTGTGTGTAATATAGCTGCTACATATATTAAAAATATATTCACCAGGTCTCCCAAAGACATGGAGTTCGCAGTTGTGTACTTACATAATACACTCACATTCACTTCAGTAAATATTCTAAATCCAATTTTTGTAATGTTGAGTGAGTATAGTCAGACAAAACCAACCGAAGAAAAAGCAAAATTTCACTCACCTGAATGCTATGATCCAGGTTTTAAAAACTTAAGATGAACAAAACCATCACATATTATGTGGGGCAATTTCTAAGGATTTAAGTTTCATCATTTTCTTCGAGGTATTCAATAGAATATACAATGATCTTCATAACCGATTGAACCTTTCAATATTTTGCAAATGACAAAACATCATGAGATACAATACTGATATCCAGTCAGTTCTTAAATACAAGCTAAGGAATGCAAACTTTGCAACAACAACTTATATTTATGCAGCACTTTTAATACAGTAAAACATTCCAAGGTACTTCACAGGAGCATTGTAAAACAAAATATGCACCCAGCCACCATAAGCAGATAACAGTAAGATGACCAAAGGCTTTGTCAAAGAGCTGTATTGTAAGGAGTGTCTTAAAGGAAGGAAAGGCTGGGGGGGGGGCGGGGGGAGATGTGGGGAAGAAGTTCCAGAGATTAAAACCAAGGAAACTGAAGACACAGCTATATATGGTGGAAGGATCAAAATCAGGGGCGCTCAAGAGGCCAGAATTAGATGAACACAGATATCTCAGATGGTCATGAGGCTGGAGGAGAGGTGAGGCCATAGAGGGATTTGAAAACAAGAACAAGCATTTTAAAATCAAGCTGTTGCTTGCCCTGGAGCTAATGCAGGTCAGAGAGCACAGGGCTGATAGGTGAGCGGGTGTGAGCTAAGTTTTGGATGACCTCCTGTTTACACAGGATTGAATGTGAGAGACCAGCCAGGAGTGCAGTGGAATAGTCAAGTCTCAGGGTAACTAAAGGTATAAATGAGGGTTTCAGCAGCATATGAGGTGTCAGGTGATGCTATGGAGGTGGAAATAGACAGTCTTAGCAATGGTGTGAATACATATTCATGAGTCATCAAATTTTTTATTCAATCATGGGACATGGGCCAGCATTTATTGCCCATTCCTAAAAGCCGTTGAGAACTGAGTGGCTTGCTAGGCCATTTCAGAGTCAACCACATTGCTGTGGATTTGAAGTCACACATTGGCAAGACCAGGTAAGGGGAGCAGATTTCTTTCCCTAAAGGGGAAATCAACAATGGTCATCATTGGGCTTTTAATTCCAGATTTTTTTATGGAATTCAAATTTCACTTACTGTCATGGTGCCCAGAGGATTAGCCTGGGTATCTGGAGTACTCAACTAGTGACAACACCACTATGCCAACGCCTCCCCTATGTGACACCAAAATTGTGAACAAACTGGTTAAGTCTCAGACTGTTGCCAGGGAGAGGGATAGAGTCAGGAGTGAGAGAAATCAGTTTGGAGCAGAAGCTGAAAACAATGGTTTCAGTCTTCCCAATATTTAATTGAAGGAAATTTCTGCTCATTCAATACTGAATGTTGGCTCGGCAATTCAGCAATAGTAGAGAAGTCAGAGAGGTGTGGTGAGGTACAGCTGGGTGTCATCAGCATATGTGTAAAATCCAATGCTGTGCTTTCAAATGATGTCATGTAGATGAGAAATAGGAGGACCAAGGATAGATGGAGGCTTTACTGCAGTATACATGACCTTGCTGAGATCACATCTGGAGTACTATATACAGTTTTCTTCTCCTTATTTCGAAAAGGATGCTTCATTCCTGGGATGAAGTGCTTACCTTATGAAGAAAGGTTGAACAGGTTGGGCCTATATCCAGTGGAGTTTAGAAGAAAGAAAGGTGATCTTATTGAAACATATAAAATCCTGAGGGGACTTGATAGGGTGGATGCCAGGAGGACATTTCCTTTTGTGAGGGAGACTGGAACTAGGGGACACAGTTTAAGAATCAGAAGTCTGTCTCCATTTTAATACAGAGGTAAGGAGAATTTTTTCTCTTAGAGGGTCATTAGTCTGTGGAATTTTCTTCCCCAGAAAGCAGTGGAAGCTGAATCATTGGCCAGGATTTTCCCGTTCGCGATTTATGGGGCGGGACCCGCTCACTGTCGGGAAAATGACACGGAATGACATTGGGAGGAACCCCTGATGTCATCCCGGTCCCTTTAAATTTTTAGGAAGGCGGGCAGATAGCGAAATCAGCTGTCTGCCTGCCAACCTGTGAATGGCCAATTGAGGCCATTGACAGGCTAGTTAAGATCATTAAAAACCTGCCCATCCAAGCTTAAGGCTGGCGGGCAGGCCAGGAGCCCCAGCAGGCTCCAGATTATTCATGAAACTTCATCCACTTGCAGGATGAAGTTTCATGTCCGTTTTTTTAAAAATGTAATAAATTTTAAGTGTTTATTATTAACATGTCCCATCTCGTGTGACATTGTCTAATTGTGACATCCCTAATTGCCCTTGAATTGAGTAGACCCATTGTGGGTCTAAAGTCAGAGTAATCCAACATTACTAAGGTTAGCTTTATATTCCAAACTTTATTAATTGAATTTAAATTCCACTGGTGGTGGGAGCTGAACCTGCATCCCCAGAGCATTAGTCTGGATCTCTGGATTATTAATCCAAAAATGTTACCACTAAGCCATCCATCTCCCCCATAAAGGTTTCAGACAGGTTAAGGAGGGATAGTTTGTCTTTGATATGGTCACATAGCATGTCATTTATGATGAGAGCTCTGGTAAGAGCTGTTTCAGTAGTGTGGCAGAGGTGGAAAACTGATTGGAGGGATTTGATAGGAAACAACACAATCAAGGACATTCAAGAGGAAAGGGAGATGGGGTGGTGATTTGCAAGGACAGTGAGGTCAAGGGTTTGTTTTTTGAGGAGACAGGTGGTGAAGGCAGATTTAAAGGAGAGAGGGACAACAGCTGAAGGGATAGAACCATTAACAATGCCAGCTAACTTGGGGACCAGAAAAGGAAGTTGAGTGATCTGTAGTTTAGTGGGAATGGGGTCAAATGACTGTTGGCTACTTGCAAAATCAACATTCTTCATTGACTGGGAAACCATTAATGCCTACTGCATCCGAAAGAATGTCTTTTTTATAGGCATCGCTGGCATTTATTGCCCATCCCTAATTGCTATTGATCTGAGTGGCTTGGTCTGTCATTTCAGAGGGCAGTTACGAGTCAACCACATTTGTGGGGGCCTGGAGTTACATATAGGCCAGACCAGCTAAGGATGGCTGATTTCCTTTCGTAATGGGCATTAGTGACCATCTCCCCCTTAAAGGCTGCAGATGCCACCATCTCTAGATCTCTCCATCATCTTGTTTTAATAAGGCCATCCAAACATTAAACAGAGCCACTGAGAAAATAAGCAACGACAGACAAGACTCCCAGCTGGCAAATTCAACTGATCTATGCTTCTGTAGAAAAGGGTGCTTTTGTCCCAAGTGCCTGTCCAACTTCCACTCTCAGTATATTGTAGATCGAGGAGTACATCAGTAATTCAAATGTATGCTTTTGTGCAGACTAAATATATCAATGCTTTTCAAACTTTTCTATATAGGACCCATTGAAAATTACTCCTATTCCAACTTCTAAAATTAGTATTAGCTGCTGAAAGAAGAACAATGTTAAT
This sequence comes from Carcharodon carcharias, assembly GCF_017639515.1. Taxonomy (NCBI): domain Eukaryota; kingdom Metazoa; phylum Chordata; class Chondrichthyes; order Lamniformes; family Lamnidae; genus Carcharodon; species Carcharodon carcharias. The sequence goes on from NC_054470.1 coordinate 170,008,770, forward strand.
ATAGCAGAACACTTTCTTAGTTCATAAATACAGCAAGGCAATTCAATTGCTATTAGGTAACTTTATACAGATAAATATTGGAATTTGGTGACAGGAATCTGACAATCTTGGAAACTTCCCTGAAAACCGCTTATTGGTCACTGACCCATGTTTGAAAATCTATTAATTACAGCACATGGTCTGCTGGAGATGTACCATGAAATTATATTAGTCACATTTATTACAGCATAAAAAAAACTTGATGTGTGTTCTTAAAGCAATCCTTAGTCAACCAAGGTCCTCAATCCTACATCGTTGCAGTCAAGATCCTTACACCACTTATTTCTCAGTAAACAGCTCCCAATTGGTGACTGTAGTTAACACAGGCTACTGAGTAGAATAATCAATATGCAAAGCATGCAGTGGCCATAGCTACACCTTTTGTTTGTCTGCCTTTTTAAAAATACTACCAGGCTTTCACATGGAAGTCCCCACACCAAACCACAGCCATTCAAAACTTTTGAGACTGCATTTTAACCTCATACATATTGCTCTTACAAAATAAAAGGTATAATTTTGTTTCAATTTCATGGTTTAGAGATTAACCTGTGTTAGATTCTTGAACCTTTCTTGTAATGTTTTCATTCTAGCTGACAGGTATTCATTTTCTAACACAGCATATCATGATCTCCACGGGTATGTGGCATAACAACTGAGAGCTTCTAATTTGTTTTACCATGCTGGGCTGGTGTACATTATTGAGGTTGCTTTTAGGAGGGTATGAAGTTACAGAGTACCATCCATTTAGCCATCTAGCTACGAAGTGTGGCATAACCAAATAAAAGTTAGCTACGTACAGTACAATTATTGTAACCCATCTTGTGCTTGCAGATTTTAATATAGCAATCGGAATTCTAGCAGGGCTTATTAAAGTTCTTCAGCTAATCAGCACCTGACAGAATTATGTTTATGTTCTTGCCTGACCAATATTGTATCTAAGTACATCCATATTCTCAAACAATCTGTGTGCTTTCATCACATAATTATATTTCTAAGAAACGGTTATTTAATAGTGCGATTGCATGGCCACATTTCACACAACGCTTAATTACATCTTTGGTAGATCATCTGCACTGGGTAAACAGGCTCTGCAAACACCAACGCTTTGGCTCAGGGACTGCTCTGTATTGCTAGAGCGAATTTGCAATGCCTCCGTTCTACCAGAGAAATACTGCGTATAGAGTGAACCTTTTCTGTAAATATTTAAAGACAACTAGTGTAAATAGCAGGCTACGATATTGAGAGCTGTGATATGTTATGTAAGGGTTCAGAATAAGATATCGGAATTGCATGTTTTTTTTATTCACCAGGATACATATCGTTATCATCCAAGTACAGTATTTGCAATGTTCAGTCTATCCTTTGTTAAGACATTTAAAACTTACGATCCATATTTTAATGGGTCTGCTGGAGGTATTAAGCAAACACAGGACTATTTCAAAATGCAACTGGTGTACTCCTTGAGCCCATGCAAGCGTTTTTGTCATCGTATTAACTTCTCCTTTTGGAAGTAACCTAAATGTTACTGCATTGAAAAGTTCATTACTGTCAGCAATTCTAAACTACGTACGGTAGCTCTACAAGGTACAATAGTCATCAGGTGGTTATAACATTGTAGTAGCAATCAGAGAGGGCATGGGTTCAAATCCCAGGGCAAAATATGATAATGAAACATTTGCATTGAGATTTTATATCTGATTTCCAGTGTCTACAGTATTTTGCTTTTGTTATAGTAGGTCACTATATTGGCAAGGTGCATCATCTCCAAAATACTTCTTTGAAACTAGATTTTTTTTTAACTGCACCCAAGGTGTTCACACTCACCCAGATACTTTATATTGAATCCCCTGGGAGGTTTAAGTGATCTCCTCATCCAAGCTTCCCTCAGCACTTCCAAATGGGACTCCTTGCCTTGGATCAGCAGGACGTGCTCGTCGATCCAGCCGAGGAAGAAAGCCTCCGAGATGGCGTCTGTCACTCGCTTATTCCAGAAATGCTGCATATTCTCGGCTTTAAAGTCGGCGAAGATCTCGTAGCCGGTGTGGTGGTGCTGAATGTTCTCGGTTCCCGCCACAGCAGCCCTGGCTGTGCCGCTCCGAGCCAGCACCACAGCCAGGGAGTGAGGGGCTATCTGTAGAAACTTCTCCATTCCCTGTGGCATGGTCAAGGAACGGACTCCCCGATCGATATTCTGCAAATTGGAAACCAACGCAACTGACGAACTATTTGCAGAATGCTACTGCAATCTTCTGGAATGAATCCCTACAGGTATCGAAGCTTTGCATTTCTTTGCGCTGATGGTATGGATCGCTGTCCGGAGGGAGCTGCTTTCAATAACAATTCTCAAGGTGCTGGTCAAGGTGAGGCAGCGCCTCATCGGAGAGGGACCACAGTCCCAGCTTGGGCTGGCCGAAAATCCGGCGGCCGCTCGAGTGAAAATGTGAAAAGGATGTGCCGGCAAAACCGCTCCTTTGTCCGGCTCCGCTCCCACTCTCAGCTCCCGTTGACTCGGCTGCTGCTGCTGCTTCCTTGCTGCGAGGGTGCGACTCTGCCTCCCGCTGACAGCTCCCCAACCTGCAGGCGCGCTCCGTTCGCCACTGCTTTTCCCCCTTCCTCACTGAGCGCGCGACCGGCCAAAAAAAAATACAGGCGCGCGCGGCCGCAGCTGGGTCACACACGCACACACTGGGCGCGCGCCCTGGCGACTCGCGCGCTCCCGGGGTTGGGGGCTGACAGGCGCTCGGTGCAGTAACCAACTGAACTCACCGCTGGTGCAAAGGGTTCCCGCCCAATATCGCTGTCCATGTTTGCACTGCGCTGTGCAGGCTGATTATTTGACCCAGATTCAACGCCTCTGAAGTTTCCCATAAAATTCGCTATTCCTAAACTGCACCAGTGCTCATGTGATGTCGTGCAGTAAAATAATCAACTTGCTTTTCAGATCGTCCCAAAGCCCTTCTACAACAAATGAAGTACTTCTCTTTCGAAGTGTTATTGATGTAGGTTGAGGGATAAATCTTGGCAAGCACTCCCCTCCTCTTTCTCAAAATAGTGCATGAGATCTTTTAGATCCACCTGAGGCATGAAGTAGAAAATATTCCATTGAATGTTTTAAGACAGTAACATAAGAATATGAAGTAGCTTCCAACGGTAACGGCAGACCAAGATGGTTTCCCCAGCCCATCACAAGTTAGGCAATGTGTTAACACTATGGGTATGCAGGAGCAGACCCAAGTACTGGATCTGTCAAAGACTACAGGTCTGGTAAACAACAAAACACTTTAAAATGGGTATAAAGGTTGCTTCCTTTAACACCTATAGTGTTAAATCTACTACACAATGCTTTCAATCTTGGATTTCCGTGCCAAGGTTACAGCTGATCTGTTTCTGCAGGAGTATGGGATACCACACCTCAGCTCCTATAGGCAATGGTCGTGATGTGGTCCAATGGGCCATCGATCTAGTCGGGAGGAAATGACTCCCATTCCTTTGGCTTGGACATTCTGCTGCAGGGATATAATGTACAAAAATGCTCTACTCCAGTCAAGTAACGTGTAGGCCCTGGGTCAAAATGGCAAGCGGCTGGTCATCCTTCAGCATCTTCCACTGCTGCAGGCAATGTCCAAGCCAATCGTTATGGGCGATGACTTCAGCTGCACCTTCAATGTAGCTGGGCGATCTGGCAGGGATGACAGTAGACTGGATGCCATGTCGAGACTCCTGATGAAAGCAGTAAAAAATGCTAAGCTGCATGACATCTTCAGCAACACTGCAGAGTGTAAATACATCTGGTTGCAGGTCCATCCATTCCAGGATAGACTTCCTGTTTGTGTCTTGAGCATTCACAGTCAGATCCACTGACATCAAGCTGGCGTTCATCTCTGGCCAATGCCTTCTATTGGCTGACTGTCACTTACAGGAAGACCAGAGGGTTGGCAGGAAGACATCAAAAGCTGAACGTGATTTTGCTGACCCCAGAAAGCATTGAGGAACTCAAAGGTTGGAGAATTATGAAACCCCTCTTTGAGTCTTCAACACATTGGTAGGAAGTAATCAATGCAAAATCAAAATTTCTTCTTCCTCAAAGGTGTTCAGAAAGCGAGAGAGGAACAGAGGGAACTGCCCCAATTCTGGATAAGCATGCAGAAACTGCTCCAGTTGCAGTCAATGGGGGTCAATATCAAGGTGGATCATCTAGAGCTGGGGAACCATTCAAGTAGTCCCACTCCCCTAACATAAAAGCAAAATACTGCAGATACTGGAAATCTGAAACAAAAACAAAATTAGCTGGAAAACTCAGCAGGTCTGACAGCATCCGTGGAGAGGAAGACAGTTAACGTTTCGAGTCCACATGACTCTTCATCAGAACTGGTGAATATTTTTTTAAATATGTTTTTCTTTTCCCACCTATTTCTATTATTTTAAAATTTATTTCCATCCAGTGTTTTATCTCCACCTTTTAGCCTATTTCGATCCCTTCACCCCACCCCACCCCCACTAGGACTATCTATCACTTGCTCATCCTGCTCTCTACCCTTAATGTCACCACTAGCACATCCCTTAGCTAATATCAACAGCGTCAACACCCCCTTTGTCCTTTAGCCTATGACATCTTTGGCAATCTCTTCTTTGCCTCCACCTATCACTGGCCCTCTATCCAGCTTTACCTGTCTCACACTGCACCCCCCCCCCCCAACCAGCTTATATTTCACCTCATTTCTATTTTTCCTTAGTTCGGATGAAGAGTCATACGGTTTCGAAACATTAACTGTATTCCTCTCCGCAGATGCTGTCAGACCTGCTGAGTTTTTCCAGCTATTTTTGTTTTTGTTTCCTCATGTCACCTTTGGTTCTTTTGCCAACCACCTTAAATCTGTGTCCTCTAGTTCCCAACCACTCTTCCAATGGGAACAGCTTCTCTCTATCTACTCTGTCTAGACCCCCATGATTTGAACACTTCTATCAAATCTCCTCTCAGCTTTCACTTCTTTAATAGTAACCCAACTTCTCCAATCTATCCACATAACTAAATTCCTTCGTCCTTGGAACCATTCTTGTAAATCTTTTCTGCACCCTCTCTAAACCATTCACATCCTTTCTAAATGGAGGTGCCCCAAACTGCACACAATACTCCAGTTGAGGTCGAACCAGTGTTTTAATAAAGGTTCACCATAACTTCCTGGATTTGTGCTCTGTGTGTCTATTTATAAAGCCCTGGATCCCATATGCTTTACTAACTACTTTCTCAACCTGCTTTGCCACCTTCAACGACTTGTGTGCATATAACTCCCAGTGTCTCCGTTCCCAAACCCCAGTTAAGAATTGTACCCTTTATTTTATATTGCCTCTCTTCGTTTCCTACCAAAATGTGTTACTTCACACTTCTCTGTATTAAACTTCATCTGCCACCTGTCCATTCATTCCACCAGTTTGTCTGTGTCCTCTAAAATTCTATTACTATCCACCTCACAGTTCATAACACTTCCAAATTGTGTGTCATCTGCACATTTTGTAATTGCATATGCAAGTCCTTGTAATTGCATACCCTAGTCAAGTTAGATCCTTGACTAACAAAGGAGTCACAGGTTATTGCGGAGTAGGCTGAATGTGAAGTTGAGGCCACAATCAGATCAACTATGATCTTGTTGAATGCTGGAGCAGGTTCGAGGGGCCAAATGGCCTATCTCTGCTCCTAATTTGTATGTTCATATGTATGAGCCCTGGCTTTAATTACACTACCTTTCCCCCTCAGGGGATTGTACCTTGACATGATACTGAACTATCTCCTCTTTAATTGTTCTGTTAAAGTTTTGCCTGCCAGTCTTAGATTCCAATTTAATTGGTACAAATTGTTTTCACCCCATTGAAACTGGCTTTCTACTATTGTGGTATTTTCACTTTTGATCACTCCTTGTTCTTCTCCATGGCAACAATGCCTCATTCCTCATTCCTTGTTGGGCCAGAAACATGTTGATGTAGAAAGTTCGGCTGAACACACTTCAGAAACTCTTCTCCCTTTCTGCCCTACATACTATCACTATCCCAGTCTATGTTAGAATAATTAAAGTCCCACATTATCAGTATTCTATAGATTTTGCCCCTTGTTGTAATTTCCCCTGCAAACTTGCTCTGCTATATCTTTTCCATTAGTTGGTGTCATGTGTAATGAGGAAGAAGGCATTGAACTCAGGGAGAGAGACTGCGAGGTTCTTCAGCAAATTGATATAGGGAATGACAAGGTATTGGAGATGTTGGCAGGCTTAAAAGTGGACACATCTCCAGGTCTGGATGATTTGTGTCCCAGACTGCTGAGGGAGGCAAGGAAGGAGATTGCAGGGTTTCTGACCCAAATTTTTAATTCCTCTCTGGCCATGGGGGAGGTGTCAGAGGACTGGAGAACAGCTAATGTGGTTCCGCTATTTAAGAAGGCTTGTAGTGATAAGCCAGGGAACAACAGGCCAGTGAGTCTCACATCAGTGGTAGGGTAACTATTGGAGAAAATTCTGAAGGAAAGAATCTATCTCCACTTGGAGAGGCAAGGTTTGATCAGGGATAGTCAGCATGGATTTATCAGAGGGAGGTCACGCCTAACAAATTTCATTGAATTTTTTGAGGAGGTGACCAGGTGTGTAGATGAGGGTAGTGCAGTTGATGTGGTTTTTATGGATTTCAGCAAAGCCTTTGACAAGGTCCCACATGCAAGACTTATGAAGAAGGCAAATGCACATGGAATACAGGGTAATTTGATAAGGTGGATTCAAAATTGGCTTAGTTATAGGAGGCAGAGGGTGATGACAGAAGGATGCTTTAGTGACTGGAAGCCAGTGTCCAGTGGCGTACCACAGGGATCTGTGCTCGGTCCCCTATTATTCGTCATTTATATAAATGACATAGATGACTATGTTGGGGGTAGGATTAGGAAGTTTGCGGATGACACAAAGATTGGCCAGGTGGTTAACAGTGAGATTGAGTGTTTTGGACTACAGGAAGGTATAGACGGGATGGTCAAATGGGCAGGTAAGTGGGAGATGGAATTAAACCCTGAAAAGTGTGAGGTGAAACACTTTGAAAGGAGTAATTTAACAAGGAAGTATTCAATGAACGGCATGACACCAGGAAGTTCTGAGGAACAAAGGGACCTTGGCGTGTGTGCCCATAGATCTCTGAAGGCAGAGGGGCATGTTAGTGGGGTGGTGAAAAAGGCATATGGGACACTTGCCTTTATCAATCGAGGCATAGATTACAAAAGTAGGGAGATCATGTTGGAGTTGTATAGAACCTTGGTGAGGCCACAGCTGGAGCACTGTGTTCAGTTCTGGTCACCACATTATAGGAAGGGTGTGATTGCACTGGAGGGGGTGCAGAGGAGATTCACCAGGATGTTGCCTGGGATGAAACATTTAAGTTATGAAGAGAGGTTGGATAGACTTGGGTTGTTTTCGTTGGAGCAGAGAAGACTGAGAGGTGACCTGATTGAGGTGTACAAGATTATGAGGGACATGGACAGTGTGGCTAGGGAGCAGCTGTTCTCCTTAGTTGAAGGGTCAATCATGAGGGGACATAAATTCAAGGTGAGGGGCAGGAAGTTTAGAGGGGATGTGAGGAAAAACGTTTTTACTCAGAGGGTGGTGATAGTCTGGAATGCACTGCCTGGGAGGGTGGTGGAGGCAGGTTGCTTCACATCCTTTAAAAAGTACCTGGGGATGAGCACTTGCCACGTCATAACATTCAAGGTTATGGGCCAAGTGCTGGTAAATGGGATTAGGTAGGTTGGTCAGATTTTTCTCACATGTCGGTGCAGACTCGATGGGCTGAAGGGCCTCTTCTGCACTCTGTGATTCTGTGAATGTTATCTCTGTTGTTTCTTAGTTCTAACCAAATAGATTATGTTCTTAACCCCACCAGGGCATCCTCTCTCTCCAGCACTATAATATTTTCCTTTATCAGTACTGCCACCCCTCCACCATTCTTTCCTTCCCTATCTTTCCTGAACACCTAATATCCAGGAATTTTTATTACCCAGTCCTGCCCTTTTTTGAGCCAGGTCTCTACTATTGTCACAGCATCAAATTCCTATGTGGCTATTTGTGATTGCTGCTCACCAACCTTATTTAACATGCTTCAAGCATGTTTACCTACATGGAATATAAACCTAACCTTCTCAAGGGCAATTTGGGATAGGCAATAAATGCTGGCCTAACCAGTAATGCCCATACATCCCATGAGCAAAAAAAAAAATATATATATATATATATATATATTTATTTTTTTTAATATATAAAATTAGACCTTATTGAATTACCTCTTCGCCTGACAACACTCTATACCTTGCAGTTTCTTACACTGGTGCTATTTGCTTCTCCCAATTTTTGTGCAATTTTCGTTTATCCTTCCTAATTCTCCTGATCCCCGCCCCCCCTGCCAAGTTAGTTTAAACCCTCCTCATTGGCACCAGAAAACTGCCCTGTGAGGACATTGGTTCCGGCTCTGTTTAGGTGCAACCAACCTGGCCCGTATAGGTCTCATCTACCCAAGACCAGTCCAAATGTCGGATGAATCTAAAACCCTTTTTCCTGCACCATCTTCCTAGCCAGCCATCTGCACAATCCTCCATGGCTCTGGAAGTAATCTGGATATTAATACCTTTGAGAACCTGTTTGCTAGTCTCTTTCCTAGCTCCCAAAAATCTGTTTGCAGGACTTCATCGCTCCATTTCCTATATGTCATTGGTATCAATAATGACCACAATACCTGGCTGTTCACTGTTCTCCTCAGATTGCTCTGCAGCCACTCAGTGACATCTTTGACCCTGGGACACATGGAGTGGTGTTTTCACATGATTGCTATGGCAATTGTTTACAAAAATTATTGTAACTTATAACCAGGATCATTCAAAAGTGCAAAATAAGCTCACCAAGATAGTAAATGAAAAATTGCTTCAGATGGAATTTTAAACAATGTGTGGAAACTTAATGGCTAGATTCCATCACCACAGTGATGAGTTTATAGAAGAAACAGTCATCGATGTTAATGTAAGAAGTTATAATGGGAAAATGTTAGCTCAAGATGTATGACAAAAGTGTGACAACAGGAACTTAAGTTATGTAGAAAGAAAAGGTGCGCAGATGTTTGGTTTTAAAATTTATTTATAGTTAATGCAGTACTCACACTTACAGCATATTACAGAGAGACATCTCAAAGGCAAGCATTTAATCTTTATTTTGTGAAAAAATGCTTTTGTTGTCTAAACAAAGTAATTATTTTATAATTGATAATGTGGGAGAACCACTGCACAATCACCATTTACTGACATTGTAACCATATATCAAGCCAGAGACAGGCCAAAATCTTTAATTACCAGAATTCTGTCTTTGTTTTACCTTGTGCAGCTTGACACTCACCAAGTTGATTGCGGATAAGAGTTTATTTTATTTGAATTTTTGACTATCATGAGTAGTGCATATGGTATAGCAATCTGTGCATCTGATTCATGTGCTTCTGTTTTAGTTAGAGAACAATTTAACACCATTTGGATCAGTTTCAATTTTTATTCTGAACACACTGAATAGGCAGACCCAGCAAAAAAGCACTGGAAAAAATGCCAGTTCTGGATCTGTTTTTTTATTATTTATTCTCAGGTTTACTCCGTCATATCATGCCTGTTGCCCTAATATTTAAGAACGGAACGTAACTGAGCGCAGTTCATAAAATCAGAATCAACAATTAGTAAAACTGAATTGAAACACAACACAAAGGCAATTTCCAATAATTAACCATAACTGTCAACAATTTAATCTCAGATACATAATATCTTTTCACAAACTAGTATTAGCAAATATTCCAACCAAATTCCACTTCAGATTGAGCTGTGAAAAAAATCAACACCATAAAGTATTTAAACAATGAAGATAACATAGCTAATTCATTCAAATATTATTAGAGTGGGGTTTAGTGTATGGAGTGGATTTGTAGACAAAAAAGTCACTAGTAACAAAATTCTACCAACAAGAATAGTTAACGTTGAACTATCTGAGAAAAGATAATGGGCCAAAAATATACGGCAATATCTGTGGGGGACTCTGCCAGAACAGTTAGAAACTAGGCTGGAACCAAGTCGATGTAGATTTGTCAGAAAATGGAAGGACCAGCTGGTTGTTGTATACGTGGCTATCTAAAGTAGCTGCAGGACCATCTCAGTAAGTTCTTGAGCTGCTCCTTCAAAAAATCCTGCTATTTAGATGACATTAAGAAAATGGTTCTATGCACCTCTGCAGTTCTAGTTTCTTCACTTTCTCCACTACCATCAGAAATCATCCACACCATCCCCACGAATATTGAAGATGTTCTTTGCTGTGTGACCAGTCCCACCTTCTCACACAGCAATAAACTCTCTGAACAAAGTGCAGCATAAAAAGATGAAGGATATCACCACCCAAATTTCAAATACAAATAGAGAATATTGGAAAACACTCAGCAGGCCAGGCAACATTTTGATATGAGAAACATTACATTTTATGGTCCATGACCTTTCATCAGAACTGCTGAATCTTAATCAGCTCACACTGAAATTCAATGCATTTGCTTTTTCTACTAGTGGATCACTTGTTACAGATTAAGAGTGAGAAGCACATATGATATACTAGAACGAAGGAACAGCATCAAAGTAAGCAACAGTAGCATCACTTAAAAAGCATAAAGTGGGCAAATAAATTTGATGCACTGTTTACACTTTGTTCAGAGAGCTTATTGCTGTGTGAGAAGGTGGGACAGATGACACAGCAAAGAACATCTTCAATGTTCGTGGAGCTAGTGTAGTTGATTGCTGATGATAGTGGAGGAACTGAAGAGGATAGAACTGCAGAGGCTCATAGAACCATTCTCTTAATATCATCTAGACAGCAGAGTTCCTTGAAGGAACAGCTCGAGAACTTACTTAAGCTCCTAATGGATGAATATGCACTAGTCTTCCTGGTTTCATTGATATTTGGAAAAGTAGAAGCCATCCAGCCTTCACTGAATTTGTGGTCTTCCGTGGACAGGTCTTATGTACTCCCATTTTCTTGCTTCCTTCCCATGCCCCTTTATTGTCTCTTGAGACTGGTTTTACATCTGTTTGTTGCGTCTCAAACCCTTTTTTTGTTCTTTCTCTTTAAGTAATTTTTAGGTGTAACAATGATTGCCGTATTTTAAATGCTTAAGTGCTTAACTTGACCTCTTGTCTTTGATTTACCCATCGATAGAAACTTTATAGCAACATCCAATTGTTAAATCTATCTGTCCTGCTTTGGTCTTTGATTCACAAAGATCACCTTGATAAATGCAGATGAGGAACACTCTGTTAACATACCCTGCTTATTCGGCAAGAAAAATTTTAATTTACATAGCACTTTTAAGGTACGTAAACCTCACAGGAGTGTAAGCAGGCAAAAATTGTTACTGAGCCAAAAAAGGAAATATTAGGAGGGGTAACGCAAAGCTTGGTAAAAGAGATAGATTTCAAGGAGATTTCTTAAGGAAGAGAGAAAGATGGATGCATTCAGGAAAGAAATTCGGGAGCTTAGAGCCTAAACAGCTAAACATGTAGCTGTCAATGTTGGAGTGAAGAATACATAATTGTCCAGAGTTGGAGAAATGCAGAGCTCTCAGAGGTTTGTAGTGTTAGATGAGATAGGGAGAGGCAAGGCCATGGAGAGATTTGAACAGAAAGATTAAAATTCTAAAATCGAGGTATTGCTGGACCAGCGGCCAATGTATGCCAGTGAGCACAGGGTTGATGGGTGAATAAGACTTGGTGCAAGGAAGTTCAAGCAGCAGTTGTATTGGATGAGCTCAAGTCTATGGAGGGCGGAAGGTGGGAGACAGCAAAAAGAGCATTGTAGTGGCCAAGTCCATGTATAAAAAAGGCATGGATTCAGCAGCAGATGGGCTGAGGCAGGGTGTAGTATAAGTTTATCTGGCATAACAAGGGTGAATGTGGGACAGGGAAACAGTGTCACACACAGTGTGATGTAAAGAGACACATGACCTGTGACTAGAGTCAGTTGTGGACTGGACAGAGACTCGTCTAGAAGCGCGCACAAAGTTAGCTCAGAGCTTGAACTATATCCTGTATATATGTGCATAGTTATGTGTTATCAATAAACACTTACTGTTCAACCAAACAAGGCTCAGAGCTTCTTCATGGCACCTACTGAACAGGCAACACACAACAGCAGGGGTGAAAAAGGTGATGTTGCATTGGTAGAAGGTGTTCTTTGTGATGAGAGGATATGGGTCGGAAGCTCATCTCAGGATCAAATAGATGATGAGGTTACAAACAGTCTGGTTCTGTCTCAGACAGCAGCTGGTCTTCCAAGTGGTGTGTAAAATGCCTACTGCCCAAAACCTCCATTTCCATAAGATAACACCAGAGGTCACCTGAGTATGGTGAGCCACAGTGTACAAGGGTATTTATCCAAATATCCCCCTTTTCATAAAAAGAAAAAAAATACATGCACTATCATTTGCAAGTTACTTCACATGCATTGCCTAGAAAGAAAATGATCACACATAGACAGAAAACTCTTTGTTCTTTCTAGTTGGTCCCAATTTCGTCTATCCTTATACACACATTACACATATAATCCTTAAAGCATTTAGATCTTGTACTAGTACACGTGTGAGTTGTTGTTCGCTGTTCAACTGGTGTCCGCTGGTTCCTCGGGTGATGTTGCCTGTCCGGGGAATGTCGCTGCTGTGGCGAGTGTTGTTGTTGCTGATCCATTGGATTTGTTGGGGAATGGTTGACGCTGTGACTGATGGTCATTCAGTTCCTTGTTTAGTTGGAGATCAAATCTGCCTCATCAGCTGACTGCTGTGAAGGAGCAGCTCCTCTGGTTGCACGTATATATCTGTGGTTGCAACAATATAGCTGGTCATCCACTTTCACCGTATACGATCAAGGTGACAACTGTTCTACACAGGTTCCAAGTTGCCAAGTGGGTTGACTTTTGCTGAGTGCTTTGAATGTTTGCACTCTGACCAGCTCTCAAACTTTCAGCTCTGGTAACAATTTTGCAGTGTTATCAAAGTGGAATTTGGCTTTCAGTGTTTCACTTTGATCTTGTTGCTCAGTCCTTCTAGCTTCAGTCATTTTCTAGCTGTTTTAAGAGTAGTCTGGGTGCAGCATGTCATTAGTCACTGGACTGGACTACTTTTCATGCCTTCAGTAGGTCTGTTTCTGTATCCTAAGATTGCCTTGTACACATCTGTGCTGTCTCTAATCAATTTTTTGACGATCCCTTTGGCAATTTTCACTGCTGCCTCAGTCTTTCCATTTGACTGGGGGTAATGTGAAGATGATGTGTGGTGCTGAACTTCCCAATCATTGTTGAAGTGCCTTAATTCTTCACTCATGACCTGAGGGCCATTGTCACTAATCACAATTTCAGTAGAGCACTTTTCTTGCCTTCCTCAGACTAGAATCAATTCCTTAATGGCTTGCATGGATGTACTTCAGCATCTCTTTTCTCATCTCTTTAGGGATTATGACTTTAGTTGTTATGGACAAAGATGCCATTTTGGGCAATCGCTTCATCTCTGTATGCCCAATACGCTCTTATAGCAAAAGACATGTCCTTGCTGGTTTCTTGACTTAGATGAGGGAAGTGAATGTACTGTCGCCAAGCTTACAGATGATACAAAAATAGGTGGGAAGGCAAGTGGTGAGGATGACACAAAGGGGATATAGGCTACATGAGTGGGCAAAAAAGTGGCAGATGGAATATAATGTGGGAAAATATGAGGTTATGCACTTTGGCAGGAAGAATAGAGAAGATGAATATTATTTAAATGGAGAAAGACTGTAGAAGGCTGCAGCACAGAGGGATTTGGGATGAATCCCAAAAAGCTAACATACAAATTGAGCAGGTAACGGGGAAGGAAAATGGGATATTGGCCTTTATTTCAAAGGGAATTGAGTATAAAAATAGGAAAGTCTTGCTAAAACTATACAAGGCACTAGTTAGACCACTCTTAGAATACTGTGAACAGTTTTGCTCCCTTTATCTAAGGAAAGATATACTGGCATTGGAGACAGTCCAGAGAAGGTTCACTTGGTTGAACCCAGGTATGGAGGGATTTTCTCATGAGGAGAGGTTGAGTAGATTGGGTCTGCACTGGAGATTAGAAGAATGAGAGGCGACCTTATTGAATCATATAAGATTCTGAGGGGGTTTGACAGGGTAGATGCTGAGAGGTTGTTTCCCATTGTGGGAGAGCCTAGAACCAGAGGGCATAATCTCAGAATAAGGGGGTGCCCATTTAAAATAAAGATGAGGAGGAATTTCTTCTCTCAGAGGGTAGTGAATCTGTGGAATTCTTTACTGCAGAGGACTATAGAGGCTGAGTTATTAATTATTTTCAAGGCAGAGATAGACAGATTTTTAATCAGCAAGGGAATCAAGGGTTATGGAGAAAAGGCAGGAAAGTTGAGATTTATCAGATTAGCCATGATCTCATTGAATGGTGGAGCAGACTCGAGCCGAATGGCCTACTTCTGCTCCTACATCTTATGATCTTATGGCCATCCTTTTTGGAGCACTTGAAGTGTTGTATGTCATTTTGTAGTTTGCTTGATCTGAGCAAGATGCTTGTATGTCAGGATCTGTTCAGCAGTCAATGGCTTGTGCCTCATGAAACACTGTAAATTTCTTCTGGTACCTAAAAGATTTCCAAGCTTGTGACTTGTTTCATCTGAGATGAGGGTATTTTGCTTAGTGTCCACTATCTGCAACTGAAGAGCTTCTTTCTTCCCTTTGTACTGGACTGTCAGCTTAGTTTGTCCTCGTGGGGTGAGCATTGTTCCATCATAGAGCCTCAACTTTATTCTGGCCTTGATCTTTCTTCTGGCCCTTTTGTAAATTGTCCTTCCTTTCCTTCATTGTCTTCACAGAATCACCCATCAATACTCTTCAGCTGATGATTATCCATCTCAGAACTTTTGCAGATGTCAGCAGCATTCTTTAGAGTACGTTTCTCTTTTCTCAAATGTGCTCTCACAACAGGATCTCTTGTTCCTAAGACAATCCTATTTCTGAGGAGGTTATTTTTCAGTTGCCCAAACTCATAAATTTCAGCTAGACATCTCAGTACAGTCACATCCTGATCAACATTCTCCCTCTCTCACTGAGCTCCAGTGTTAAACACAGTGTATTCATAAATGATACATGTAGAGGGTTCAAATAGATCTTCAAGGCCTCAAAGTTTCATAAGTCTGGATTTTCTGCTCCTTAGTGAGGTATAGGGTGCAATACAGTTGAAACACTATTTCCTCAGCCCTGATAATAGAGTTGCTACCCTTATTTGTTTAGGTTTCCTTTTCAAATCTGTGGCAACCTCATAATTTTGCCATTGGGACTGAAAGAATTTCCAATTCCCCCTCAAATCCCCTTTCCTCACCACAGGAGCAGAAACTGGAATATTCAGCGCCACAAGCCATAATGACTCACCCAGCAGTCAATGTCCTGTACAAATTTGCAGCCTAAGTTTTAATTATTATCTACTGTTTTTTACAGCTGCTTGCCCTCTTCCAGCTATGAAATTCCATTTAATCCCAGCTACACACTTCTAACACCATGTTCCATATGGTGTGTAAAATGGCTACTGCCCCAAACCTGTACTTACATAAGATGACATCTGAGGTCACCTGATTATGCCAAGCTTCAACGTACAAAGGTATTTATCCAAACAGCCAGAAAGAGAGATTGAATCCATGGCTAGGGAACAGAGTTAGGCTCAGAACAATAGCTTTGGTGTTCCCTAAGTTTAATTGGAGGAAATTGCAGCTCATCCAGAACTGTGTGTCAGACAAGTATCCTGACAACATAGTAGCCATGGAGGGTGGAGAGGGGTGGAGAGAGGTGGCACAAGAGTAACGGGTGAACGTTTCGACTTTGAATGATGTTTCCAAGGAGTTGCATCTAGATTATTATAAAAGATATGAGAAGACCAAGCATAGATTCTTTGAGGAACTCCAGAGGTAACAGTACAAGTGTTGGCAAATAAACCATTGGAAAGGATTTTCTATGACTGGATAGGTAAGAGTAGAACCAGTTGAGCACAGTCTCACTTAATTGGGCAACAAACGCTAAGGATTGGAAGAGTGAGCAAGAAGGATTAGGAGGAATTTTGCACTATTGTTACAGTCGCAGAGGATGTTATTTATGACTTTAGGTAAATCATTTCAGTGCTGTGACTAGGGGAGTAATTTGATTAGAGTGGTTCAAACATGGTGCTGCAAGAAAGATGGGCGTGGATTTGGGAAACAACAACATGTTCGAGGATTCCAGAGAGGAAAGGAATGTTGGAACTAGGCTTGGGCATCAAATAGGAAAGCATAGGACAGTGCAGGAAATTTGATGGTTTCTCCATTATCTGCTTATTTGCAAGCATATTCATTGTTAAATTGAAGCTGTTGCACAGAGGGTATACCACTAGTAAACTACCAGATCAGGAAATTCATGTAAAGTAGATGAAAAGCTGGCAAATTCCCAAACTCTAAAATTTCAGGTCTGCCCACTTCTGACCAGTGTAACTATTTTTGTCAGCATTATTTTCTAGGCTTTAGGAGCTGTTGAATGTACATAGACTATAAGAACATAAGGAATAGGAGTAGGCCATAGGGCCCTGAAGCCTACTCCAGCATTCAATGAAATCATGGCTGATCTTCTACATTTTACATTCAACTCTACTTTCTTGCCGTATCCTCCTATCCCTTGATTCCCCTAAGTGCCCAAAAATCTAACAATCTCAATCCTGAATATATGAAACAAATGACAATGCACAGCCATCTGGAGTAGAGAACTCCAAAGGTTCTCAACCTTTGGAATGAGGAATTTCTCCTCGTCTCGGTCCTAAATAGCTAACCCCTCATCCTGAGTCTCCCTCATTGAAGGTGTGTCCAACATTTTCAGGTGAGGGGCCTCAATCTTTTTTGCACTCACGGGGCCAGTGAGAAAATTTTGGAAAGACAAGGCATTAGGAATTTATCTTGCTATTAATCAAAACAACAACATAAATTTTAATTTACATAACTGCAAGCCTGTTGCCGATTAACTGCCAGTCAACTGTCTGTAGGCCAATACAAAAACAAAAACAGAATTACCTGTTTCAACTCTTTCTTGGACTCGAACTCAAGTTCTGTTGAAGGGTCATGAGGACTCGAAACGTCAACTCTTTTCTTCTCCGCCGATGCTGCCAGACCTGCTGAGTTTTTCCAGGTAATTCTGTTTTTGTTTTTGTTTTGTATTTCCAGCATCCGCAGTTTTTTTGTTTTCATGTCTGTAGTCCAATGCCTGGTGTTAATTAAAGTGGTGTTTTTGGGATTGACTGACAAGTTTAAGGTGGGGTGTGTCTCAAATTTACATTAAGGAAAGAAATTGAGATCATTCCAGTGCAAACCAAGAATGTCACAGAGTGAGCTGGGAATGGATTATGAACCAAAATAAAAGCAAAAAACTACGGATGCTGGAAATCCAAAACGAAAATAAAAATACCTGGAAAAACTCAACAGGTCTGGCAGCATCTGCGGAGAGGAACACAGTTAACGTTTCGAGTCTGTATGACTCTTCAACAGAACTAAGTAAAAATAGAAAAGAGGTGCTATATAAGCTGGTTTAAGGGGGGATTGTGAACCAAACTGGAATTTCATGAGAGTCCGAATTCAGTAAGGATGGAGAGGGAAATGCAAGGTAGCCTAGCTGATATTTATTTACAAGCAATGTAAACTTTAAAGCCAAAGAAGCTAACTAAATCTAAAAACCTCAACGCAGGAAGAACAATGACGCATTGCCCCGGTAAGGATGTCAAAGTTGCCAGAACCAGGCGTTGACTTGGACAAACACATCTGTGGGAGGTGTCACTAATTCGCATGTTCATGTGCAAAATCGCCCTTGCAGAGTCTCTTCTCAACCCCTAGGAGACAGACACTCCCTTGCAACCTCTCTTCCCCACAGCACCCACCTCCCCCCCACACCCGGGTATGCTGCTCAGTCGAAGCCTTGCTTCTGTACCTGACAGACAGATGCTCCCTCACAACCTCTCTTCCCCACAGCACCTCCCCTGCCCCCATTCCTCCCCCCTGGCAGGCTGCACCCTCAAAGCCTTGTTTCTCCCCCCCAGCAGACAGGAACCCTTTCGCAGCCTCTCTTCTTACCCTGCAGACTCATTGCTGTAATTCCAGTGCTCAGACCTCAGGCTGAGTGCCACCTCTCATATTCCCACTCATCTCAGCTCCTCCAATCACAGACTTTCTCTCCCAGGTTTGCTGCTGATAGTCGTACCAGTTAGCCTATCAGCAGCAAATGTGGAAGGGATCAGCTTGTGACTGGAGGAGCAGCTTTTTACAAAATCTATCACTTCCACTTACATGTATTTTGAACACTGACTGGTGGGCTGGATGGAAGCCTTTAGTGAGCCGGACTCTGGCCAGCATCCCGTCTGTTGGACAACGCTGTTCTAGATTCTCCAACCAGGGGAAACAGCTTCTCAGCATTTACACAATAAAGCCCTCAAAGAATTTTGTGAATTTCACTGAGATTACCTCCCATTCTTAATCACAAAATTGGTTGTCAATCAATGGACATGAGAAATGCATCAACACTGATTCTACAATGAAAAATATCCACAATGCATCTCACTAATGGTCATCCTTAGCTTTCCATTTAAATTTCAGCTTTGACCCCGAGAAAGCAAACTATCAAACATGTCCGGGTTTCATAGTTATCAGGGAGTTAACTGCCTGAGATCATGGCTTCTGCCCCCATGAAGGAGGATGTCCCACCTTCAAGAGCTGCCAGCCAGTCAGAGAAGCAGCAGCTCCCCACTCACACCAGCACCACAGAGACTGCTGGGATCGCAGTCAGCCTCTGATGATGATCTACGGAGGAAGCCGGACTGGAAGGTAAGTGGAGCAGCTTTGCTAGGGCCAGTTGGGCAGACGCTGGCAAGGGGAGGGCCAAATGGGAGGCTGGGTGAAGGGTAGACAAGTGGGGTTGGCCATTTCCATTGAGCAGAGACCTCCATTGGGCAAAGGGTGCACAAGCAGGAGGGACCCTCCCACCGAACCCACAAGCAGACCACCAGGGTATAAGTAGACACAATCGTCCACTTAAGTGCCTCAGTTAGCACAAGGACGGGTGGGCTGCTCAGCATCTAGCCAGCTGCTGGTAAAATGACAGTGGGGGTGGGTAGGGAACGGGCACAGCATGTCACCTGATTTTATGCCCACCACCAACCAACCACCTCTACCTCCCCCCCCCCCACCCCAACCAGTCCCACCCCAGCCTGCCAGGCTGCTCAAGAGGATGGGTATAAAATTCCAGCCCAAGAGCCTGTAATTTTGTTTTCAAGCAGCAAGTTTCCAATTTCAAAGGTGACGGCATAAGACTGTAGCAAACATGATTCAGAAACTTTTCCACAGTAAGGTAAGAAAAATTAAAGCTCACTCTTCCTTAGCTGCTCTCATGTAATTCTGAACAAACAGGCAATGAAACTACATTATCAGAGAATCTGGAAAGGCTAGGTCTCCAGACTGTACTCTTGATATGACATGGAAAAGCTCTATGAAAGAAAGCTAGGGAATTATGATTTTAAAAACTGAAACACAAAAGTACTTTTTCATACTGTTTTTTTATTGGCAGATTTTCAATGACAACAGTTTCAAATGAAATACAAGAAAAAAACTACAAATCTGAAAAATATTCATCACATTTTCATAGGTATAATGTTGTAGCTAAATAGACATTGGCAATATGGTGTTTAACTATTGCATACTCTATCCTGCCTTTGTTATCATTTTATTTAAAGTCATCCCTTCTAAAATCCTTCTGCTTATCCAATTAAAGCTTTGGCAATAAAATAAATAACAAAATCTCATCTCAGAAGATAAGCCTATAATAATATAGTTTAGATTGACCTACATTCCAGTGGTTACGTGTACCTCCAAAAGACCTCTTGCTAAAGATCATTTTATCATGGTTTACTGAAAACAGCCAAAGCTGTATCAACTTTCAAAAGACTGATCTCCCTCAGCTGTCCCACAAAGAAATACTCCTAAGTGGCATCCTGCATTCCACACCTATTACTCATTGTGTCCCCAGGTAAAGAGACACAACACATGCTGCAAGCCACCACCAGAGTTGAAGTTGAAAATAGTTGATGAGGAAAATTACAAAGTAGTGATTATATGATGCCAAGAACAGAGAGAAATTTCATTGGAGCACTGGCCATAACAGTATTTATACAATGGGCAAAATCAAAGAATGAGAAAATCAGGCTTTTTGTGCCCATGTTTCAGGTGCTAATGGGCCTAATGGGCAATAAAGGTGTGCAGCTTTCCACTTGGAAGTGCATTGCCCTCCGTTTCGGTAAAGGACAAACAAGCATTGTGCAGTACTTACATCTGAAATCAGGACCATTGCAAATGCAAGTAAGAGCTCTGTTGACATCTGCTTGAGCCTGCAATGCAAGATTGGTTTGCCCTGAGGAAGCCAGTGCTCAAGAAAACCATGTCTTGAGACTGCTTGTTGCTTAATTGAATGTGGAGCTGAGAGAAACAGTTGCCTCCTCAGCCTGACTTTTGGGCTCCCCTAGTCCCAATTCTTTCAGCGTCCAATCCAACTCCCACCCGGCCTCCAGTCTCCCTTGTCTCTCCACCCCCAGCCTCCAATCTCTTTCCCCCTCACCTTCCAATCTCCTATAACACCTGCCGCCATTGATCTCACACCCCCAGCTCTCTCTTATCTGAAGAGGCTAACAGCTGCCCAAATTACATACACTATTCATCAAGGGCTCTTTGTATCCAACCAGCTTGATGGAAATGAGTCCAGAGGCCTAATATTGACAGTGCCTTGGGTCTTCCCATTCAGGCACAGGGGCCATTTCCTAGCTATGGGCTGCAACTCCTCAGCAACAGAATGCTGCAACAGAGGGTTTGGAAGGTAGCAGTGAGAGTAGAATAACCTAGCAGAAGGCAAGAATTTGCATGTGTCCTGTGCAGAAGAATGAAAAAGGTGCTGGAAGGGGCTCCCAAGATATGGGGGCAGCATTTCAGTCTTGACTGGACTTAACAGAAAGTTGATAGTTATTGTAAAGAAGATAAATTTGAAAATCAAGAGGGAGCAGCTTTAATAATAGAAATAATTTGGCCCACTTGAGGGAGGATGAGACAATGAGGTTAACATTGCTGATAGACAGAGACCAACTGAGGTGAATGAGGTCCAGATCTGCCAATGCTGAATTTGATCTGGATCTTGCACATGTTACAAAATGGAGATATCACAGAAATTCCTCATCAAGGATTAACATCAATGTGTATCATTCCTCAGGTACACTAATTTGAACGCCTTAGACCCAACACTTTACTAGTCTCTGGAAAGGCCAGATTCTTAGACAGCTATATGAAGGATGGAATTAGGCATTAGTTGCCCCAATACTTTACTAGTCTCTGGAAAGGCCAGATTCTTAGACAGCTATATGAAGGATGGAATTAGGCAGTAGTTCACATTACTGTAGTAGTTCATTCCTTGTTAGCGCTCCAACAAGTCCGTAATATTAACATTTTAACATTTATACTACTGTGACTTGTGTGATGATTAATATGGGTGAAGGGCATTAACATCATTTATGTCATTATTATTGATTCTTTTTAGTTGCATTTTACAATTTGTCAATTAATTATGCCACTGAAATGTTATAATTTCAAGGGAACTTGCAAGGCATCCTTTTGAAATTTGGACATTGTTCTTTTTTAGTTTTTAATCCATGCCTGGATCAATCTCCTTATCATTGTGTTCATGTCTGTTTACCCCTGCAACAAATAAAAATGTGAAGACAGTTAAATTAATGATTAATAATACTGATAGCCTATTAGCAAAGAGGTAAGGAAAAATCGGTTTCTATTAAATGTAATTATCTTTCAATTTTACACAAATTCTATTGAGACCACATTACTACATAAGCAAAGTCAGTGTTATCTTTGTAGTGCGCCAGACAAATTTCCCTTTAGGCATATCACTCTTTTGGCTTCCATTAGGGGGACAGGTCAGATGTCTACATCTTGTTTGATGAAGAAAATTGCCGCTAGCAAACTAAGATAAAGGTATAGACACAGCAAACACTTGTGAAAGCAGTGATGTCAGGTATCAGAGCCTTGGAATTTGCTGATTGTGAAAGAACATTCACTTACATACTACCCACAGCTCTTAGCTCAAGATGCCATGCACAATATCAATCATCATCAAGTATACAAAGCAACATTACTATAAATGCAGGTTTTGGTTAACAGCCCTTCAGGTGTTGAAACTATGTCACACTTACTCCTCTCTGCAATACAATCTTATACTTTGCAGGAACTTTTAAGAGATTGGCATTTCTAAAATTTCAGGACAGCTCTTGCATAGCAAGTTCACAAAGGAAATCTATGGTTTTACAATTTTAAGTAACTTTTACAGTTTAAGACAAAGCAACTGGATGCCACAAGGTAGGTTTTATGAGTGTGCAGTTCCAGTCTCAGCTGCCGGGGGCTAGAAATTGTGGGTGTGCTTTTCTTTATGGGGAGTGTTCCTGTGGTTTTCTTATGTACGTCCCCAGTGTGCAAGACTATGCCAGAAGTGCACATATTTAATGAACAGATCTTGACTTTTCAATATTGGCACAATGTTAGTTTGCCTGGGAGAAAATGGTCATAAAAAGGAACAGGAAAAATAGGGCAGAATTTTATGTCCCATGGACGGGTCCGTGCCAGACCTGACTGGGCGTAAAATCATGCCTGATGACATCGGGTAAGCGTCCCAGTGTCATCACACACTCGTGCAATATTTCGCTCGGCGAACGCACGCAAAGTCAGAAGCACGCCTGCCGACAATGAAGCAGGCAACTAAGCCCATTAATGGCACAATTTTCTGTGATTTTTTGTGGCCCATCCAAACTTACAATTGGCTGACGGGCAAATCGACCAGGCGGCCTTTACATTTTTCATCAAACCTCATCCAAGAGTGGGATGAAATTTTCGTTAGGACATAAAATAAAAATTAGTATCTGGGGACAGCATTTTTTATGAGGTATGCTTTCAGGTGCTTGATTGTGATGCATGCACATTTTTTTTCAGCTTTTTACAGCTTTATTTCACTTTTTGCAGGTCTGCAGCTCCCAGAGGCTGCTGTCTGCCTTGAAGGAGACCTCTCGCAGTGCTCACCCACACCCACGGTGAGGTCGTTGCCCTCCCTCTTCCTGCCCCCAGCTCGGCAGCATTGGCTGGCCGTTAATTGGCCAGGCAGCGTAAAATCACAGTCGGCAGCCAATTGCAGCCGGGGGTCAGTTTCCTAACTGTTCCCGGCCCTGCCGATCGCATGCGCCTGAATACTGAAAGATTCAGGCCATGGAAAATAGGAGCAGGAGTATGTCATTCAGCCCTTCGACCCTGCTGTGTCATTCAGTATGACTATGGCTGATCCTCTATCTTAATGCCATACTCCCGCGCTCTCCCCATACACCTTGACGCACTTAGAGTCCAGAAATCTATCTATTTGCACGTAGCATTCATAACAAAGTAAATGAATTGATGGCCCACATTGAAGTAAATAAATATGATCTGATAGCAATAACGGAGATGTGACTGCAGGACAACAAAGATGGGTCCTTAATATTGAAGGGTACAACATTCAAGAAGAATAGGAAGCTAGGTAAAGGTGGAGGGGTAGCACTGTTAATCAAAAAGGGCATTGGTCCAAAAGTTAGAGACGACCTTGGTTCAGGAGATCAGGACGTAGAATCGGTTTGGGTGGAGATGAGGAATAGTACGGGGGGAAAGTCATTCGTGGGAGTGGTCTACAGGCGCTAGTAGCCACAGTGTAGGACAAAGTATTCAAGAGAAAATATTGTGTGCTTGAGATAAAGGGTGGCAATAATCAGGGGTGATTTTAATCTACACATAAACTGGAAAAATCTGATTGGCAGTAGTAGCCTGTATGAGGATTAATTAATGGCCTCATAATAAAGCCATCCCTAGGTAGCAGCGACCACAATATCATTGAATTTTACATCTGGTTTGAAAGGGAGAAGAGCGGGTCTAAGACTAGTATCTTAAACTTAAATAAGGGCAACTATGTGGGGATGAAAGCTGAGCTAGCTGAAATGAATTGGGAAACTAGGCTAGAGGATAGATCAATAGAGAAGAAGTGGCAGACATTTAAGGGGATATTTCAGACTATTCAGAATATGTACAATCCTACTATAAAGAAAAATTCTGAGGGGAGGACCCACCATCCGTGGTTAACTAAAGTTGTTAAGTAACGCATCAAACTGAAGGAAAAAGTATACAACACCTCAAAGATGAGTGGCAGGACAGATGATTGGACTGAATATAAAGAATAGCAGAAAATGACTAGAAGGTTAACAGGAGAAAGAAATTAAGAGTATGAGAGGCCACCAGCTAGAAATGTAAAAACAGATATCAAAAGATTTTACAGGTATTTAAAAAGGAAAAGAGTAAGTAAAGTGATGGCTGGTCATCTGGAGACTGACAGTGGGGAGTTAATAGTAGATAATAAGGAAATGGCGGAAATAATGAACAAATATTTTGCTTCTGTGTTCACTTTAGAGGATACAAAAACCATTCCAGTAATAGCTGCAAATCTGGTGAATGGGAGAAAGGAACTTGGTGAACCTGAAATCACAAGGGAAACAGTACTGAGCAAATTGATGGAGCTGCAGGCTGGCAAGTCCCCAGGTCCCGATGGACTGCATCCTAGGGTTTTAAAAGAGGTGGCTAATGAGGTAGTTGATGCGCTGGTGTTAATTTTCCAAAATTCGCTAGATTCTGGAAAAGTTCCGTTAGATTGGAACGTGGCAAATATAACCCCTTTATTCAAGAAGGGAGGGAAGCAGAAAACAGTAAACTATAGACCAGTTAGCTTGACATCTGTCATGGGGAAGTTATTAAAAATGATCATTAAGGAGGTTAAAGCTGGGCACTTAGAAGAGCTCAAGGTAATAGGGAAGAGTCAGCATGGTTTTGTGAAAGAAAAATCATGTTTAATCAATTTATTGGAATTTTTTGAAGAAGTAACATGCGCAGTGGATAAATTGGAGCCTGTGGACATACTGTACTTGGATTTCCATAAGGCATTTGAGAAGGTGCTGCATCAAAGATTATTACGGAAAATAAAAGCACATGGTGTAGTGGATAACATGTTAGCATGGATAGAAGATTGGTTGGCTGGCAGAAAGCAGAGAGTATGCATAAATGGGTCTTTTTCTGATTGGCAGGATATGACGAGTAGAGTCCCAGAGGTGTCTATATTGGGGTCTCCACTTTTTACGATTTACATCAATGACTTAGATGAGGGGAGTGAAGACATGGTAGATAAATTTGCAGATGACACAAAGATAAATAGGAAAGTATATAGTGAAGAGGACATGAGGAGGTTGCAGATGGATATAGATAGGTTGAGTGAGTGGGCAAAGATCTGGCAAATGGAGTTTAATGCAGGAAAATTTGAAGTTGTTCACGTTGGCAGGAAGAACAAAAAAGCAAAGCAAATCAAAAAAGCTATATAATTCTGAGGTGCAGAGGGATCTAGGAGTTTTAGTGTATGAGTCACAAAAACTTAGTATGCAGATACAGCGAATAATTAAGAAGGCTAATGGAATGCTATTCCTTATTTAGAAAGAGATTGAATATAAAATTAAGGATGTTATGCTTCAGTTTTACAGGACATTAGTGAGACCACACCTCGAATATTGTGTGCAGTTTTGGTCTCCTTATTTAAAGAAGGGTATAAATGCATTGGAGGTGGTTCAAATGAGGTTTACTAGATTGATACCTGGAATGAGTGGGTTGTCTTATGAGGAAATGTTGAACAAACTGGGCTTGTTTCCACTGGAGTTTAGAAGAATGAGGGGTGATTTGATTGAATTATACAAGATCTTGAATGGCCTTGACAAGGTGGATGTCGAAAGGATGTTTCCTCTTGTGGGTGAGTCCAGAACTAGGAGGCATTGTTTTAAAATCAGGAGTCGCCCTTTTAGGATAGAGATGAGGAGAAATTTTTTTTCTCTGAGAGGGTTGTGCGACTTTGGAATTCTCTGCCTCAGAAGGTGGTGAAGGTGGGGTCATTGAATATTTTTAAGGCAGAGGTAGATAGATTCTTGTTAGGCAAAGGACTCAAAGGTTATTGGGGTTAGATAGGAATGTAGAAATCGAAACACAGGAAGATCAGCCATGATCTTATTGAATGGAGAGCAGGCTTGAGCAGTTGAATGGCCAACTCCTGTTCCTTTTTCTTATATCTTATGTTCTTATATTTCCTTCTCAAATATAATCAGTGACTTGGCATCATTACCTAGAGAATTCCATAGGTTCCCCACCCTGAGTGAAGAAGCTTCTCCTCATCTTAGTCCTAAATGGCCTATCCCATATCCAGAGATTGTGACCCCCCGTGCTAGACCACCCCCCGCCCCCACCAGCCAGAGGAAACATCATCCCTGCGCCCAGTCTGTCCAGCCCTGACAGAATTTTATATGTTTCAATGTGATCCCCTCTCATTCTTCTAAACTCCAGTGAATACAGGCCTAGTTGACCCAATCCCTCCTCATACGACAATCCTGCCATCCCAGGAATCAGTCTGGTGAACTTTTGCTGCCCTCCCTCTACGGCAAGCATATCCTTTCTTAGGTAAGGAGACGAAAACTGCACACAAAGCTCCAGACGTGGCCTCACCAAGGCCCTGCATAGCTGCAATAAGACATCCTTGCCCCTGTACTCAAGTCGTCTCACAATGAAGGCCAACATACTATTTGCCTTCTTAACTGCTTGTTGCACGTGCATGCTTGCTTTCAGTGATTGGCGTACAAGGACACCCAGGTCCCTTTGTACATCAACATTTCCCAATCTACCACCATTTAAATAATACTCTGCCATTCTGTTTTCCCTACTGAATTGGATAACTTCACACTTATCCATGTTATACTGCATCTGCCATGTATTTGCCCAGTCACTCAACTTGTCTAAATCACCTTGAAGCCTCCTAACATCTTCCTCACCACTCACATTCCCACCAAGTTTCATGTCGTCCGCATATTTGGAAATATTACATTTGGTTCCCTCATCCAAATCATTGATATATATTGTGAATAGCTGGGACACAAGCACTGATCCCTACAGTACCCCACTAGTCATGGCCTGCCATTGTGAAAAAGACCCATTTACTCCTACTCTCTGCTTCTTGTCTGCCAACCAATTGACAGAAAAAGACCTTATTCTCGGATTAAAAGATTAAAAAGGCAAAAATGCAAATTCTGGAAATCTAATGTAGAAATAGAAACTGCTTTAAATCTGTAGCTAAACAATAAATAGTTGAACAGTGAAACAATTGGAGGGATTGGTGTTTTATACAAGTTTTGTTTCTGTACAAATGTTAAACACATTCAGGCTAAATTGTCTGGTACACTGCATCTTTTTATTCTTTTCTGGGGTCTTCGCTACTCAAGAGAAGATCTTGACTTTCTGGTTAGGGAGGCTGTGGCATCACTTGAAATTAGAACGTAAGAACTAAGAAATAAGAGGAAGGCCCGTAAAACCTGCCCCAAAATTCAAAACAGTCATGGATGATTTTCTGCCTCAACCCCACTTTCTGCCAGCTCTACATATCCCTTGATTACCTGAGAGACCAAAATTCTGTCTATCTCAGCCTTAAATATAATCAACAGTGGAACTTCCACAGCTTTTTAGGATACAGATTTCCAAAGATTCACAACCCTTTGAGTGAAGGAATGTCTCTTTACCTTTGACCTAAATCCCGTCACCTTGAGACTGTGTTCTAGATTCCTCAGCCAGGGGAGCCAACTTCTCAGTGTCTACTCTGTCAAGCCCATTCACAATCTTATATATTTCAATGAGATAACTTACTGCTTTTCTAAATTCTGAAGAGCATAGGCCCATTTTACTCAGCCTCTCATTCCAGGAACCAGTCTAGTGAACTTTTGCTATACTACATCCAAAGCAACTGTTTCTTTCCTTAGATATGGTAACTCATTTGTAGCAAAACTTCTTCATTCTTGTACTCTAATCCCCTTACAAGAGAGGCCAACATGCCATTTGCCTTCCTAATTGCTTGCTGTACCTGCATGCGAACTTTCTGTGTTTCTTGTGCAAGTTTGTCCAAGTCTCTCTGAACATCAATATTTGCAACAAAAACAGAAACTGCTGGAAAAACTCAGCAGGTCTAGCAGTATCTATGGAGAGAGAAATAGAGTTAACGTTTCGAGTCTGTATGACCCTCCTTCACAGCTTTCTCTCACTCACTCATCACTCATTCCTGATTTAATGATCTAATTGCAAACTTGGACCATGCAGGTCCATTCAACATACTTGCTTGTCACTCATCAAGGAACATGTGTTCAAATGCAAGTAGGGCCCAGCATGAGCTTATTGAAAGGTCCAGGCACCCAAAATGCAGGTAAGGTCATTTATAATAAAGATTGCAAAGGTTCTAGAAGTACAGTGGAATGTTTTTGGAGGTGTTGTGGTGACTTCCTGGATTTGGCAGGGCATGTAGCTGCATTCTCACAGAGAGGACAGACGATTTAGTGACCTGTCCGCACAAAGGTTGCAACATGTGTGGGGGCTGAGCTGCCTTTGGATCTGTAACTCAAAAGGGAGGTGGAGCAGAGATGTGCCCTCTGCCTAATTGGAGCCAGATTCCTCAACAGTGACAGGAGGCTCTCTGGCAGGTCAGCAAATGCTGTCCCATCCTATATCCAGTGAGCTGGCAAACATACTATCCTTTCCCTTTGGCCTTGCTGCAGCCACTCTTGCTTAGTGACTCACCACACACTGATCCCAACTTTATACTTATATTTATTCTTTCATGTGATGTGGGCATTGCTGGCAAGGCCAGCATTTGTTGCTAATTGCTAGGCCATTTCAGAGGCCAGTTAGGAGTCAACCACATTGCTATTGATCTGGAGTCACATGTAGGCCAGACCAGGTAAGGACAGCATTAGTTTTTACAACAGTCAACGGTTTCATGATCATTAAGACCAGCTTTATTACTTGAATTCAAATTCTACCAGCCGCCATGGTGAGATTTGAACCCATGTCCCCAGTCTGGGCGTCTGGATGACTAGTCCAATACCACTATGCCACCATCTCCCACTATGTTATGTACAGTGTCAGGGCGAGTGTCAGGTCAACTCATGGGACCTCTCCATAAGTGCTGTACTGATGCTCTATCTCCTCCTCTTGGGTGTGTTGTGGCTGGGCAGGTGGCAGTTTTAGGTGCCTGAAAGAAGGAACTCAGAAGGGGGAGCTTGGGGTGAGGACAAGGGATGAGGCATAAAGCAAGAAGTTCATGGTCATACCATCAGTAACTTGCTCATTATGTCAGATAGTAAGATAAGGTTAAGCTGGGAGTTGCAATGGGGCATAAAGCACAAACATACTGTCATCCTCAATGTTTAGTGACATCAGATGCCACAGGTTTTGTTGCAAATACAAAGAACCATGTCCTTCATTGGGCTGGGGATAACCTGGTGTGCTGTCTATGCGAGAATCCAGTGCTGCTTAGATCCCCTCCTGTTATGGGCCACCTTGCAAGAGAGGGGGCAGAATGTCAGTGATTGTGTTGCACTAATTTGGGTGATGTGCCTGCCACAACTGAATAGCTGGAATTATGTGGAAGCAGTGGAAATTCAGTGTGAGGCTGACATTATTGGAATGTGTGTATGGAGGTGGGGTGGAGTATCTGGATGTTCGGCATGAATCATGGACATCAAGGCTTAGCTGAGAAATGTTATCATGTGCAATGTGATTTGGCCACCCTAACTCACAGTGCACTTTCTTACAATGAGACATTAGGGCTTGAGGCAACATGTGAGTAGCTCTGATTGACCATATAACCATCACAAAGAAATTCGAAAAGGGAAGAAGGATCAAACTATTAATAATTTAGTTTTTCATGTTGTGCCAGTGTTTCAGGAAGACCAATGTTTCAGGAAAACTCTTTCAGTGCCTTTGCTACTGATGGACAGCTACAATTCAAGAAGGTGGCTCACTACTCTCCAGAGAAATTAGGGATGGGCAACAAATACTGACCTTGCCAGTGACACCCAAATCCCTTGAAAGAATGATAATAAAAATTAATCCTTCAGTTTTGCTGCTTCCCTCTGTGCGGGTGTGCATTCTGCATTTGATTCTTGTTGCACTTTTGTAAAGCAAATTTATGGAGCATGCAGCACCCAAAGATGCTCATGAGAACCTGGATTAGAGGTTTGGGGTGAGGAAGGAAACAATTGTCCTGCAAATCGTCCAATAATGTGTCCAGATGGCCTAAATACTGCTCAAAGTGGTCAATGCTACTATAGTCAATAATGATCCTGTGGTCACAAGAGTGTCACTATATCCTCCAACTTCTGTCAAGGGCTTGTGCAAAAATGTCATCAGGCAGTTCTGAGTGGTTCATCCTATTGTTCCTGGTGCAACCCTTCCACCCTTTATTCCACTGCAATTCAGGATGACGTAGATATAAGTCTTAAAACAAAGACACGATGAGAGATTCCAAGGAAGTAAGCAAGGATTTGCATAATTCTGTGCTGGTGGTTCCAAACCATATCCACTGTGAGCTACTACATTCTTTATCAGATCATATAGGGAACAGCAGAAGGGCCAGAATGCAGCATGTTTGTAGTCAATGATCCACTATACTCTGTAATGTTGCTGCAACGAGAGACATGTTGCTGAAGCTTTTCATCTTGTACTCATCAGGATATATATAAAAATACCAAATTTTAAATGATTAGAACAATCAGGAGAAAAGAGTGCTGATTAATTGATTAGAATTTGTAAGAAAAAGCAGCTTTGTGGCATGAAAAGTGGCACGGAAACAGAAAATGTTGGAAATATTCAGCAGGTTATGGCAGCATCTCCGGAGAAAGAAATAGAGTTATCATTTCAGGTCGATGACCTTTCATCGGAACTGGGTGAAGTAAGAGGTGTAAAAGGTTTTGAGCAAGGGGTGGGTGAGACAAGGGCAAAAGGAAGGTCTGTGATAGGGTGAAGGTCAGGAGAGATTGCATGACAGAGGAATTAGTCTTCCAGGGCCAAAGGGAATGGTGATGGGGCAAGAAAAGAAATAAAAGCAGGTGTGCTGCTGACTGAAAGAAAAAAAATGAAACAAGCAAAGGAAAGAAAAAATGGAGCAGAGATTTTGATCTGAAATTGTTGAACTCGATATTGAGTCCGTAAGGCTGTAACGTGCGTAATCAAATGCTGAGATGCTGTTCCTCAAGCTTTTGTTGATCTTCACTGGGACAGTGCAGCAGGCCGAGGACAGAGATGTCAGTGTGAGAGCACATTTTATGGTGTTGTGTTGGCTTCTCAGGATGACCTCTGTTGGCCTGCTGAATAATACATCTATGACCTTCCTGTACATTCAGTGGGTAGCAGGATTTATTGTTTCAAGAATTTGATAGAGTAAATGGAGAAAAAGTTTCCTTTGGTGGGAGAGTCCAGAATAAAGGAGCACAAATGTAATGTTAGAGCTAGGCCATTCAAGCATGTCAGGAAGTACTTCTTCACACAAAGGCTACTGGAAATCTGGAACTCTGTCCTCCCAAATAGGTCAGTTGAAAATTTCAAAACTGTGATTGATAAATTTTTGTTAGGCAAGGATTTGAAGTTATGGAACCAAGGCAGATAGGTGAGTTAAGATATGGATTAGCCATGATCTGATTAAATGACGGTACAGGCTTGAGTGGCTGAATAGCCTACCCCGGTTCCTGTGTTCCAAACGGCTGATCCTGCAGCTACTCCCAATGCTACTCTGGAAGAAGCCCAAAGTACAAAAAATGAGGGGCAGTCTAATTTTGCCAACTATCAGCAGTATTGTTTCTATTTTATGTGCTATACAGAGGTCTTTGTGAGAAGAATGGCACAGCTTTGTCAATATCTTCCTTTCGAATTTCAGTCTTCTTGGGAGCAGCTTTAGTATCATTTCCATTCCACTGTGTCTGTTACAGGAGACCCCACTGTGTAGCAGAACAACAATACTTGACATTACACCTTGAGTGTCACCTGACAACACGGGTAATTTGATTCTGCTTTTCCTGCTCCTCTACCATCAAATCCAATTGAAACTGTTTTTGTGGTGTGTAGAAAGCTATAGTGATATTGGTAAAAGATGAATTGAATTTCCTCTGCCAGTTACCTTAATTAATACATTAAATTATTCCTAATAAACAGCTGCATGTCTTAGTTAAAATGGTGGACAAAGGAATATCATCCAGACACAAACTTGGAAATACTTGGAAAAATCCTGTCTCAATGGAGGAGAAAAGAGGGAAGAGGAAGACTTCAGTTTGGCAGTATTGTCACAATTCCTCCTTGGTTCAATGACCAGAGTACTTAATGGAATTGTTTCTTGAAGAACACAGCATTTGCAGCAAACTATATGCAGAATGTTCCAACAAACTCACATCTTTTGTTTCTTGTATCACAAGTTTATATAGGTAGAATTCCTAAAGACAAAATATATTTTTTCTTGTTGACAGAAATTCTAAGAAGGACATTTTTATTTTGTGTTTAGAATCCATGATCAGTACAGAGCTCAGCCTGGAAGAAAATAGAACATTAGGATAAATTGTTTTACATAAGTAGCTGTTTTATAAGTAGTATTCTTTAGAGGTGACAGCACAGTGGGGACAGATCATTGACAAGTCCACCGAGCCAAGGATCCTCTACATGTAGAGTTCCTAATTTAAAGTATTCTCGGTACAGTCATGCCTTTAAAATCTTGAAGACATGGGCATGGTTAACATATGAAAAGTAAAAAGGAAGGACCAGGAAAAGCCCATCAAATCTGATCTGTCACATCTGGTGCAGCCTGCACACAACGTTAAGCCATTATATATCCCTACCCTGCCTTACAAAGGCAACACAATCTCCTGGAATTAAAAAAAAACTTAGGAAAAAGCTCTAGGACATTCCTCTCGGATCCCTTAGGCAATCAATTAAGCTTCAGAAATCCACAGCGACTGGTACTTCTATCCCCATCAGCTTGTACTATCTTCTATAAATCAAGAAGTCTTACACTTGCAGGGATTTATCCAGCCCTCTTTGTAATATTCACAGTGCATTCCACACACAAATATTCAAGAGTAATGTCATCTATCATTAACCCAGTATAGTGCCAAGTGGATCATCTATAATCTGTCTTGGAGAGATATTGGAATCTTTATGACATAACAATTCAAAATTAGTGAATGTTTGGAAGTCAAAGTTTAGAAATACAATGGGATTTACATAGGCATAACTAAATATACTATAGCTATATTTTTGGATTATTAGAGAGGGACAATATTTTCTTCAATATTGCTGAAAAAGACGTGTTGTTGAAGTTTTTTGTCTTGCACTCATCAGGACAATTCACAAGAATACCAAAGATAAAGAGAACAACAATTTATACTTCATGAGAAGAGAGTGCTCATTGGTTGACAAGTGATCTCTGATTGGTAGAGTCGTTGCCATGCGGAATGCACCAACTGATGACTGACAGCTGACTGCTAAGCTTTGCTTAAATTCAAACCAGGCAGGTTGACTCTGATTGGCCAAAGATTTGCCCTGGGGAACAAACCAGAGAATAGCTGTTACCTACTTTGTTTAGTTGAAACAGGTGCAATGTGTGTACATGTTCCTTTTGTCTGCAAAGAACAGGCTTCTAGTTTCTAGCACATGTAATTACGCAATACTGTGAGCTCCTTTGTGTGATTGGCAGAATGTCTTTTTGGATTAACGACAGCACGTTAGTGGCAAACACCACTTGTGTTGCTTCTGCATAGTAGCAGTATTCAAGGCCATGGGCCAAGTGCTGGTAAATGGGATTAAGTAGGTAGGTCAGGTGTTTCTCATGTGTCGGTGCAGACTCGATGGGCCGAAGGGCCTCTTCTGTACTGTTTGATTCTGTGATTCTGTGAAACAGCTAGCTTCACCTGTTCCTCAAATTTTTGAGAAACCTTACCCTTCCAGGGTAATCTGAGGTAGACTGGGCACTTTTAGGACCAAAAGTGGTGACCTTAGGCCTATTCATGAATTTGCACTTTTTACAGTGAGAAATGATCTGATCAGGGTAGCCATTATCTCGCAGGATGGCTTTGATGCGCCCTATTTCAGCATCAAGCTTGCACAGTAAGCAAAAGGCTCAGGCCCTATTTATGAGGTTGCCAAGAAGGCCAATATTTTAGCACCTGGAACTGTATTACTCCCAACACGTATATTGACCAGCGAAGGTAGGCTTACTGCAGTAGA
Organism: Carcharodon carcharias; assembly: GCF_017639515.1. NCBI lineage: Eukaryota > Metazoa > Chordata > Chondrichthyes > Lamniformes > Lamnidae > Carcharodon > Carcharodon carcharias. Next base: position 170,043,148 of record NC_054470.1, read on the forward strand.
GAACCCCTGGCAGATTTCTCAACTAGCACATCAAGGAAAGAAAGCTCATTTGACTGTTCCATTTCAAAGATGAATTTGAGCACAGGGTGCAACCCATCAAAGTGTGTAACATGCAGCTGCAGATTCAAACATAGCAAACATATCTATATATCAGAAATATGCAAAATGTAGGAGGTTAGATGTCATTCTATCAAAGGCGCGTTTATCGTAGAACCCAACAAAAATGTGTGTGAGAGCTGGGCCTAGAGGGGATCCCATGGCAATACCATCTATTTGTGCATACATGGTGTTGTTAAAACTGAACTCACTGCACGAGTTGCTGAGTTCATAAGTTCAATGAACAGTGATTCACACAATGGTGGCAGGTCTAAATCACCTGGTATAGTGCTGCAGTGCAAATGTCTATGGCTTCCTTAAGCGGTACATTAGTGAATAGGCTAGTAATGTCAAATGAGCACACAGACATGGCCGCACTATCGAAAAGCAAGTCCTGTATGTCTTCGCAAAAATGAAGGAATCCTTCACCGTGTATGTGGAAAACTTGCATCTAAACTGGTTGTAGCAACTCGCCAATGATTTGGCAAATTCATGTTGCGCAGAACAGATCATAGGGCGTAAAGGGACATTACTTCCGTGTGTCTTGGGCATATATACATACACAGAATCTTATATATATCACCCGGCAGCTCGTTGCTCTTACAAAAGTCCAACAAGCAATTTTTTTAGCTTGCTTTCAAGCAAGGCTGTCCTGTTATGCTGGAAACAAATTTGGCCCCAGCATTAAGACTGGTGTGCATTCATACAATGGCGGATCAGATCTAAGCTTTGCAGTCCTGCCACATCCAGTCGTGAATGGTGGTGGGCAATTAAACACTCACTAGAGGAGGAGGCTCTACAAATATCCCCATCCTCCATGATGGAGGAGCCCAGCACATCAGTGCAAAAGATAAGCATTTGCTACAATCTTCAGCCAGAATTGCCAAGTGGATAATCCATCTCAGCCCCCTCTGGAAGTCCCCAGCATCACAGATGCCAGTCTTCAGCCAATTCGATTCATTCCACGTGATATCAAGAAATGGTGAAGGCACTGAATACTGCAAGGGCTATCGGCCCTGACAATATTCTGGCAATAGTGCTGAAGACTTGTGCACCAGAACTTGCCGTGGTCCTAGCCAAGCTGTTCCAGTACAGCTAAAATACTGGCATCTACTCAGCTATGTGGAAAATTGCCCAGGTGAGCTCTGTAAACAAAAAGCAGGACAAATCCAACCCGACCAGTTATCACCCCATCAGTCTACTCTCGATCATCAGTAAAGTAATGGCAGGGATCATCAACAATGCAATCAAGCGGCACTTGTTTAGCAATATCCTGCTCACTGATGCCCAGTTTGGGTTCTGCCAGGGTCACTCAGCTACTGACCTCATTACAGCCTTGGTTCAAACATGGAGAAAAGAGCTGAACTCCAGAGATGAGGTGAGAGTGACTGCTCTTGACATCAAGGCAGCATTTGACTGAGTGTGACATCAAGGAACCCTAGCAAAACTTGAGTCAATGGGAATCAGGAGGAAAACTGTCCGCTGGTTGAAGTCATACCTAGCACAAATGAAGAGGGTTGTGGTTGTTGGAGGTCAGTCATCTCAGCTCCAGGACATCACTGCAGGAGTTCCTCAGGGTACTGTCCTCGGCCCAACCACCTTCACCTGCTTCAATAATGACCTTCCTTCCATCATAAGGTCAGAAGTGGGCATGTTCACTGATAATTGCACAATGTTCAGCACCATTCACGACTCCCCAGATATTGATGTAGTCCATGTTGAAATGCAGCAAGACCTGAACAATTCCCAGGCTTGGGCTGGCAAGTGGCAAGCAACATTTGTGCCACACAAGTGTCAGGCAATGACCATCTCCAACAAGACAGAATCTAACCATCACCCCTTGATATTCAATGGCATTGCCATCACTGAATCCCCCACTATCAACAGCCTGGGGGTTACCATTGACCAGAAACTGGACTGGGCTAGCCATATAACTACTGTGGCTACAAGAGCAGGTCAGAGTCTAGGAATCGTGCGACGAGTAACTCATGTCCTGACTCCCCAAAGCATGTCCACCATCTACAAGGCACAAGTCAGGAGTGTGATGAAATACTTACCACTTGCGTGGATAAGTGCAGCTCCCACAATATTCAAGAGGCTTGACACCGTCCAGGACAAAGCAGCCCACTTGATTGGCACCACATCCACAAGCATTCACTCCCTCCACCACCGATGCACAGTAGCAGCAGTGTGCACCATCTACAAGATGCACTGCAGCAATTCACCAAGGCTCCTTAGACAGCACCTTCCAAACCCACAACCACCACCACCTAGAAGGACAAAGGCAGCAGATAGATGGGAACACCACCACCTGGAAGTTCCCCTCCAAGTCAGCCACTGTCCTGACTTGGAAATATATCTCCATTCCTTCGCTGTCGCTGGGTCAAAATCCTGGAACTCCCTTCCTAACAGCACTGTGGGTGTACCTACACCACATGGACTGCAGCAGTTCAAAAAGGCAGCTCACCACCACCTTCTCAAGGCCAATTAGGGATGGCAATAAATACTGACGCAGCCAGTGAAGCCCACATCCCGTGAATGGAAAAAAAAAGACATAGTCACACTTGTTAGGAATGACTATTCCAGTCCCTTTATCGTGTTTACAGCTTTGTATGTCTTTGAGGCCTCACTACCAGAAAAATGAGTAATGTTATATATGAATTTTAGTGCCGGTATGATGCTATGTATGTAATCTGTATGTCCCAAAGTCTGGTGGATCGTATCAAACAGCAAGCCCCTTCGGCTGTTTGCAACAGGCAAGGTACTGACCGTACCCAACCAGCCAGTGCTTGCAAAACTCAAACCATAGGGTCCAAAGTTAGATGTGTCCAGCATTGAGCAAGGCATCGGAAGTTATCTAGTGAATGATATTCAGCAATTCTCCAAGGCTTCTTCAGCGTCACCTTCCAAACCTGTGACCTCCACCACCTAGAAGGACAAGGGCAGCAGATGCATGGGAACACCACCATGGACAACATTTGCTAAACAATCCTGAGTATGCTAAGAATTACATTGACAGCCAGTTCAAGATTATCAGTCAGGCTCACAGTGTTGTGCACTTACACTCACTAGAAGCTACTTATAGTAATACACAGGGCCCTGTTCTTTGTAGACAGAAAGAACATGTACTTTGTTTCAACTGAACAAAATAGGTAACAGCCATTCTCTGGTTCATTCCCCAGGTCAATGCCTTGACAAATCAGTAAGCCTGCCTGGTTTGAATTGAAACAAAGCCATCAATTAACTAGTGCATTCTCCATGGCAACACCTCTACCAATCAAAGTTTGCTTGTTAACCAATGAGCACTCTCTTCTCATGAAGTGCAAATTGTTGTTCCCATTACAATTGGTATTCTTGCAAATTATCCTGATGAATGTAAGACATAAAGCTTTGAGAATCACAGAATCACAGAATATCACAGTGCAGAACAGAACATGTGTCTTTTTTCAGCAATACTCAAGTTCTGTACTACCAAACAATAGCTAGGCCAGCATTTGTTGCCCATTACTAACTGCCCTTGAGAATGTGGTGATGAACTGCCTTATTGAACCACTGGAGTCCATGTGCAGGTACATCCACAGTGTTGTTAGGGAGGGAATTCTAGGATTTTAACCCAGTGCCAGTGAAGGAATAGCGATTTAGTTCTAAGTTGGGATGGTGTGTGGCACGGAGGGGAACTCTTAATGGGTGGTGTTCCCAAGAATCTGTTGTCCTTGCCCTTCTAGGTGGTAGAGGTTTGGAAGGTGACGCTGAAGAAGCCTTGGAAAGTTGTTGACTATCATTCCCCAGATAACTTCCGATGCCTTACACAATATGCCAATATTCACCTGTGTGTCTCAAAAGTGAATGTCAGCAGTATGGAGATATCAGTGGAATTAAATGGAATTGGACACTTCGTTCAGAGGTCATTGGCTAATAATCAAGAGCAGGAGTATTGGAGGACATTTACTTTCCTAAAACAGCAATACTGAAGCCCATTGTAGCTCCAGCCAACATGGTATGTTGGCAGGCTTGATGGACCACCTAGTCTTTCCCTGCCCAATAATTTAGTATATTTGTACTACTGCTCAGTTGAAATCAGCTAATTCACCAAAGACCAAGGTCCAAACCTGGGACCTTCCTGCCCTTTATCCACTTACTAGATAAACTCATTGATCTACTGGGGTGGGCACCCATTGTGCAGAGGAGGTTTTAATGCTCTTCTCTCAATTTGATTTAATACCCATGAATTCAATATAAATGTATTATTTTAGACAACTTAAATATTGATAATGTTTGAAATTAAGAAAAGTAGATAGATTTACAATAAGGTTTACACGACAGGCAGGGCCGGATTTTGCAATGGGGCTGTGGGAGGGTTGGTGGTGAACTGTCAGCGTCACTGCTCTTACCCCTCTGAAACTGATCACAACTTCAGAATGGTGGGCATGCGCAGATCAGTGTGGAAATCCTGAAGTTGCAGTCTATCACTCACTGATGCAGGCTGCATTGTGGACCACCAGTAATCATTGCAATCAGAAGAATTTTAGCTTTCCTGCTCCCACATTGCTGTTAAAAAAAGCCCTTAAAATATTACACTTTCTTCAATCAAATGTAACTGGGTTTTTAGCTGAAATTTGATTAATAAAATCCGATGCACAACAGAATTTGCCCCAACAAAGTAATTTTGTAATTATAGGGTGTTTTTAAATGGTTAGTTAGTAGCTTTTTAAAGCTTTGTCAAAGAAGTTTTCTCAGGATATTTTAGCTTAGCTTCTTACCTTCACCCCATGTACCTGTCCCAACCTTTAATTGCTGTATGTGAAAACATTGAATAATGATTTTATTTTAGTGCATTTTGTTTCCTGTTGTGTGTCTGTGAAAATCCTTTTAATGTGATTGACTGCTTGGACAGTCTGATGACGTCAGTCTACTCCAGTTCCACACTGGGAAATCCCTCGTGGAGAGCAAAGCAATAGAGATGAAATTCTCACCAGAAAGATCACTGGATTTCTCAGTGGGACTTATTTCAAGATCAGCAGTGAGGGCCTTTAATTGCTTCATGACAGACCATGAACTCCGGGCCAAATATATTGCAAAATCGGACCTATTAGGCAGTGGATGCTGCCAGTTCTACACCCATCCAAGGCCTCGGATCGAGGAGGGACCCAGGCATAGCTGAGTGATGGCAGGAAGGGAGTTGCGAGGTGGGGGTCGCTGGGGAAGACAAGAGGAGTCAGCAGAAAAGGCAGTGGGTGGCTCTCAAAACGCTACCCTTCACAATGCATTGAGGTTTTTTGAACAAGGGACCTCCCCCTTGTTATGCTGTGGCAGATGATGTGTGCCAGATGGACCAGATCCACAAGAGAAACTTGGTCACGCTATCACAACAGTTTGGCAATTTCTATTCATTATGAGAAGACAAAATCTAAAAGATATTAAGCACATACATAAGACTACAATTGCTTGCTATTATATTCCTAAAATTCCTAATAAATCTGACCCCACCCCCTTCACACCCCCTTTAAGGCAACAGTCAAAAAAAGCTTTTAAATTTAAAACAGAACCAGCAAATTTTTACAATACCCACTTGACAGTGGAATTCCAAATGGCTTTTCCCCAACTTCAGTTTGTTACATAGCAGACTCATGCACACATGGCTGGCAGCTTCATGAGGAATATTTCACACATTCCTGTTAGATCTTACATAGCCTTCTTCCACATAGCCTTTCATTCTCCTTGCTTTTTAATATGTAAGTTCTATTGTTCCATATGCCTTTGAAACTGTATCTTCCTCATAATATAAAAACTTTCGTGTTGCCAATATTGTCAGAACCTTTGGGAAAAATAAACACACTCCTTAGCCCTGCTTATCTGGCTCATGGTAAACAGACTAAGATCCTTTTAAAATTAAAAAAAATCTTCATTTATCTAAGAATGCAAATTCCCTTCGCTCCTTGCGTATTAAGCCAGCATCCATGTTTACTCATTAGCATGTAAAAACATAGCTTCTTTTAATGATTTCAACCTTGCAGTCTACTTGACTCCAAATATAATTAAATCACCCATCCAGACCCAACTCTGGAGGTCTCCAGCATTATCAGATACCAGTCTTCAGCCAATTTGATTCACTCCATGTGATATTAAGAAACAGCTGAAGGCACTGGATACTGCAAAGGCTATGTGCCCTGACAATATTCCAGCAATAGTACTGAAGACTTGTGCTCCAGAACTTGCTGCGCCACTAGCCAAGCTGTTCCAGTACAGCTACAACACTGGCATCTATCCAGCTATGTGGAACATTGTCCAGGTATGTCCTGTACAGAAAAAGCAGGACAAATCCAACCTAGCTAATTACAGCCCCATCAGTCTACTCTCTAGCATCAGTAATGGAAGGGGTCATCAACAGTGCTATCAAACAGCACTTGCTTAGCACTAACCTGCCCACTGACACCCAGTTTGTGTTCTGCCAGGGTCACTCAGCTCCTAACCTCATTTCAGCCTTGGTTCAAATATGGACAAAAAAGCTGAACTTCCAAGGTGAGGTGAGATTGATTGGCCTTGACATCAAGGCCACATTTAACCAAGTGTGGCATCAAAGAGCCCTAGCAAAACTGGAATCAGTGGGAATCGGGGGGAATCTCCCTGCTGGTTGGAATCATACGCAGCACAAAGGAAGACAGTTGTGGATGTTGGAGGTCAGTCATCTCAGCTCCGGGACATCACTGCAGGAGTTCCTCAGGGTAGTGTCCTCGGCCCAACCATCTTCACCTGCTTCATCAATGACCTTCCTTCCATCAGAAGTGCGGATGTTCACTGATGATTGCACAATGTTCAACACCATTCGTGACTCCTCGGATGTTGAAGCAGTCCATGTTCAAACACTAGGCTTGTGCTGACAAGTGGCAAGTAGCTTTCACGCCAAGCAATGACCATCTCCAACAAGAGAGAACCCAACCATCGACCCTTGATGTTCAATGGCATCACCATCACTGAATCCCCCACTATCAACATCCTGGGGGCTACCATTGACCAGAAACTGAACTGGATTACAAGATCAGATCATTGTGTAAATAAAGTTCATTTTGTTTTACTAAGAAGCCTCCCAGAGCATGTTTCTAAATTTGGCAACGAGTAAAAACTATGCTGCACTGTCTCCCACCTGCATCTATGAGTATCATGTTTAATCGACGACCGTGAATAGGAAATTATATTACTTACCAAGATGCCTCTTTTCGGCTGACTAGACTCATTTGACTCCTCTGCAGAGGAATGGGGTCAATACATCGAGCATCTTGGATTCTACTTTCAGGCAAATGAAATAAGGGGTGGGGGAAGAGTAAGGCAATCCTCCTGAGTTTGTGTGGAAGCTGGGCTTACATCCTGATATGCAGCCTTATCACTCCAAGTGCACCTGACTCCACATCATTCAGTGGGTTAGCGGATCTACATAAGGGTAATTTCCAATCAAAACTTTCAGTCATAATGCAACATTTTAAGTTTAATTCATGAGTGAGAGCCCCAGGGAAATCGTTCATGATGTACATTGTGAAACTCAAACAATTATCACAGCATTGTAATCTTGGTACGGCCGTAAGTATATGCTGCAGGATTGATTAGTTTGTGGTGCATGTAATGATGCCATACACCATCGGTTGTTAGCGGAAGTTGATATCGATTTCAAACATGTGAAGGAGATTGCGCTTGCTATGGAATGCGCTCAGGCAGATGCATTGGAACCACAGGCCGCACAAAGTGGGCAGGAACCGGCAGCCAGCCATGGCGCCACATCAGCTGAAGCCACTAGAAAAAGGAAAGCAGTTCCGATAAGCTACAGAATATAAAGACACAGCAGAGGCAGTCAGGCAGTGATTCCTAAGGTCCAATGCTATAGATGTGGGAGAAACCACATTCCTCAATCTTGTCGAGTTAAGGAGGCTTAATATCATTATTGTAGAAAAAAGGGACACCTGAGGAGACAATGCAAGGCTAGGTCCAAGCAGCCAAATAGCCAATCTAACAAGATGTTACAGAGACACAGTGTGGAAGGCCCTCGTACCAGTAAGTCTGATATTTGCTTCGTATTCAACCTCAAGGATGTTAAGCCAGACCCACTCACTGGAACACTCCGTGTAAATGGGGAGCCTCTAAATATGGAAGTAGATACAGGTGCATCAGTCACTGTGTTGGGTGAGCACACATTCCAGTATTTGAGATGGGGTGCCCAGCCTTTAAATTTAAAGAGCACTTCAGACAAGCTGAAAACATACACCGGAGAAAAAATGAAGGTGAGGGGTCCCACCATTGTGCCTGTAAGCTATGAACAACAGTCTGCCCAGCTACCTATTGTAGTAGTAATGAGTGCAGGGCCAACATTTCTGGGCTGTGACTGGCTCAAGAAATAGAGCTAAATTGGACTGACATTTTGCAGGTGAGGACAGGGGGATTGTCAGAATTGTTAAGAAAATATAGCCTTTCTGGACGAGTTAGGCTAAATTAAAGGCTTACAAGCCAAAATCTACATGGATCCGGAAGCCACTCCCTGAATTTTCAGATCTTGACCGGTACCATATGTCTGCGTGAGAAAGTGGGTGCTGAACTAAAAGGGGTAGAAGAACTAGGTGTTATCTAGTTAGCTCAATTTTCAGAGTGGGCTGCACCTATCATCCGTGTTTTGATGCCCGCCAATACTATCCACATTTGCAGTGATTATAAACCGTAAAGCAGGCTGCAAAGCTTTATGCAAAACTGACTGGGAACTGGTCATTTACCAAGCTGGACATGAGTCATGCCTATCAACAGCTTGAATGGGATGATGGTTCCTGAGGATATACACACACCTGCCTTTTGGTGTCTCATCGGCATGCGCAATATTCCAATGCACAATGGAGAGCCTACTACAGGGGTTGTCACAGGTTGTGGTATACCTCAATGATATACTCATCATTGGGGCCATGGAGGCAGAACATCTGGCAAATTTAGAAAAGATGTTAAAAAGATTTCGGGAGGCTGGAGTCCGCCTCAAGAAAGAAAAGTGCTCTTTTCAAGCCAAGAAGGTGACTTACCTGGGACACAGGATCAATGCTCAAGGGCTACACCCTGCCAATGAGAAAGTCAGCGCCATAAAAGAAGCACCTTCCCCCATGAATGTGTCTGAAGTTAAATCGTTTCTAGGAATAGTCAGTTTTTGCCAAATCTATCCACTGTGCTGACCCCTTACACACCCTAAAGAAGCACCACCGCTGGTCTTGGGGAACTCCTCAGGAAATGGCTTTCAACAAGGTGAAGCAATTGCTGCTGTCTTCAAGTCTACTTGTATGCTTTGTCCTATCGAAGGAACTAATACTGAGTGTGATGCCTCTCCATACAACGTTGGGGCAGTGTTGTCCCCTGAGATGGCTGACAGATAGGAAAGGCCGACAGGATATGTGTCAAGAATATTATTAGTAGCTGAAAGAGGCTATTCACAAATCGAGAAAGAGGGCCTATCAATAGTTTTCGGCATCAAAAAGTTCCATCAATACCTACATGGGAGACATTTCACTATTGTTCCACATCAAAAAGTGCGAAACAAATCAAAACCTGGACCAATCAGAATCTACTGTTATCTGGAGTGCGAGATAAAATCCTTGCAGGATGGGGAAATGAAGCAGTTTCAGAGGACATGAATCCATAAACATGAACTTATTTGTCAAGATGGTACTGTGCTATGGGGAGCATGAGTGGTCGTCCCTGTGCTGGGCAGAGAGCTACTCCTGATGGAACTATACAGTAGCCACCCTGGTATCTTGAAAATGAAAATGCTAGCCAGAGGTTATGTATGGTGGCCTGAAGTCAACATTGATATTTGTTATGGCACAACGTTTGGTAAATGCTGAGCTGTTCAAATTCCAGAGGGAAACTTAGAACAACTGCCACAACTAATTTACTATTTGATTTTAAGCACATAGGTTTACAAGTTACTACTATAATAACTCCTACATCTGCTAGTTAATCTAACTCCCAGTTACACCTCCATTAAGGCAACAGTAAAGCACATAAACTTAAACAGACCCAGACAAAGCACATACCCTGGATAGTCGAATTCAAGGTGAGTTTTTCTCAGCTTTGGTTCCTTATAGACAGCAGCTTAAGGCTTAGATGCTGGAGGCTTTCCACACTTGTGTTAGATCTTAAAATGCCTGCCCTTACACATAGCCTTCTCTCTTTTATACATATTTTCCCCTTTGAATGCAAATTCCCATTGTTACACTGTGTCTTTGGACTTTACTCCTCTAATAATAAAAACCTATCATAGTACTAATTTTACCAGTAATCATTGGGAAAAATAAATACACTGTTTCTTAACTTCTTCTGGTGTAACATTTCACCCTCTCTTTTGAATTCAAGCTACTCTGGTTTATCTAAAAATGCAAATGTTCCCTTTATACATCACATTCTAAAACTTCACCCATGTTTACCTAGTTAGCATTTCAAACCTAGTTTCTCTTCTCACACATCAAAGCCTTCAGACCAGCTGTCCTTAATTCAATTAAGTCTCACACACACACACACACACACACACACACCCACTCACTATTCCCACTTTACAATAAATTCCAATAACATTATGAAAATTATTTAATCTCCCTGACATTTTGAAAACCAGGTAAGGCACTGACAACAGTGCCAGTTGCAGCAAAACATGCCAGCCCCACAGCTCCACTACACCCTTGGGAATGGCCTGGGCAGCCATGGGTCTGCACCCATATCGATTATGTAAGACCATTTATGGGTGCGATGTTGCTCCTCATGATTGATGAACACTCTAAGTGGATAGAAATTTTTGAGGTTAACATTGATGGTGACCATTGAAAAACAGTGGCACTGTTTTGCAGCTCATGGTTTGCCTGAAGCAATCGTGTCTGATAATGGGGCAATGTTCACAATTACGGAGCTTCAAAACTTCACCACTCTCAATGGTATAAAACACAAAAGGACAGTGCCCAGCATCAAAAGGCTTATCTGAGAGAGCAGTCCAAACTTTTAAAAACTATGAGGCGGACAAGAGTCTCATGTTTTCTGCTGAGTTGCCGTACTACCCCACACACAATGACAGCTGAACTGTTAGTGAAACGTCATCTCAGGATGAAGTTAAGTCTTGCATTTCCAAATTTTCAGGGGAGGGTAGAGTCAAGTCAGTGCATGTCTCACAGTAGGGCTAGGAAGTTCTCGATGAATGAAATCGCGTACGTGAGAAACTTCGGTAGCGGTCCTAAGTGGATTCCCGGAAGGGTAGTCTCTGAGACTGGACCTCTTTCGTATCAAGTAAGGATTGAGGGATGGATCATTCGGAAGCACATTGACCGTTTGAGGGGAAGAGAGGCACACCCAAAGTCGGTGTTACCACCGAGTGTTGGCAAACCTGTGTACACCGAAGGTCCTGGTTGACCTATAATAAATGTCAAGGACACACCTGTGTAAGTTAATGATAATGAATTGTCTGTACCAAAGAAGGTACGTATTAGTACAATTACGGAAAATGTTGATCCAGTAGAAGCCTCACAACCTGTTGAACTATGCCGCTCGACGTGAATTCGAAAACCAGCCCAAAGACTTAATTTATAACTATGGGGTCTATTATATGTATTGTGTAATTGAAGTCCCAGCTAATGACATATGTAATTATTTCTAGAATTCAGAAAATTCTCAGTTCAATTGTATAAAGCAATTGTCAACTGAAAAGACGTACAAAAGAGTTAAGAGGGGAGGGATGTGATGACTGTCACTTTAAGATCAGTTCAACTGAGTAGGGTTCACGCGATTTGCTCACCTAATCTGTAGCTAGCGCAAGGGAATAAATTCTAAGGGAGGAGTTCCATAGGAAATGGTTGTATGAGGGGCTGGCTAGATACAAAATACCACAGATACCACAGAAGTTCTCCTGTAAATAAAGTTTGTTTTGTTTGACTAAGAAGCCTCCCAGAGCGTATTTCTACACCTCTTCTCCATCCAGAAGATTATAGGACCAGTGTAATACCACCTTGCTGTACTGACATGTATCTCAAGAAGAAATTTAAAATATCATGATAAGGAAGCCCATTTATCTCATTTTAGTTAATTTATCCAGAAAGACCATAAATTCCTCCCATTGGATGATCAATTTGGCTCTTAAGCAAACCCCCTGTTGTTGCCTCCACTGCACTGACCAAAAGTCCATTCATTAATCATTCTTTGTTTGCATTATTATCCTGATTATCAGTTCTAATTTTACCTTGGTGTTCCCTTTTTCTACTCTTGAATGCTAATTTAAAGTGATAATGACATTTTTTGACAGCATTAACAATTTTTATACTTCTATAATATTACCTCTCAAACACTTCCTTTCAACAATAACTTGCATTTTTATAACGCTTTTACAATAGGAAAATGCTTCAAAGTGCTTTACGGGAGTGTTATCAAACAAAATTTGACAGCAAGGCACACATAAGGAGATATTAAGAGAGGTGATCAAAAACTTGGTCAAAGAGGGAGCTTTTAAGGAGATTCCACAGCTTAGAGCCTACGCAGTTGAAGGCATGGTCACCAATTGAAGAGCAATTAAAATCAGGGATGTACAAGAGGCCAGAATTGGAGGAGCATAGAGATCTTGGGAGGCTGTAGGTTTGGACAGATTTGAAAACAGGGAAGAGAATTTTAAAATGGAGGTATTGTTGGGCTGGGCACAATATGGGTCAGCAAGCAGAACAGTGATGATGGGTTAACGGGACTTGGTGCAACTTAGGCTTCGGGCAGCAGAGGTTTAAGTGAGCTCAAATTTATGGGTGCTGGAAAAGGGGAGACCAGCCAAAGGAATAGTCAAGTCTAGAGTTAGCAAAGGCGTGGATGAGGATTTCAGCAGCAGATGAGCTGAGATAGGGACGATGTTTTGGAGGCGCAATGTTGCCTAGGCTTGAAAATTGCAGCTATGAGGAGAGATTGGATAGGCTAGGGTTGTTTTCCTTAGAACAGAGGAGGCTAAGGAGTGACATAATTGAGGTGTACAAAATTATGAGGGGCCTAGATAAGGTAGGCAGGAAAGACTTGCTTCCCTGCTGAGGCGTCAATTACCAAGGGGTATAGATTTAAGGCGATTGATAGAAGGATTACAGGGGACATGAGGAAAATCTTTTTCATCCAGACGGTGGTGGGCACCTGGAATTGACTGCCTAATTTGGTGGTTGAGGCTGAAATGCTCAACTCATTTAAAAGGTACCTGGATCTGCATCTGAAGTGCTGTAACCTGCAAGACTACTGACCAGGTGCTGGAAAGTGGGATTAAAATTAGTGGCTAATTTATTATTTCTCTTTTGGGCCAGCACAGACACAATGGGCTGAATGGCCTCCTTCTGCACCGTAATATTTCTGTGGTTCAATGGAAGTAGGTGGCTTTGGTAATGCAATGGATATGTGGTCAGAAGCTCATCTCAGGGTTAAATAGGATGCTAAGATTGTGGATACTCTGGTTCAGCCTTAGCCAGTGCCCAGGGAGAGGGCTGGAGTTAGTAGTTTAAGGGTATCCTCATGTGTTCTCCAAACTTATATTTTATAGGAATAAAGGCAAAAGGAAAGATCATCTATTTTAATAAGTTGAGGATGGAGCATGGCATTAGCCTAAAGCAATTATTGAATGCAAAATAAGTGGTCTCTTTTTAGACAGAGAGAAACAGCCCTGTTACTTTTCAAATAATCCCAGTAGAGGTTGTCATTTTATTTTCGGATAGGCAACAGCAACATTAAACAGGAACAGCTTAAAAACAAAAAGGCAGAACCCTGTCAATCTCTGGGTACAGTCATTTGGAACATTTGTGACATGTTTCTGTGTGATGAAAGTGGATTTTCTTCTGTGAATTCTGACAGATCCACAACACCAGATTTAAATCCAAATGGTGAGTTGGAAAGCTACCCGATAGAAGTTGCATCCGACCTGTTAACCCAGCCAGTTTGTTTCACATTTACACTTCAAGTTAGTAAGTAGTCCAATCACCTTTACCTGCTGAACTTCAATATTACTTTTTCCTCTTCATCCACCTGTAATCTCTGGATTACTCCCAGTGCCACGTACTAGCGAGCTCAGAAATAGGAGAATAGTGTAAATGAATACGTGGCTTAAGAGTTGGTGCAGGAGGGAGGGTTTTAGATTCCTGGATCATTGAGACCGTTTCTGGGGAAGGTGGGACCTGTACAAGTGGGACGGTCTACTTCTGCAGGACTAACATCCTTGCGGGCGTGTTTGCTAGTGCTGTTGGGAGGAGTTTAAACTAATTCGGCAGGGGGAGGGGACACAGAATGTTAGCAGAATAGGGACACATCATAATACAGTAAAACAATCAAGTCAGAGGGAGTACAACTGCATTAAGCTTCAAGGGATTAAGGCAAGGCTGGATAGCCTCTACTTTAATGCCAGGAGTATTACAGGTAAAACGGATGAGTTAAGGGTGAGGATTGACACATGGAATAGTGTATAGTAGCCATCACTGAGAAGTGGTTGAGGGAAGGGCAGGATTGGCAGCTCAACATTCTGGGATATAGAATCTTCAGGCAAGACAGGGGAGGGGGTGAAAGAGGAGGAGGGGTTACATTATTAGTTAAGGAGTCAGTTACTGCAGTAAAGAGAGATGATATCTTGGAGGGGGCATTGAATGAAGCTTTGTGGGTGGAGCTTAGGAATAAAAGAGGGGCAGCCACATTATTAGGTGTTATTTATAGACCCCCAGATAGACAATGGGAAATTGAGGAGCAAATATGTGCACAATTTGTGGAGGTGTGCAAAAACAATAATGTTGGGTAATTATATTAGGTGATTTCAACTTTCCCAACATTAATTGGGATAGACATAGTGTTAAGGGTTTGGATGGAGTGGATTTCTTGAAATGTGTACAGAAGAACATTTTAGGTCAATATGTAGAGGGTCCAACAAGGGACGGTGCAGTGCTGGACCTAATTCTGGGGAATAATGCTGGACAAGTGGCTGAGATGTTGGTGGGTGAGCATTTTAGTGATAGCGACCACAACATGGTACAGGTTAAGTTTGTTATGGACAAAGAAATCAACAAGTTGCAAAACATGTTTTGGATTGGGGGAGAGTGGATTTTAGTAAAATAAGGCAGGATATGGCCAAGGTAGACTGGGAACAGTTACTTGTGGGGAAATCTACAGAGGAACAGTGGGGGGTGTTCAAAAAGGAAATGGGGAGGGTACAGGCTCAACATGGGTGATAGGAAGGAGTAGCAAGCCCAGAGAACCATGGATGACTATAGGTATTCAGGTTACGATGAGAAGGAAAAGAGAGGCTTTTAGCAGGTACAATGGAAGCAAATCAGCAGAAGCATTAGTGGAGTACAGAAAGTTGCAGGGTGGAGCTTAAGAAAGCAATTAGGACAGCAAAGAGAGGATATGAGAAAGCTCTGGCTGGTAAAAGTAGGGAAAATCCCAAGATATTCTATAAGCCTAGCAATGGGAAGATGATAACCAGGGAAAGAGTAGGACCCATAAGGGACCAAGGGGGCAATCTATGGGTGGAGCCAGAGGACATCGCTAGAGTGTTGAATGAGTACTTCACATCCGTCTTTACCCAAGAGAATGAGGATGAAGGTATCGAACTTGGGGAGAGAGACTGCGAGGTTCTTAAGCAAATTGATATAGAGAGTGACAAGGTATTGGAGGTGTTGGCAGGCTTAAAAGTGGACAAATCTCCAGGTCCAGATGATCTGTGTCCCAGACTGCTGAGGAAGGCAAGGGAGGAGATCGCAGGGGCTCTTACCCAAATTTTTAATTCCTCTCTGGCCACAGGGGAGGTTCCAGAGGACTGGAGAACAGCTAATGTGGTTCCGCTATTTAAGAAGGCTTGTAGAGATAAGCCAGGGAACTACAGGCCAGTGAGTCTCACGTCAGTGGTAGGGAAACTATTGGAGAATGTTCTGAAGAGAGTATTTATCCCCACTTGGAGAGGCAAGGTTTGATCAGGGATAGTCAGCATGGCTTTGTCAGAGGGAGGTCATGCCTAACAAATTTGATTGAATTTTTTGAGGAGGTGACCAGGTCTGTATATGAGGGTAGTGCAGTTGATGTAGTTTATATGGATTTCAGCAAAGCCTTTGACAAGGTCCCACATGGGAGACTTATAAAGAAGGCAAATGCACATGGGATACAGGGTAATTTGATAAGGTGGATTCAAAATTAGCTTAGTTGTAGGAGACAGAGGGTGATGACAGAAGGATGCTTTAGTGACTGGAAGCCAGTATCCAGTGGCGTACCACAGGGATCTGTGCTCGGTCTCCTATTATTTGTTATTTATATAAACGACATAGATGACTATGTGGGGGGTAGGATTAGGAAGTTTGTGGATGACACAAAGATTGGCTGGGTGGTTAACAGTGAGATTGAGTGTCCTGGGCTACAGGAAGCTATAGACAGAATGGTCAAATGGGCAGATAAGTGGCAGATGGAATTTAACCCTGAAAAGTGTGAAGTGATACACTTTGAAAGGAGTAATTTAACAAGGAAGTATTCAATGAATGGCATGACACTAGGAAGTTCTGAGGAACAAAGGGACCTTGGCGTGTGTGTCCATAGATCTCTGAAGGCAGAGGGACATGCTAGTGGGGTGGTGAAAAAGGCATATGGGACACTTGCCTTTATCAATCGAGGCATAGATTACTAAAAGTAGGGAGGTCATGTTGGAGTTGTATAGAAGCTTAGTGAGACCACAGCTGGAGTACTGTGTGCAGTTCTGGTTGCCACATTACAGGAAGGATGTGATTGCACTGGAGGGGGTGCAGAGGAGATTCAACAGGATGTTGCCTGGGATGAAACATTTAAGTTATGAAGAGAGGTTGGATAGCTTGGGTTGTTTTCGTTGGAGCAGAGAAGACTGAGAGGCGACCTGATCAAGGTGTACAAGATTGTGAGGGGCATGGACATGGTGGCTAGGGAGCAGCTGTTCCCCTTAGTTGAAGGGTCAGTCACAAGGGGGCATAAGTTCAAGGTGAGGGGCAGGAGGTTTAGGGGGACGTGAGGAAAAACATTTTTACCCAGAGGGTGGTGATGGTCTGGAATGCACTGCCTGGGGGGGTAGTGGAGGCGGGTTGCCTCACATCCTTTAAGAAGTACCTGGACAAGCACTTGGCACATCATAACATTCAAGGCAATGGGCCAAGTGCTGGTAAATGGGATTAGGTAGATAAGTCAGGTTTTTCTCACGTGTCAGTGTAGACTCGACGGGTCGAAGGGCCACTTATGCACTGTGATTCTGTGATTCTACTCAATATGATCTAGAAAGTTGACAAAAAGCCCTGAATTATCTTGAACTTACTACGCCTGCTCCTGAAACCCTGTTTATGGCTGTAAATGGGATTTCTGGTGTAATTTCCCTGAAGTAATAGCAATGTACTGATAGAAAACCTTAGGTAATTCAGGGACATGAGGGCAATTCTAATCCCAAAAAGCAGATGAGTTTGGGTTTGGCGTTAAGCTAAAGTGTTAAAAACTGAATTTCAACTCCAACCCCACCTATTTCTGGTGTTAATTGAGTTGGGATCAAGGACGCGGGTTTGTAATTTAATCATTATGTTGAGGCTGTAGGCTCCCACATATGCCGAACATTGGAAAATCTGGTAGCTACAGGGAGTAGAGGACAATTGGATTTAGGAGCTAAATGCCTTTACAGGTACCTGCTGGTTCGAGCACATCTGCCTCACAAACCTCTTGCGATTGGACACCTCCCAACATTTCTGATCTCCCTCCTGATGTAAGAATGTAAGGAAGAGGAGCAGGAGAATGCCCTCTGGTCCATTGAGTCCACTCTGCCGTTCGATATAATGATGGCTGATTTCGACCACAATTCCGCTGTCTATCTCAGTCTTAAATATATTCAACGGTGAACAACCACTTGGGGTAGAAAATTCCAAAGATTTAGAAGCCTTAAAGCCATGTTAGCTCAGTCTGAGCATACTTTAGCTGAAATTTTATGTCCCCCCACCACCCCACTCTAGGAGCAGGCTGGCATGGTGGTGGGGGGTGGGGTGGATGGAGGTGGGGGCGGGGGGGGGGTGGTGGTGACTGGTTAAAATCAGATGGCATGCCGTTTGGGTTGCCATCCCTATCATCCACCCACTTCTGCTGGACTTTTACCAGCAGCGGGGTAATGTTGGGCAACCCGTCCACCCGGACCAATTAAGGCACTTAAGTGGCAAATTAATGGCCTCTAGGGGCCTTCTCCTGCTGTCATATTTTACCGCAGGTAAACCCTGGCAGCCTGGCTGCGGTCGTGGGGGAGGTGCTATCCTGTTTGGGCACCCTGTGCCAGACAGAAAGTTAACTCGACTTTACCCCTCCCCTCTCCAGTTCCCCAATGGCTGCCCACCCCCCACTCCCAACTCACTGGGGCCTGCCTGATTGATCCTGGCAAAGCCAACTCACTTACTTGACTATCCAGTCTCCATCACTGTTCTTCATGACGGACTGACTGCAATGCCACATGAAGGTGGAAGACATACCTCAGGCAATTAGCTGTCTGATGACCATAAAATCTAATCATGGTTTCCTGGATCAGCTGGGTTGGGCTCACTCTCCACCTTTCAGCCAATGGGTGAGGCCACCACTGTCACAAAAAGTTCTGGCCTTTCTGTGGGGGTTTTGCACTGAAATTTGCTGTGAGCAAAAAGCCATTTTGGCACAGAGCCCTCTGCAGGGATCTGGGACAGTGAACAGGGCAAGCAACTGTATATCTTCCTAAGCAATCAGATGGAAGAAACCTGACTGAAACATGTAGACTGTGAACCAGGAAATGTAAGTTAGAATATTTTATACAATTCCAAATTAGACATAAAAAGCTAAACAAAGAGAGGGAAAGAAATAAAAGCAAAATACTGTGGATGCTGGAAATCTGAAACAAAAACAGAAAATGCTGGAAAGACGCAGCAGGTCGAACAGCATCTGTGGAGAGAGAAACTGCATTCAGGAAGACTGAAAATAATAGGTCTCAGTCTTAAAAATAGCCCTTAAATGAAAAATCTGGCAAGTTTATCTCACATTACAACAGCATCAACACTTCAACAAAAAAAATGTCATCATCTGTAAAGGGGTTTAGAACATGCTGAGGTCATGAAAACACTATAGAAATGCAAGGCTTCCATTTTTTTTAGAGTGAAATGAATGTGAAAAGCAAAATCAGTACTTATAAGACAACATCAGTCTTCGTATTCCATAGCACAATGCACTCAGAAGATATGAAAATGTCTATAGTAATAGCTACAACAAAAATATATAATTCCTCTTGTTCAAGCTCGCATCCTGTAATTGTGCTTCTGATAATTGCTTTTGGGACTCCTCACGTTCTTTTGTGAGAACTTTTATTTTCTGTTGCCATTCTAGGTTCTTAATTTTCATTTCTTCATATATCTCCTTGAAAATATAATATTTTCCAAGTTTTTTTTCCAAATGTCCATGCATTTTCTTCAACTCTTTCTTGTCCCTCAGTGACATCTCAAAAATTTGTTTCTTCAGATCTTGAACAGTTTCTTGCATTGACAACTTTAATGTTTCATGTGTTTCTGAGGGTATATATACGCCGCTGAATTTTGAGTTTCAAATCTTTCAATTCAGTTGTGATATGAACATTTTCCAATTTTATTTCATTTTCCTTTTGAACGGCTTGTTTATTTTGGGTTTCATCAGATAGCTTTCCTTCATTCACAACCAGTTGCTCACTCTGCACTGTCACCTGCAGTTGCAGTTCAAGTAATGTGTCAGAATTTTCTAAAAATGATATATTTTTGAGACTTCCAGAAAGTCCCCTGCCTCTTTTGCACACTCGTGTGGTTTACTTGAGTATTGTTTTTCACTTTTGGTGCTTTACTGGGGTTTATGTTTCTCTTTTTAAGCTCTGTGCACTCCACAACTTGAATTAGAATATTCGTCAAACGTTTTTAATATTTCATTGAAGTTGGTTCATCAGGGCACTACATTAGGATTACTTCATCAGCAAATTCACCAAACCAGTATAAAAGGGTATTAAAAGTTTTTCTGACTTTCTGCTGAGACCTGATGGATTCTGGTAAAAAGTTCTGTTCTCCTGGTACCCAATTTTCTATTGGGCTTAGCCCTTGGATGAGTCCAAGCTGACCTGGTAGGTTGATCCATAAAATTTTGAAGTGTAGGTTCAGCTTTAATAAGTTGCTAAAATTCAAGATTGCACTGCCATTCTTTTGAAAACAATGGGTTTACCTGTGCTTGCTGGTTTTGGCTGGCTCCCAATGCAATGCTGCTCATACACAGTCTTGAAAAAACTTTAAACAATGGATGCTTGGATCAACTAACTGCAGACTTCTTTATTTCAACGCTATGCTTTAGGATCATGTCAGCATTGCATCCTGGCCTTTACTGGTCTTTTAAGCTGACCCTTTAGTTGCAATTCTTCCAAATTAATAACTAATTTTGTTCCCTTCTCAGAGCAAGCTCAGATGTCCAGGCGCTGACTTGGGAATCTGCCTTTTGTGACTGAGTTGTTAATTGACAATTTCTGACCACTGAACTATTTTAACAGTTACCCAAGACTTGCTTTATCCTGGAATTGAAAGGTTTTAGCTCACCCCTGCTAGGTCTGCCTCCTCTGCACTCTGGGAATTCAAGCAGGACTTTTAAATTTCTGCCTTCAGCTTCTTTGCAGCTTTCCCCCCAGCAATTTTCCTCTGTGCATCTGCTTCTCAGGCTTTTCTTCAGTCAGAATGCTTCTTTGAATTTTACAGGATTTTAGCTTCTCTCAGCACTTTTTGCAAGGATTTGGGCTTTTCTATTCGCTGCCACCATGTTGTAGAGTGTTCAATACCATTTGGTCAATCTTAATGATGTCTTCATCACCTAAAGTAGGTTAACTACAAGAAATAAATATGTATATACAGTGAAGGGTTCAAGCTAGGAACTCAAGCAACTTACCAAGGCTCCTTTGAAAGCATCTTCCAAACCCACGACCTCTACCACCCAGAAGGACAAGGGCAGCAGGTGTATGGGAACACCCCCACCTGCAAGTTCCCCTCCAGGCCACATACCATTCTGACTTGGAGCAATGCTGCCATTCCTTCCTGCCACTGGGTCAAAATCCTGGACCTCCCATAAACAGCACTAAGGGTACATCTATGCCACATGGACAGCAGCAGTTCAAGAAGGTGGCTCACCATCACCTTCTCAAGGGAAATTAAGGATGGGCAATAAAAACGCTGGCCTAGCCAGCAACATGCACATCCTGTGAAAAAATAAAAAAAAGGAGCTGTCTCCATGCTTGCTAGAACTAGAGGTAAAAAAGGTGCATCTGCTAAAAAAAAATCACATTGAATTTGGAGTGATAATTGGTTCATTTGAACATTTCATTTACAGGTAATTGAAACATTTTAAGCATTGGTAAATGTTTCTTAGAGAGAGTGTTAGCCTTTTGCTTCCATCTATCATGAGCTAATTAAAGGTGTGTCTCCAAACCTTGTTTTTGATTTGAAAAAAATGTTTCTAGAAATAACTTTGGTGAGGCAAATCAGACTGACATATTCAAGGTTAGTAGTCAGTTAGGAGAGAAAAGTTTGGTACCAAGACTACCAGCCAAATACAGAAGAGAAACTAAGTCAGTCTGGAAGGCAGAGCAAATTTAGACTTGTTAAAGCTCAAGGGAATAATGCAAGGATGGATTGCATCTATTTTAATGTAAGGAGTCGTACAAGTAAAGCAGATGAATTGAGTTAATTGATTAACACCTGAGAATATGATATTGTTGTATCACAGGGGCATGGTTAAGGTAAGGGCAGGACTGGCAGCTCAATATTCTAGGCTATAGAATCTTCAGGCATGACGAGTGGTGGTGGTGGGGGTGGGGGGGTAGGTGGGTGGGGGGTGTAAAAGAGGAAGTGGCATTGCACTATTGATCAAGGAGTCAATTACTGCAGTAAGGAGGGATGATATCTTAGACGTTTCGTCAAATGAGGCCATATGGGTAAAACTTAAAAACAAAAAGGGGGCAATCACTTTGCTGATAGAGGAGCAAATCTCAGAAGTGTAGAAACAATGGGTAATAATAGTAGGGGATTTCAACTTCCCCAATGTTAACTGAGATACTCTTAGTGTGAAAGACTTAGAAGGGGTAGAATTCTTCAAGTGCACCCAGGAGAGATTTTTGAGCCAGCACGCAGAATGTCCTACAAGAGAAGGGGCAGCACTGGACCTAATTGTAGGGAATGAAGCTGGGCAAGTGGTAGAAGTGTCAGTGATGGAGCATTTCTGGGATAGTGACCATAACTCTGTAAGACTTAAGGTAGTTATGGAAAAGGACAAATATGGACTGGAAATAAAGGTCCTGAATTGGGGGAAGGCCGATTTCAATATGATAAGACAAGACCTGGCCAAAGTGGACTGGGAGCAGCTACTTGTAGGGAAATCTACATCAGACCAGTAGGAGTCATTCAAAAAGGAAATAGTGAGAGTTCAGGGCCAACATGTTCCCGTAAAGGTGAAGGGTAAGACCAACAAGTCCAGGGAACCCTGGATGTCAAGGGATATAGAGGATTGGATAAGGTATAAAAAGGAGGCTTACGGCTGATACAGAAGGCTGAAAACAGCAGAAGCCCTAGAGGAGTATAGAAAGTGTAGGGGGATACTTTAAAAAGTAATTAGGACTGCAAAGAGGGGGCATGAAAAAACACTGGCGGACAAGATAAAGGAAAATCTCAAGGCATTTTATAAATATATTAAGGGCAAGAGGATAACCAGGGAAAGAGTAGGGCCCATTAGGGACCAAAGTGGCAATCTGTACGTGGAGCTGGAGGACGTGGGTGAGGATTAGAATGATTACTTTTCATCTGTGTTCACGTTGGAGAAGGATGATGTAAATGTAGAAATCAGGGAGGGGTCTGTGATATACTTGAACAAATTAGCATTGAAAAGAAGTGTTTTTAGCGGTATTAAAAGTGCATAAATTCCCAGGCCTCAGTGAGATGTATCCCCTTGCTATGTGAGGCAAGGGAGGAGATTGCAGGGGCTCTGACACTAATTTTCAAATCCTCTCTGGTCACAGGAGAGGTGCCAGACGACTGGAGGACATTGAATGTGATACTATTATTCAAGAAGGGTAGTAGGGATAAATCAGGTAATTACAGACCAGTGAGAAAAACATCAGTGGTATGGAAACTATTTGAAAAAATTCTGAGGGGCAGGATTAATCTCCACAGGAGAGGTAGGGATTAATCACGGCTAGTCAGCATGGCTTTGTCAAGGGGAGATCATATCCAACAATTTTGATTGAATTTTTCAAGGAGCTGACTAGTTGTGTAGATGAGGGTAGTGCAGTTGACGTAGTCTACATGGACTTCAGAAATGGTTTTGACAAGGTCCCACACCTCAAGAAGGTAAGAACCCATGGGATCCAGGGCAATATGGCAAATTGGATCCAAAATTAGCTAAGTGGTAGGGACATAAGGAATAGGAACGAGAGTAGACCATTTGGCTCCTCATGAATGCTCCACTATTCAATAAGATCATGGCTGATCTTCTTGTGTTTCGAATTCCACATTCCCATCTAATCCTGATAACCTTTGATTCCCTTGCCTAACCAGAATGTATCTACTACTGCTTTAAAAACATTCAATGACCCCACCTCCACCATTTTCTGAGGCAGAGAATTCCAAAGTCGCACAACCCTCTGTGAGAAAAAATCTCTCCTTATCCCCGTCCTAAAAGGGCGACCGCTAATTTTAAAACAGTGTCCACTAGTTCTGCACTCACCCACAAGAGGAAACATTTTTTGACGTCCACCTTGTTGTAGCCGTCCAGGATCTTGTATACTTCAATCATATCACCTCTCACTCCTCTAAGCTGCAGTGGAAACAAGCCCTGTCTGTCCAACCTTTCCTTAAGACAACCAACTCATTCCAGTTTTCAATCTAGTAAACCTGTTTTGAACCATCTTCAATGCATTTACATCCTTCCTTAAATAAGGAGACCAAAACTGCACACAGTACTTGAGGTCCGGTCTCACCAATACCCTGTATAACTGAAACATAACATCCTTACTTTTATGTTCAATCCCTCTCAAAATAAAGGATAGCATCCATTAGCCTTCTTAGTTACTTGCTGTACCTGCAGACTAACTTTTTGTGACTTATATAGGCCCCTCTGCACCTCAGAGTTATGCAGCCGTTCTCCATTTAAGTAATACTCTGCTTTTTTGTTCTTCCTGCAAAAGTGAACAACTTCACATTTTCCCA
Organism: Carcharodon carcharias; assembly: GCF_017639515.1. Taxonomy (NCBI): domain Eukaryota; kingdom Metazoa; phylum Chordata; class Chondrichthyes; order Lamniformes; family Lamnidae; genus Carcharodon; species Carcharodon carcharias. Next base: position 170,067,483 of record NC_054470.1, read on the forward strand.
CATTAAACTCCATTTGCCAGATCTTTGCCCACTCACTCAATCTATCTAGATCCATCTGCAACCTCCTCATGTCCTCTTCACATATACTTTCCTACCTATCTTTGTGTCATCTGCAAATTTAGCTACCATGTCCTCACTCCCTCATCTAAGTCATTGATGTAAATCATAAAAAATTGAGGCCCCAGCACAGACCCCTGTGGGACACCACTCGTCACATCCTGCCAATCAGAAAAAGACCTATTTATGCATACTCTCTGCTTTCTGTCAGCTAGCCAACCTTCTATCCATGTTACCCACTACACCATGCATTTTTATTTTCCGTAATAATCTTCGATGTGGCACTTTATCAAATGCCTTATGGAAATCCAAGTACAGTACATCTACAGGCTCCCCTTTATCCACTGTGCATGTTACTCCTTCAAAAAACTTCAATAAATTTCACAAAACCATGCTTTTCACAAAACTAATTACCTTGAGCTCTTCTAAGTGCCCAGCTATAACCTCCTTCATGATCAATTCTAATAACTTCCCCACAACAGACATCAAGCTAACTGGCCTATAGTTTCCTGTTTTCTGCCTCCCTCCCTTCTTGAATAGAGGGGTTATATTTGCTACTTTCCAATCTGATTAATCCTTTCCAGAATTGAGCGAATTGAGGAAAATTAACATCAGCACATCGACTACCTCATTAGCTAGCTCTTTTAAGACCCTAGGATGTAGTCCATTGGGACCTGGAGACTTGCAGCTCCATCAATTTGCTCGGTATTGTTTCCCTAGCGATTTCAATTTCACCAAATTCCTTTCTCCTGTTCACCTCCTGATTTGCAGCTATTACTGGATTGTATCCTCTATAGTGAACACGGAAGCAAATTATTTGTTCCTTTCTCCCACCATTTCCTTATTATCTACTATTAAATCCCCACTGTCACTCTCTAGAGGACCAACACTCACTTTACTTACTCTTTTCCTTTTTAAGGCCCCGTGGAAACTCTTGCTATCCATTTTTACATTTCTAGCTAGCTTCCTTTCATACTCTAATTTCTTTCTCTTGATTAACCTTTTAGTCATTCTCTGCTGTTCTTTATATTCTGTCCAATCATCTGTCCTGCCACTCATCTTTGCGGGTTTGTATGCTTTTTCCTTAAGCTTGATGCTTTCCTTAACATCTCTAGTTAACCATAGATGGTGGTCCTCCCCTTAGAATTTTTCTTTATCATAGGATTGTACTTATTCTAAATACTCTGAAATATCTCCTTAAATGTCTGCCACTGCTTCTCTGTTGATTTTATCCTCTAGCCTAGTGTCCCAGTTCACTTCAGCTAGCTCAGCTTTCACCCCCACATAGTAGGGTGATGATTGAACAATACCATCCACCACTACTCCCCTCCGTCTGGCTGAACTTGTTCTCACACTGAACAATTTCTCCTTTAACTCCTCTCACTTCCTCCAAATAAAAGGTGTGGCTATGGGTACCCGCATGGGCCCCAGCTATGCCTGTCTCTTTATGGGGTATGTGGAACATTCCTTGTTTCAGTCCTACTCCGGCCCCCTCCCACAACTCTTTCTCCAGTACATCGATGACTACTTCGGTGCTGCTTCATGCTCTCGTCGGGACCTGGAAAAATTTATTAGTTTTGCTGCCAATCTCCATCCCTCCATCATTTTCACATGGTCCATCTCTGACACTTCCCTTCCCTTCCTTGACCTCTCTGTCTCAATTTCTGGTGATAGACTGTCCACCAATATCCATTACAAGCCTAGCGACTCCCACAGCTACCTCGACTACAGCTCCTCACACCCCGCTTCCTGTAAGGACTCCATCCCATTCTCTCAGTTCCTTCACATCCGTTGCATCTGTTCTGATGATGCTACCTTCAAAAACGGTTCCTCTGATATGTCCTCCTTCTTCGTTAACTAAGGTTTTCTACTCATGGTAGTTGACAGGGCCCTCAACCGTGTCCAGCCCATCTCCCGCGCATCCGCCCTCACGCCTTCTCCTCCCTCCCAGAAACATGATAGCGTCCCCCTTGTCCTCATTTATCACCCCACCAGCCTCCGCATTCAAAGGATCATCCTCCACCATTTCCACCAACTCCAGCATAATGCCACCACCAAACACATCTTCCCTTCACCCCCCTGGGGCATTCCGTAGGGATCGTTCCCTCCGTGACACCCTGGTCCAGTCCTCCATCACCCCCTACTCCTCAACCCCCTCCTACGGCACCTCCCCATGCAAAAGCAAAATATGCAACACCTGCCCCTTCACTTCCTCTCTCCTCACTGTCCAAGGGCCCAAACACTCCTTTCAAGTGAAGCAGCATTTCACTTGCACTTCCCTCAACTTAGTCTATTGCATTTGTTGCTCCCAATGCGGATTCCTCTACATTGGAGAGACCAAATGCAGACTGGGTGACTGCTTTGCGGAACACCTTTGGTCTGTCCGCAAGCATTACCCAGACCTCCCTGTCGCTTGCCATTTTAACACTCCACCCTGCTCTCTTGCCTACATGTCTGAACTTGGCTTGCTGCATTGTTCCAGTGAAGCTCAACGCAAACTGGAGGAACAGCACCTCATATTCCAACTAGGCACTTTACAGCTTTCTGGACTGAATATTGAGTTCAACAACTTTAGATCTTGAACTCCCTCCTCCATCCCCACCCCCTTTCCGTTTCTTCCCCCTCCCTTTTGTTTTTTCCAATAATTTATATAGATTTTTCTTTTCCCACCTCTTTCCATTATTTTTAAATGTATTCCACCCACCATTTAGTTCACCCCACCCCCACTAGAGCTACCTTGCTTGTCCTGTTCTCCACTCTTAATTAGCACATTCTTTTAGATAATATCACCACCTTCAACACCTCTTTGTTCTTTTGTCTGTGACATCTTTTGGTTATCTCCTCCTATCACTACTTGCTTGTCCCAACAACCCCCACCCCACCTTAAACCAGCTTATATTTCACCCCTTTCCTATTTCTACTTAATTCTGTTGAAGGGTCACGAGGACTCGAAACATCAACTTTGCTCTTCTCCGCCGATGTTGCCAGACCTGCTGAGTTTTTCCAGGTATTTCTGTTTTTGTGATGGTTGAAGGTTGTTTTTGCGATTGGAAATGATGAGTGGTGTACTGCAAGGATCGGTGCTGGGACCCTTGCTGTTTTTAGTGTACATTAATGATTTAGACTTGAATATAGGAGGTATGAGCGTAAGTTCGCAGACAACACAAAAATTGGTGGTGTCGTAAAGAGTTAGGAGGAAAGCCTTAGATTACAGGATGATATGGATGGGCTGGTAAGAGGGGCACAGCAGTGGCAACTGGAATTTAACCCTGGGATGTGTGAAGTGTATTTTGGGAGGACTAACATGGCAAGGGAATACACAATGAATGGTAGGACCCTAGGAAATACAGAGGATCAGAGGGACCTTGGTGTACATGTCCATAAATCCCTGAAGGCAGCACCACAGGTAGATAAGGTGGTTAAGAAGGCATATGGGATGCTTGCCTTTATTAGCTGAGGCATAGAATATAAGAGCAGGGAGGTTATGTTGGAGCTGTATAAAACACTAGTTAGGCCGCAGCTGGAGTACTGTGTGCAGTTCTGGTCGCCACTCTATAGGAAAGATGGGATTGCACTGGAGAGGGTGCAGAGGAGATTCACAAAGATGTTGCCTCGGCTGAAATATTTCAGCAATGAAGGGAGGCTGGATAGGCTGGGATTGTTTTCCTTAGAGCAGAGAAGGCTGAGGGGGTACCTGATAGAGGTATACAAATTATAAGGGCCATAGATAGAATAGGTAGAAAGAAACTTTTCCCTTTAACGGGAGGTATCAATAACTTGCGGGCATAGATTTAGGTTAAAGGGCTGGAGGTTTAGAGGAGATTTGAGGAAAAGTTTTTTCACCCAGAGGGTGGTTGGAATCTGGAACACACTGCCTGAGTGGTCGAGGCAGGAACCCCCACAACATTTAAGAAGTATTTAGATGAGTACTTGAAACACCATAGCATACAGGGCTACGGGCCAAGTGCTGGAAAATGGGATCAGAATAGACAGTTGCTTGATGGCCAGCACAGACATGATGGGCCGAAGGGCCTGTTTCTGTGCTGTAAAACTCTATGACTCTATGATTACCAGCTGACACATATTTCCCTTTATGTCATCCTGTCCTCACTACCTGCTTATTTACTTGGGTGGCCTTTACTTCAGATGGTATAAGGTGGCCTATTTCAGCAAAAACCAATATGTGGAGTATATGGAGCAAAATTACAGTTTTTAGAAAGTAATTACAGCAACCAAGTCCAATTGGCTGTTGAAAAAACATAATAAAATTCTCTGGCACAACATTTTATTGAGTGAATTGAGTGACTTTTAGTTCACTGGTATGCTTTAGTCACATGTTTCCACAGTCTGTGTTGAAGCTGATTTTTTCTTCTATGCACAAATATCAACCCATCAGGGCTTTAGGAACAAGAAATATTATAGTGCACCCACACACCCACAACTATCAGCTCAATAACAATGTTGAGATTGACCGAGGAGTTTAAGGAGAAAAACAACATACATAGAATGGAACATAAGAAATAAAAGCAGGAGTGGACTGTATGACCTCTTGAGCCTGCATGCTTCTCCATTCAATAAGGTCATGACTGAACTTCTAAATCAACTCCACTTTCTTGCACCATCCCCAAATCCTTTGACTCCCTTGGTGACCAAATATACAAATCTTAGGGCAGAATTGTCCTAGATTTGCACAAAGTGCGGTAGCGGGCGGGATAAAAGTTGTTTTACCCACTGGCCACAATGGCGCATTTTCACACCATATCATCCCATTCCCGCCTCAATAATTATGCAGCCACAGGAAACATGCCCTCTTGCAGGTGGGTGGCCTCCGATTTGCCAACCACATTGCTACCTCACCGGGTGCCATATTTAAACTGCTGCTGCGCGCACGCTTCTCAATGCTTTCAGCCAGGGTTGCTCCAGTGAAGACCTGGTACCAAAAACCAAGAGGAATGCAGCCCCCCAACTCAGTGAGACTTCCTTGGTATGCCTTCTGGATGCTGTGGATGCCCTCTTCGATGTCCTCGCCCTGCTCTGGCCGCAGGAGGCCCATCAGTCAGCTTGGGAGGCAGTGGCAGAGGTGGTCAGTGCCAATGCTGCACACAGAGGTCAGCATCCAGTACAGAAAACAGATGAATGATCTCATTCATGCCACCAGGGTAAGGCAACCGTCTCACTCAAAACTCACACACTCACAAGGCCATCACACGTTCACTGGCATCTCACTCACTGCCAGCTCAAGGGACATCGCCACTCTCTCTCTCACACACACCCTGATATCTCCATCTGGCCTCACCTCCTCTCCCGAGGCTGCCTCCTCAGCCCTCAACATCTTGAGGCTATTTGCACAGGTCAGCATGCGCCCCCAAGCACACTCTGGGATACCCCATCTTTCCCCAGTACAGTCCTGCAGCTTTTTCCTTTGCCTGAGGCAACGTCTTCCCCTTCCCCCAGCAAGTCCAGCTCTGCAGCCACTGAAAGGCCGCCCCTGCCTTATGGCTGGTCTGGTAGATACAGACCTGCCCGTGAGCCCCTCTAAAGGTGATGTGGTGCTGCCTGTGAAGCCTGGTGCTGATAATGGCGGGTGTTGTCCAAAGCAAGATAGACAAACAAACCTTGAGGTCCTGAGCAAATTGCAGCTCGTTAGGTGCTTATGTACAGTTGTGAAGCACTTCAACATGCAATTACGTTGACATGCCTGGGTGATCCTGCGGGTGGGGGGGAATGATCCTGGGCTTACAATGAGACGCTAAAGTATTGAAATAGGTTCCCAACGTGTGGTAACGGGAGATGCCGCCCACCATTGATGGGTGGAGCGCAAGATTGAACTGGTTTCACGATGGCGTGAAATTGATTTTTGGTCTTCTCACCATATTGTCCCCCCTCCACCCCCACCATGATGCCTGATGCCAATGAGGCTGGAAATTTCCGGCTTAAGTCTTGAATATATGCAGAGACTGAGCATCCCCAGCCCTCTGGGATAGAGAATTCCAGAGATGCTCTAAATGAAGAAATCTCTTCTCATCTCAGTCTTATGTGGGGAGGTGGTGGTGGCGTAGTGTATTGTCACCGGACTAGTAATCCAGAGACCCAGGGTAATGTTTTGATTTGAATGCTAAGGTTCGAATCCCAGCATAGCAGGTGGTGAAATTTGAATTCAACCAATAAAAATCTGGAATTAAAAGTCTAATGATGACCATGAAACCATTGTTGATTGTTGTAGAAACCCAGATGGTTCACTAATGTCCTTAGGGAAGGAAATCTGCCATCTTTACTTGGTCTGGCCTTCTTGTGACTCCATGTAGTTGACTCTTAACTGCCCTCTGAAATGACCTAGCAAGCCATTCAGCAGTATCAAACCGCTAGAAAGTCAATGAGGAATGAAACTGGATGGACCACCCGGCATCGACCTAGGCACTGGAAAAGACAATGGCAAACTCAGATATAAAAACAAAACTGCAGATGCTGGAAATCCAAAACAAAAACAGAATTACCTGGAAAAACTCAACAGGTCTGGCAGCATCAGCGGAGAAGAAAAGAGTTGACGTTTCGAGTCCTCATAACCCTTCAACAGAACTGAGTGAATATTAGGAGAGGGGTGAAATATAAGCTGGTTTAAGGTGAGCCCCACAAACTAGTCAAGCAACAGCCTGACATAGTGATTCCCACGTAATCATACTTTACCGATAATGTTCCAGACATCACCATCACCGGTATGTCCTGTCCCACCAACAGGACAGACCCAGCAGAGTGGTGCCACAACGGTAGACAGTCAGATGGGAGTTGCCTGGGAGTCTTCAACATTATCTCTGCACCTCATGAAGTCTCATGGCATCAGGTCAAACATGGGCAAGGAAATCTCCTGCTGATTACCACCTACCACACCCAGGCACTAGCCCCCCTACCACCTCAGCTGATGAATCAGTGCTCCTCCATGTTGAACACCACTGGGTTTATTCTGGGTAGGGGACTTCAATGACCATCACCAAGAGTGGCTTGGTAGCACCACTACTGACCGAGCTGGCCGAGTCCTAAAGGACATAGCTGCGGCAGGTGGTGAGGGAACCAACAAGAGATAAAAACATACTTGACCTCATCCTCACCAACTTGCCAGCCACAGTTGCACCTGTCCATAACAGTGTCGGTAAGAGTGACTACTGTACAGTTATTGTGGAGATGAAGTCCTGTCTTCACAATGAGGATACCTTCCATCATGTTGTGTGGCATTACCGCCATGCTAAATGGGATAGATTTCAAACAGATCTATCAACTCAAGACTGGGCATCCATGAGGCGCTGTGGGCCGTCAGCAGCAGCAGAATTGTACTCAACCACAATCTGTTACCTCATGGCCCAGCATATCCCCCATTCTACCATTACCACCAAGCAAGAGGATCAAACTTGGTTCAGTGAAGAATGCAATAGGGCAGGCCAGGAGCAGCATCAGGCATACCATAAAATGAGGTGTCAACCTGGCCATGTGATATCAAGAAACCGCTGTAGGCACTGGATACTCCAAAGGCTATGGGCCCTGACAATATTACGACAATAGTAATGAAGACTTGCACTCCAGAACTTGCCGCGCCCCTAGCCAATCTGTTCCAGTACAGCTATAACACTGGCATCTACCCAGCTATGTGGAAAATTGCCTAGGTATGGTCCCATGCACAAAAAGCTGGATAAATCCAAACCAGCCAATTACTGCCCCATCAGCCTACTCTCCATCATCAGTAAATGTGTCATCAACAGTGCTTTCAAGCAGCACTTGCCTTGCAATAACCTTCTCACTGATGCTCAGTTTGGTTTCCACCAGGGCCACTTAGCTCCTGACCTCATTACAATCTTGGTTCAAAAATGGACAAAAGAGCTGAACTCCAGAGGTGAGGTGAGAGTGACTGCCCTTGACACCAAGGCAGCATTTGACCGGGCATGACATCAGCATAGCAAAATTGGAGTCAATGGGAATTGGGGGGAAAAACTCCACTGGTTGGAGTCATACCTAGCACAAAGGAAGATGGTTGTGGTTGTTGGAGGTCAATCATCTCAGTTCCAGCACATCATTGCAGGAGCTCTCAGGGTAGTGTCCTAGGTCCAACCATCTTCAGCTGCTTCATCAATGACTTCCCTCCCATCATAAGATCTGAAATGGGGATGTTCGCTGATGTTTGCACAATGTTCAGCACCATTTGCAACTCCTCAGATACTGAAGCAGTCCATGTCCAAATGCAGAAAGACCTTGACAATATCCAGGCTTGAGCTGACAAGTGGCAAGTAGCATTTGCGCCACACAAGTGGCAGAAAATGACCATCTCCAACAAGAGATAATCCAACCATCGTCCCTTGACATTCAATGGCATTATCATCACTGAATCCTCCAACAACTCCAACAACACTCAAAAAGTTTGACACCATCCAAGACAAAGCAGCCTGGTTGATTGGCACCCCATCCACAAATATTCACTCCCTCCACCACTGACACACAGTAGCAGCAGTGTGTACGATCTACAAGATTCACTGCAGAAACTCACCAAGGCTCCTTAGTCAGCAGATTCCAAACTTCGCAACCTCAACCACCTCACAGGGCTAGAACAGCAGATGCACGGGAACACCACCACCTGGCAGCTCTCCTCCAAGTCCCTCACCACCGTGACTTGGAAATATATCGCCATTCCTTCACTGTAGCTGAGTCAAAATCCTGGAACTCCCTCCCTAACGGCCCCGTGGGTTTACCTACACCACAGGGACTGCAGCGGTTCAAAAAGGCAGCTGCGCACCATGTTCTCAAGGGCAATTAGGGATGGGCAATAAGTGCTGGCCTAGCCAACGTTACCCACATCCCATGAAATGAATAATTTAAAAAATATGCATTTTTAATAAATGTTTACAATTGCTTATCTACTGTCATATCTCTATGCAATGGAGTAGAGGGGAAGAAATAAAAAGGAAAATGAGAAAATTACCTGTATTTGGGGAAGTAACTCCAGCAGTGGAGGGAGGTGAGGAAGTGATACCATCCTGAGGGTGATGCACAGTTGTCCGGAAGAAGGAACGCTTGTAGCAGTGCTGTTTGATTGAGGTACAGCAGCTTCAAAAAGGAAATAGTCTAAATATATTTCACCGTTAAAGTGTATTATTTTTTCCTTCATGTTACACAGTAGATATAGGCTTGGCCTAAATAGCCAAGTGGTTATGGTACTGGGTTTGTAACCCTGAGATCAAGAGTTCAAATCTCACAATGGCAAACTATGAAACAATGTAACTTCATCTGAATAGGAACAGATGGAAACGTGTTTGTACTCGAAAGAGTTACACGGTAGATATATTTTGCCATTTCAAAGTTTTATATAACCATTAGATAAAGATATTGGAGACCCATTTCTGTTTGCTTTTCACTTTGCTAATACTGTATAAAATTTTGGAAGAGGCAGCTAAGTTCCTACAATGAAGATCTTAACAGTGGATTTCCCTTTCATTAAATTCAGGGTGCTTCTGTAACTCAATATTAGCTAATAAAAATTACCCCTCTCTATTTCTACTCTTCTAGGTGAAGTATGTTTTGAGAAGAGTTTTATGTCATCTGGATAACTTTATTTCTACAATTTTGGCATTGGTTTAATTTCATTGACAATAAAATTAAAAATGCTAAGTTCCAACTTCTGTTTTAGAAACAACCGTTTACCCCTTTAAATAGCTGTGCTCCAAAACTTATGCCATTTGAGTAGTTGTTACATTATTGTGATTAAATTTATGTATACTTCCTCAGTGGTTGGTTTTATTTTGTTCATGAATGTTGTGCTAATTAAGGTAAAAACTGATAATACTCAGTCAGGGACCTATTGTGAGAAAATAGCATAAAAATGTAAGAAATAAGAGCAGGAGCACTGTACATTATAGGGCCCCTTGAGCCTGTTCCGACATCAATACGATCATGGCTGATCTTCTGTCTTAACTCTCCTTCCCCACCTACTTCCCGTTTCTCTTGGTTCCTTGAGAGACCAAAAATCTGTCCATCTCAGCCTTAGATATACCCAACAATGGAGTTTCCACAATCCTCTGGGATAGAGAATTCCAAAGATTCACAACCCTCTTTTTTGCAGTTCTAAATGATCAATCTCTTATCCTGAAACTGTGCCCTCATGTCCTGGATTCTTCAGCCAGAGGAAACAATCTTTCAGTGTCTACCCTGTCAAGCCTCTTCAGAAACTTGTGTGTTTCAATTAGATAACCTCTCATCCTTCTAAACTCCAGATAGTGTAGGCCCAATTTACTCAGCCTCTCATCATAGGACAACCCCCTCTATCCAAGAACCAATCTAGTGAACTCTCACTTACTGCCTCCAATGCAAAAATATCCTTCTTTAAATATGGAGACCAAAACTGCACACAGCATGCCAGGTCTGGTCTCACCAAAGCCCTATACAATTGTAGCAAGATTCCATATTCTTGTAGTATAAGCCAATTGCAATAAAGACTAACATGACATTTGCCTTTTGTCTTGACCAGAAGACAGGAAGGAAAATAAATATATATATATATATATATATATATACATCAAGTTGGCTACTTTATAAAATTTATTATTTTTATTTTAAAAATGGACAAGGCTTTACCTTGACTATAGGAATTTCTAACCTTCAGAAACCCGCAGGGACCCCATTAGTTTTAAAGAGGTACTAGTGCCCTCTGCGAAGGCCAACAATCAAATTCCAAAGAAATGCACCCACCCCCCTTTTACATTTCTAAGGAGACAGTGTGTCTGTAAAGGACAAAAGGGACCCTGAACTCCTCTATTAAACACCTCAAGATTCCAGGCCTGGGAAAATTCATCCTTTGTCCAACACCCAGGAGAAGAAGTGGGAGGTTTGTCACATGACCTCCCACAAGCTGCTAGAACCTGTAATATTGCCATGTGGAACTGAACCCAGGCATTCTACCATTTTATCATCTAACAGAAAGCAGGAGTAAGAGCTCTGTCCAAGTTTAAGATTGCCTGGCCCTCATCTACACTGCGAACTACTGCAGCACTGGAATTTCTGTATTTATGCCTTCCAGACTAATTCACCTCTACATGCCTTCTCCCATCGTGGAAGTCCTTGCACCTGGAAAGATGGATCACCCCGCAACAGTTTCAGCCTGTTAACCTTTGTAGGGATATGCCATTGGATTTTGAGTCTGGTCTCTGGAATTACATGAAACCATAACTCTTATTTTTATTGTGGTCTTATCATGTACCCCTTTCCTTCCCTTATCTCTCTTTTATTGTATGAGTGCGGACGTTGTGAAACCCCTTCCAGCGTTTTGTGCGTGTGTAAAATAAACCAATCCTCTTGTTTTACCTTATCTCAAATTTGCTGTGGGGTTAGTCATAGAGGATTGGATCAGTCCAAACTGAAAGGTTGGGGAAAACATGAGAAAAACTTTTCAAGGGGGAAATCAGAAATCAAAAACACCTTTCTGTTTACAAATGGGTAGTGAGGGAAGAAATCAGGGCTGTTTAAATTCATTTCCCTCCTGTCCAGAACACGTTCTAACTGCTTTCTATACCTACATGCTAACTTTCTATGGTCCTTTTATGAGTACACTCAAGTGTCTCTGAACACCAACATTTTCATGCCTTTTCAAAAATATTTTGCTTTTCTAATACTACCAAGTGAATAACCTCACACTTCCCTACGTTACACTCCAACTGACACCTTGTTGTTCACTAACTTAACCTGGCAGTATCTCTTTGCAGCTCCTTTGTGTCCTCCTCACAGTTTACATTCCCATCTAGCTTTCTATCATCAGGAAACTTAGGTATTATTCTTTGTCTAAGTCATTAATATAGATTGTAAATAACTGAAGCACCAGCAATGATACTTTCAGCTCTCCATTTATAATAACATGCCTACTTGAAAATGACCTGTTTATATCTACTTTATGTTTCCTGTCCGTTAACCAATCCTCCATCTGTGCTAATATATTATCACCAGCTCCATGAGCCCTTAATTGCATATTAACCCTTTGTATGGGACGTTATTGAATACCTTTTGAAATTCCAAGTATACTACATCTACTACCTCCCCTTCACCTACCTACCAGTTACATTCTCAAAAAACTCTAATAAATTTGTCAATCCTGATTTCCCTTTTGTAAATTGTTGATTCTTTCTGATCAGACTATGATTTTTCAAGTGCATTGTTAAGATGTCAGGCTAAGTTGCTTGTATTTGCCTGTTTTCTCTTTCCCTCCTTTCTTGAATATCAGTATTACATTTGCTAACTTCCAATATGCTGGGGCCATTCTAGAACCTAGCGAATTTTTGAAAAATCATAATGTATGTGTCCATCATTTCTGCAGCTACCTCTTTTAGAACTATGGAATGTAGGCCATCAGATCCTGGGGATTTGTCAGCTTTTAGTCCCTTAAGTCTCTATAATACTTTTTCTCTGCTGACATTAATTACTTTAAGTTCCCATTCTTGAAAAGGTACCACATAAAAGGCTACAAAGAAGTTACCAAAATTGAGGTTCAGGAAGGGCGTTGTCAGCTCAGATAAAAAAAAATGCTTTACTACACAAAACAGTGAGTCATGGTAAATGGTTGTTTTTCAGTCTGGGGGACAGTAAACAATGGTGTTTTCTCCATGGGTCAGTGCTAGGGCCACTGTTTTTTTATAAATAACAATGAATTGGACATTGGAATACAGAATAATATTTCCAAATTTGCCTGTGATACCAAACTTGGCTTTAAGACCATAAAACCATAAGACATAGGAGCAGAAGTAGGCCTATCGGCCCATCAAGTCATTCAATAAGATCATCACAGATGTGAGAATCCTCAATTCCACTTTCCTGCCTTTCCCCTATAACCCTTGATTCCCTTACTGATTAAAAACCTGTCTATCTCAATCTTGAATACACTTCACAACCCAGCCTCTACAGCCCTTTATGATAAAGAATTCCACAGATTAACAACCCTCTGAGAGAAGATGTTCCTCCTCACCTCTGTCTTAAATGGGTGACCCCTTATTCTGAGATTATGCCCTCTGGTCCTAGACTCTCCCACAAGGGGAAACAGGCTCTCAGCATCTACCCTGTGAAGCTTCCTAAGAATCTTATATGTTTCAATACGGTCGCCTGTCATTCTTCTAAACTCCAATGAGTACAGGCCCAACCTATTCAACCTCTCCTCATAAGAAAATCCCTCCAAATCTGGGATCAACCTAGTGAACCTTCTCTGGACTGCCTCCAATGCCAGTATATCTTTCCTTAGATAAGGGACCAAAACTGTTCACAGTCTTCTAGGTGTGGTCTAACTAGTGCCTTGTATAGTTTTAGTAAGGTTTCCCTATTTTTATACCCCATTCCCTTTAAAATAAAGGCCAACGTTCTATTTGCCTTCCCTATTACCTGTGGAACTTGTATGTTAGCTTTTTGTGATTCATGCACAAGGACCCCCAAATCCCTCTGTGCTGCAGCCTTTCACTATTTTAAATAATATTCAGCTCCTCTATTCTTCCTGCCAAAGTGCATAACCTCACACTTTCCTACATTACATTCCATCTGCCAAGTTTTGCCCAGACACTTAACCTGTCTATATCCCTCTGTAGACTCTTTGTGTCATCCTCACCACTTGCCTTCCCACCTATTTTTGTGTCACCCACAAACTTGGCAATAGCACATTCACTTCCCTCATCCAAGTAAATAATATATATAGAAAATAATTGTGGTCCCAACACTGATCTCTGCAGCACTCCACTTGTTACAGGTTACCATCCTGAAAATGTCCCCCTCATTCAAACTTTCTGTCTTCTATTAGTTAGCCAATCCTCTATCCATGCTAATATACTACCCCCAACACCATGGCCTCTTGTCTTTTTAAGTAGCCTTATGTGTGGTACCTTATCGAACACCTTTTGGAAATCCAAATATATTACTAGTTTCCCTTTATCTATCCTGCTTGCTACCTCCTCAAGGAATTTTAATAAGTTTGTCAGACATGATTTCCCCTTCATGAAGCCATGCTGACTCTGCTTGATTATATTATGCATTTCTAAATGCTCTGCTATTACATCCTTTATAATAGACTCTAACATTTTCCCAATGATGGCTGTTAAGTTAACTGGTCTATAGTTACCTGTTTTTTTGTCTCTCTCTCTTTTTGAATAAGGGCAGTTTTCCAATCCTCTGGCACTTTTCCAGAATCTAAGGATTTTTGGAAGATAACTACCTGTACATCCATTATCTCTGTAGCTATTTCCTTTTAATATCCTAGGATGCATCCCGTCAGGTCCAGGGGACTTAATGGCCTTTATCCTCATCAGTTTCTCTAATATCTTTTCCCTAGTGATAGTCATTGTATTTATTTCCTTCCCGACTTTTACCCCTCGATTATTTAATATTTTTGGAAGGCTATTGGTGTCTTCTACCGTGAAGGCTGATGCAAAGTATTTATTCAACTCTACTGCCATTTCCTGGTTCCCCATTGTTATTTCCCCAGCCTCATTCTCTAAGAGGCCTATGTTTACTTTGGCTTCACTCTTCCTTTTTATACATTTAAAGAAGCTCTTACTGTCCATTTTTATATTACTTGCTAGTTTACCCGCAAAGTTTATTTTTTCCCTCTTTATTTTTTTTGGTCATCTTTTATTGGTTTTTAAAACTTTCCTAATCCTCTGGCTTACCACTAATCTTTGCCACATTATATGAGTTTTCTTTCAATTTGATACTATCCTTAACTTCCTTGGTTAACCATGGTTGGTTTACCCTCTTCCTAGTATCCTTCTTCCTCACTGGGATATATCTTTGTTGTGAGTCATGAATTATTTTCTTAAACATCTACCATTGTTCAACAAATGTCTTTCTGCTAAACTTCTTTCCCAGTCCACTCCAGCCAACTCTGCCCTCATTCCTTTGTAATTACCCTTATAACACAGATGTTTCAAAAGTAAATTTCTCACTTAAACTGAATGCTAAGTTCTACCATCTTATGGTCACTGTTTCCTAGGGGATCTTTTACTTTGAGATCATTTATTAAACCTGCCTCAGTATACATTACCAGATCCAAAATAGCCTGATCCCTGGTTAGGTCCACATCATATTGTTCTAGGAAACTATCCTGAATACACTCTATGAATTCTTGCTCGTGGCTCCCTCTGTCAATTTGATTTTCCCAATCTACATGAAGTTTGAAGTCACCCGTGATTAATGTGCTGCATTTTTTACATGCCCCCATTATGTCCTGTTTTATTCTCTGTCCTACAGTATAGCTACTGTTAGGGGGCCTGTAGACTATTCCCACCAGTGTCTTCTTCCCCTCCTTATTTCTTACCTCCACCCATATGGATTCTACATCTTTCGATCCAAGATCATTTCTTGCTATCGTACTTATTCCATCCCATACCAACAAAGCTACCCCACCACCCTTTCCTTTCTGCCTGTCCTTTCAAAAGGTCACATACCTCTGAATATTTAGTTCCCAGCTTTGATCTCCTTGTAACGTTTTAATGGCTACAAGATCATACCCATTAACCTCTATTTGTGCTATTATTTCATTTATTTTGAACTGAATACTGCGTACGTTTAAGTAATGAGCCATTAATTTTGCCTTTTTACCATTTTTTCCCCGTTTGACCCTATTTGCTGCTTTTTTCAATGTTTGTACACTCTGTCCCTTCCTGTCACACTCTGGGTATCAATACCTAAAAAGCTACGCTGCAAAGCTGCCATATCCTTTTGCTTTTTAAGCCTATGTATCCCCTCTCCAGAACACTCCCTGCTTCTATTTAGTTTAAAGCCCTCTCTACAGCCCTAGTTATTTGATTCGCTGGGACACTGGTCCCAGCATGATTCAAGTGAAGGCCATCCCACCGAAATAGCTCCCTCCTACCTCAGTACTGGTTGTTGCAAAAAGTGAGGATAGTACTAACCGATTGCAACAGGGCAACAACTAGTTAGCAAGCATATGGGATCTTTTGCTTCATAAATAGAGGTATTGAGTACAAAAGCAGAGAAGTCATTCTAAAGCTTTATAAATCCCTTTAAAGCCAAAACTATAGTGTTGCATCCATTTCTGGTCATCACAATTTAGGAAGGATGTGAGGATCCTTGAGTGGGTGCGAAGGAGATTTACCAGAGTGGTTCCAACAACGAGATGATTTAGCTACTAAGCTAGATTGAAGAGGCTGAAGTTGTTCTCCATGGAGCAAAGGAGTTTGAGGGGAGATTTGATAAAGGTGTACAATATTGTGACAGGTTTAGATAAGGCAATCAAAGAAAAGCTGTTCCTATTAGCTAAAATAGGGATAGATGGTGACATAGTGGTAATGTCACTGGACCAGAAACTCCAAGCTAATGTTATGGAGAAATGGGTTCAAATCCCACAACGACAGCTGGTGGAATTTAAATTCAATTAAAAAAAACCTGGAATATAAAGTTGGCCTCAGTAATGGTTACCATGAAACCATTATTGTCATAATAAACAATCTGTTTCACTAATGCCCTTTAGGGATGGAAATCTGCCATCATTACCTGGTCTAGCCTACATGTAACTCCAGAACCACCGTAATGTGGTTGACTCTTACCTGCCCTCTGAAACTGCCAAGAAAGTCACTCAGTTCAAGGGCAAATAGGGATGGGCAACAAATCCTGGCCTTGCCATTGATGCCCACGCCCCGAAAGAATAAACATTAAAAAAATTAAAGAAAAATAAGGCCTAGGGAACAAAGGCAAGAGATACCAAGAGGACCCAATTAAGTGGCTGCCATTGGGGCTGCCATTGTAATAAAAACAGCAACCCAGCTCCAAGAGCTTCCAGCCCAATCAGAGGGCCAGAAGATCACCAACCTCAGCAGTGCCACTGCTGTCAGTGGCCAAAGCTGAGGCTGCACCTGGAAGATGAGGGCACACCGATGGCCATGCACCCTCAAGAGGGGTAAGTCTGGCTGGGGTTAGCCGGGACCTTGCAGGCCCCTATGATCAGTAGGGGTTGGGAGGGGGGGTCCTTGATGGACCCCATGAGCCAAAGAGTGCCCAGAAAAGAGGCCAACCGCCACGATTCACCCCATACCACCCCGTGCCCCAGGTTTGGCTGGTCTTTTGAAAATTCAAATGTGTGACATGTACTACACAACCCTTGTTTAAATATTTTTATATTTTTTGACTCTCGATGCTCTACTATGACTTCTTTTAGTATAGATTCCAGTGTCTATACTATTCTGCTCCTTTTTAAATGTTGTCCATCTGTAATTCTTTCCAGTCTTGACAGAGGGCTCATGAATGAAAGATTAAACCAAGGTGGTATGTACAGCTGGTTAACGCAGGTAAATCAGGATTGGGCCTCCTGGGGCATTAAGCCCTAAAATGCCATCACTGTGTCAAATCAGCACTGAGCTATGTATACTTCCGTCAGACATTCATTGTCCACGACCTATCTGTTTTACCAATATAACATTCACCGTCATTTGCCTTAAAAGTGTGTGCATGCACCGCAGACCCAGTTTTAGAAATCTGAGAGTACTTGTAGCACCTAAAAATCAGATGCAAATGATCCAAATTTCTCACCCCTATTCTTCACAGCATGGACTTACCAGCTCATTGGCTGCATTTGCTGAATTATCTCTGGGAGAGACTGGCCATGGGTTTCAGGCAGTAAGAAGCTTAATAATCCAGCTATTACCATTAAACTGCCCATTAACATGAAGGCCAATATTTTACTAAACGCAACTGGGAAAAAAAAGAGAGACAACATTAGAACGTGAGGATTCAATACAAAAGTAAAATACTGCAGATGCTGGAAATCTGGAATAAAAACAGAAAATGCTGGAAATACTCAGCAGGTCAGGCAGCATCTGTGGAGAGAGAAACAGAGTTAACATTTCAGGTCCATGACGTTTCATCGGAAGCTTCAGTATTCTGTTCGGTATTCAGCTCCTGTTTTCTTAACCATAATATAATAAGTTCATTATACAATCACCAAAAGCTGCAGCAATTCAAGTAGGTTGCTCACCTCCATCTTCTCAAGGGCAATTAGGGATGGGCAATAAATTCTGGCCCAGCCAGTGACACCCACATCATGTGAATGAATAAATTAAAAAAAAGTCAGGATCTAGCAGGATCTGAGATAATTGTATAAGAGCGGGAACTTGCTGATGAATGCAACCCAATGTTTTCCCCCCATTTGTTTAAGTCTGTTATGAATTGTAATGAAAATCTAAAGTGCCAATGACTGGCATATCCTGTGCTGTCCAACAAAACTGGCAGGGAATACTTGGAATTTGGAAAGGTTACTATTCTGAGGTGGGGCCTGACCCAACAGGCTGTAGCAAGGACATAAAAACTGGTGGTGTGCATTGCACAGGCAGGGTTTCTTAATTCACAAGTTCAATGAGAGAAATTGGACTCAGCACTGCATCACCTAGCTAACCATGGGGAGGCAAGGCCTCGATGGTTCTGGGGCAGAATTCCTAAATGAGGCTGTATGCAAATGGAGGAAGAATAATGGTCTTGGGGGAACAGTGCCAGGAACCACTGGGCAGAATTTTCCATGCCAGTTGGCGTTGGGCGTCAAGGTAGCCGTGAGCAGACAGTATGGTGGAAGGCCAAAAATCGGTCTCACGACATCATGAAACCAGTTTACAATCGTCCGCTCCACCCGTCAATGACAGGCTGTGCTTCCTGCTGCCGCGCATCGGGGACGTCGTTGTAATACATCTGCATATTATTATAACCCCAGCCGGCCAGAATCATCCCCCCCATGCTGGATCATCTGGGCACAATCACACCGACGTGTTTCACAACTGCACATAAACGTTGTGCACCTGACGAGCTGCACTTCGCTCAGGACTTGAAGGTTTGTTTGCCTATCAGGCTTTGGGCAGCACTCGTGTTCATCAGCACCAGGCTTTGGAGACAGCACCACATCACTTTTAGGGGGGCTCATGGGCAGGTCTCTACATACCAGACCAGCCATGAGGCAGGGTTGGCTTTTCAATGGCTGCAGGGCTAGGGCTTGCTTGGGGAAGGAGGAGAAATGGCCTCA
Source organism: Carcharodon carcharias (assembly GCF_017639515.1). Lineage (NCBI taxonomy): Eukaryota > Metazoa > Chordata > Chondrichthyes > Lamniformes > Lamnidae > Carcharodon > Carcharodon carcharias. Next base: position 170,086,558 of record NC_054470.1, read on the forward strand.
GGCAAGGGAAGAGGCGGTCAGGATGTCATGGACAGATGCCACAGGACAGAGTTCCCGTCATTCTCTCTATGTGCTCTCAGAACCTTAAAAGTGGGGCTGGCCCCCATCTCCTCAGCATCTGTGACCAGTGACGCTGTGCTCCTGAAGGGCTCAGATGCTGAAGGCTGACAGAGGATCAGGTATTTTAAAGTTTCATGGCTCACTTTCAAGCGAGCAGCCTTCAGCCAGACAGGGGTCAGACATTCTCAGAGGCTAGGTGAAGATCTATAGGGTGTCTTCACTCCATATTTCATCATCCTCCTGCAATCGAGTGACTATTAGGGCCTCCACTGCACCTCCATGACAGGAGCATTATCACAGAGGGTATGTACGCTGCCGTAGCCAGACTAGAGTCAAACATTCACAGATACAATATGAGGATCCATGGTGTCGCCTCACTGCATGTCCTCATCATCCTCAACAAATCTAGCAGCTTTGAGGGCCTCCTGAGTGCACCTGCCTCATCTGGCCAGTGCAAGAGCCTCATTGCTGTCATCGTCACCTTTGAGGAATTCTTCAAACTCATTCCCATCAATGTCCTCC